>NC_133125.1:199735427-200049873 GCF_048418815.1 Hemitrygon akajei
AGAGAGGAGTTTGCAGACCGCACCCTCAAGGTCAATCGGGCCTTGGCAAATCTGTCTGAGAAAACTCGAAAACTAAACCTGAATCTCAAAGGGAAGGAAAGTAAACTTCACTGCGAGAAACATGAGGAAGAATTGAAGCTGTTTTGTGAGACGGACAAGATACTGATCTGCCTGATCTGTGCGACTGCGCGGGAACACAAGTCTCACAACTTCATGCCGGTTAACGAAGCCGCTGAAATCTACAAGGTAAAACGAACCAGGTTTTGATCAGCTGTTTACTTGGTTGCATATTTTGGTCTAATGTCTTCACTCTCTGATTCCCAGGGTCGGGTTAAATCTTCCTTAGACTCTCTCACTAAAAAGAAATCGGACTTCGAGGAGATGGAGCAACAACAGAAAGAGAAGATTTCTGGAGTTCGGGTGAGGCTCCTGAGCAGAATTTACAAATTCGATGTGAAGTTTTGTTCCCTTTAATGCAGAATAGCAGAATATCGCAGCTCCAGTAACCTGGGATTGATCCTGACCCCTGGAGCCGTCTGCGTGGAGTTTGCATGTTCTCCCCGTAACCAGTACCTTCCTTTAGCCCACATTGCCTGGTTGAACGGTAAATTTGCCACTGTAATTAACCTTGTGAAGTTGGGTGTCTGTGAATCAGGTCGGAGTTAGTGGGTCAGAGACGGAATGTATGTTTCTGGGAGACGTGGGGGAATGTGATGGAGGGGATTGATCTGAGAACCAGCATAGACTTCAATGGGCTGAATGGTTACCTGCCATGTCAGAAGGAAATACAACACTAATCTGTTATAGTAAACTGGCCTCTCCTTTCATTGACAGGAACAGTCACACAGATTTCAGTCCCACATCACATCCCATTTTGCTGAACTGCGCCGGGTTCTCACCGAGAAAGAGCAGCGCGCACTCCGAGATCTCAGGGAAGAGGAGGAGAGGATTCTGAATCCAATGGAAAAAAATCTTCGAGAGATTCAAGAGAATTTAAATTCTATCCAGGAGGAAATCTCGAAGTTACAGGAACGGATGGGTCAACACGAAAATATCATGTTCCTCATGGTGAGAGATTTCAGTTTGGTTCTGTGAATGTGCAGAGTCACAAAATGATGCATTTTATCACAAATACTGTAGTTGGAAACTGATTTCCACCATGTGGAACTGTTCAGATTTGTCATGGTCCCAAACCGGCCTCCCACAACATCTGTACATCACAGGACAGTCTGCAACCTTCTCAGGAATGAGTTACTCTGATCAGAGGCTGTGATTCCCACGTATAATATCCCCGATACTCAGAGTAACGCCCAGTTACAGTCACGGGCTGTGAGTGTGGTTCTGATATTCTCTTCACCACGTTTCTTGTGGGATTTATTAGCAACCATCTGGTGTTTTATCTTTGACTTTTGGTCTCACAGAAGCAGAAATATTTTCTCCACTCCCACCCCATCAAATCCATTCGGAATGTCAAATTCCTCTATCTGATCCTCCCTGACATCGTATCCGGATAACAATACACAACCTGTCCAGTCTCTCCTGTACGTTCCATCCTCTCAGTTATGGTATAAATCTCATAAACACTCCTTGTACTTTCTCCCGTGGTTCTGTGTCCCTCTTTCTCCATTCGTTTCAGTGGGAGAGAGTTAAGTGGGAATTTTCAGCAGCTTGTAATAACTTGGCTCAGATTCCTGCTGTTCGGATGCCGACAGTCAGTCTCAGTCAATTGAGATCTGTGTTTTATTTATTTCAGGAGGAAGCTCGTCAGAAGAGGAGGTAGGACATGGTCTTTACTGAAACTCTGTGTGGATTTGTAAAATAGTTCAAATATCACTGATGTTCAGTTTATAACAAGATGTGTAATATTTACAGCATCAGTGATGATACCCAGACATTGTCAGTGACAGATGGTGCCCTACTGGCTGAAAAATTCTATCACCCCTATTTGTTCGACACGGCATTGGGAGAAGCGTTGGACAGCATTAAACGAGGTAAAACATACAGATTCATTCCGGCACCAACCCCACCTGACAGGAGGCATCACTGCCACATGGTCAGCTGGAGATGTCAGACCCTTGAACAAACCAAACGAGGGACAATATACAAACAATTCACTGGTCGAATCACTGCATCCTGATCCCATTTGCACTGGACAAACAAACCAATGCACAGGTTTGAATCCTGACGTGGTAGCTCTGGAATTAATATTCCATTAATGACATTAAAGGGGATAAAATCTGGTATCACTGTGGTGACAGGGATTGTCAGAAAAATACACCAGTCCTTCGTGCCCCTTCCCCTGTCTGACCTGTCCGTGACCGCAGTCTGATTGACTCAGCTCTGCCCCCTGCTGGACTCGCCAGTCTCACTGTTGTCATCAAACCACCACATTGAGTCTGAGCCCAGACACACCAACCAGCATTAACACTGGTGGACACAGCATAACTGGTCTGGCAAATCTCCCTCACACACATTCACAAGAAGGTTCAGCAGATTGTAGTCAGAGCCTCAGCATTGCACATTGTTAGTACGCAGGGAACCGTACTCTCTCCGGTCCTGTTCACCCTGTACACATCAGACTTCCAATATAACTCGGAGTCCTGCCATGTGCAGAAGTTCGCTGATGACACGGCCATAGTGGGGTGTGTCAGGAATGGACAGGAGGAGGAGTATAGGAAACTGATACAGGACTTTGTGATATGGTGCAACTCAAACTACCTGCGTCTCAATATCACCAAGACCAAGGAGATGGTGGTGGACTTTAGGAGATCTAGGCCTCATATGGAGCCAGTGATCATTAATGGAGAATGTGTGGAGCAGGTTAAGACCTACAAGTATCTGGGAGTACAGTTAGACGAGAAGCTAGACTGGACTGCCAACACAGATGCCTTGTGCAGGAAGGCACAGAGTCGACTGTACTTCCTTAGAAGGTTGGCGTCATTCAATGTCTGTAGTGAGATGCTGAAGATGTTCTATAGGTCAGTTGTGGAGAGCGCCCTCTTCTTTGTGGTGGCTTGTTGGGGAGGAAGCATTAAGAAGAGGGACGCCTCACGTCTTAATAAGCTGGTAAGGAAGGCGGGCTCTGTCGTGGGCAAAGTACTGGAGAGTTTAACATCAGTAGCTGAGCGAAGGGCGCTGAGTAGGCTACGGTCAATTATGGATAACTCTGAACATCCTCTACATAGCACCATCCAGAGACAGAGAAGCAGTTTCAGCGACAGATTACTATCGATGCAATGCTCCTCAGACAGGATGAAGAGGTCAATACTCTCCAATGCCATTAAGCTTTACAATTCTACCGCCAGGACTTAAGAACTTTTTAAAAGCTATTATTAATGCTTTTTGAGATAGTGATTTAGATGCATATCATATTTTTTACTGAGTTAAGTATTGTATGTAATTAGTTTTGCTACAACAAGTGTATGGGACATTGGAAAAAAGTTGAATTTCCCCATGGGGATGAATAAAGTATCTATCTATCTATCTATCTATCTATCAGTAACCTGGAAACTATTCTCTTCAGACACAGTGAATGGTTTCTATTTGAACAATTCACACACGTGTCACACATTGTCAACACACACTGGATATGTGAAGACACACTGTAACATACAAATAGTTCAATGTGCACACTCACCTTCATTGTGTACACACACTCACTGATAATTACCACAACCTACACACACACACGATACATTGATATATTGATAATATCCAAATGCACCATCGGAGTGGGACACATTGTCAGAGACACAGACACATTTCCGTGTGTTTGTCCCATATCCTTCTAACCATTGCCTTTTGTTGTACCTGTCTAAATTGATTTTATAATATTTTAATTTTACCTCTTTCTACGGCTTCCTTTGGCAGCAAATTCCACATGTACCCACTTCCCTCACAGTGAGGAAGTTGCCCTGCAGATCCCTTGAAAAACTTTCCGCTCTCACCTTCAGTCTCTGCCCTCTAGTTCTGGACTCCCCTGGAGTTCCCTGGTGTGACCTTCCAGCCCTTCTTACGACAGCACCTGAGCCACCCTCCAGTCTTCCAGCAGCTCACCTGTGGGGAAATGTGAAGCAAATATATCTGCCAGAGTCTCTGCAAATTCACCCTCTGTCCTAATGTGGGGAGAGGGTTTGTGGGAAAGGAGACCCTTATCACCCATATTCATCCCCCTTCACCTTCTGTTTCCATCTACACACACAGTTCACCACAGGCTTTCCACCCCTCCCCCATCTGGTCCTGGATCCATCTGCCATTCATCTCTCCCCTAATGGTTCCCATTGTCATAAACAGGAAAAAGTCTGCAGATGCTGGAATTCCAAATCAACACACACAAAATGCTGGAGGAACTCAGCAGGTCAGGCAGCATCTATTGGAATGAATAAACAGTTGATGTTTTGGGCTGTGATCCTTTTTCAGGACTAAAATTGAAGGGGGGAGATGCCAGAATAAAAAGGTGGGGAGAGGGGAGAGAGGCTAGCTGGAAGGTGATAGGTGAAGCCGGGGGTGGGAAAGCTGAAGGGCTGGAGAGGAAGGAATCTTATCAGAGAGGAGAGGGAACCCGGGGAGTAGTGGTAGGGAGGTGGGAAGACATTATATGCCAGAGTGGGGAATAGAAGAAGAGGGGAGGGGTGAGAAAAATTTTACCTGAAGAAGAAATCAATATTCATGCCATCAGGTCAGAGGCTACCCAGGCAGAATACAAGGTGTTCTCCTCCATCCTGAGGATGGCCTCATCTTGGCGCAAGAGGCGGCCATGGACCGACATTTTGGAATGGGAATTAAAATGTTTGGTCACTGGGAAGTTCCCCTTTGGGCGGATAGAGTGGAACCTCCTTTACCGATCATATTCCAGCACAGGTTGGCCTTTGAGCTCCTGTTTTTCACCCTCCCACAGCTGTCTCCCACCTTCCCTGCAACCCCGCTCCGACTAGCGATCAAAACTTTCATTGTGTTGGTCTCCACCTGTCATTCATTTCCCAGTGACTCCCAACTCCACAGTCCACACTCCCCACCCTTCCACTACCTCGAGCAACCTGCCTGACATCTTTCACCAATCTTCAGTCCACAGTCACTTCAGACTCCTGTCTCATCACTCCCCTTCTCCTCTGCTCAATCTAACCCCTCATAACCTTATATATTTCAGTCAGATCACCTCCCAGTCCATTTACCTGCATTTGGCCCGTATCCTTCTAAACCTCCCCGTCATCATTTCTCAGTCCCAGGCCTCAACGCCTCTTCTGTGCCAGTTCCACAGGGCCCTCAATTCCCCCGTGTTACAGAAGATGATCAACCTCATTTTCTACCACATTACAGAAGCAAATGTGCTTCAGGTCCTAAAATGCAGAAAGGGAGACAAATCCCCAGGTCCTGATCAAGTGTATCCCAGGACATTGTGGAAAGCTCAGGAGGAGAGTGTGGAGCCCATTTTGGAGACGTGTGTCATTGATAACTATGGGTGAGGGGCTAGAAGACTGGAGGGAGACTAATGTTGAACATTTATTGAAGATTGACTGTAGGGAAAAGTCTGGGAAGTACAGACTGGTGAGCCTAATGTCAGTGGAGGGTACATTAATGGCGGGGATTCTGAGAGACAGGATCTACATTCATTTGGAAAGGTGAGGACTAATCAGGGATACCCAGCTTGGATTTCTGTATGGACGTTACGGTAGCATAGTGGTTAACACAACGCTTTACAGTATCAGCGACCCGGGTTCATGTCCCGTCACTGGCTGTAAGGAGTTTGTACGTTCTCCCCGTGACCGTGTGGATTTCCTCTGGGTTCTCCGGTTTCACAGTTCAAACCCGTACCGGATGGCAGGTTAATTGGTCATTGTAACTTGTCCCATGGCCAGGCTCGGATTAAATCAGGGGTTGCTTGGTGGTGGGGGTTATTGTAACTTGTCTCATGGTCAGGCTGAGATTAAATCAGGGGTTGCTGGGTGGTGGGGGTCATTGTAACTTGTCCCATGGTCAGGCTCGGATTAAATCAGGGGTTGCTGGGTGGTGAGGGTCATTGTAACTTGTCCCATGGTCAGGCTCGGATTAAATCAGGGGTTGATGGGTGGTGAGGGTCATTGTAACTTGTCCCATGGTCAGGCTCGGATTAAATCAGGGGTTGCTGGGTGGTGGGGGTCATTGTAACTTGTCCCATGGTCAGGCTCGGATTAAATCAGGGTTTGCTGGGTGGTGGGGGTCATTGTAACTTGTCCCATGGTCAGGCTCGGATTTAATCAGGGGTTGCTGTGTGGTGGGGGTCATTGTAACTTGTCCCATGGTCAGGCTCGGATTAAATCAGGGGTTGCTGTGTGGTGGGGGTCATTGTAACTTGTCCCATGGTCAGGCTCGGATTAAATCGGGTTGCTGGGTGGTGGGGGTCGAAGGGCTGGAAGGGCCTATTCCGTGCTGTATCTCAATAAATAAATTACAGCTGATGGAAGTGCAGTAGTCTTCGTCTCCATGGAGTTTAGGGAGGGATTTGACAAGGCAGCAGAGAGTTAGATCACATGGGATACAGTACGATCTGGAATAGGATACAGAGTTGTCTGGGTGGAGTACTGTGACCAGTGGTTGTGCTGCAGAGATCGGTGCTGGGTCCACTGTTTTTCATCATTCATATGAACGATTAAGAGAGAATGTAGGTGACGTGTTTAGTAGGTTTGTGAAGGACTCTAAAATTGGTTGTTTCATAGACAGTGAAGAGGTTATTTATTTATTTAGAGACAGTTTGAAACAGGCCTTCCCAGACCAACGACCCGCTCCACCCAGCACCCCAACTATTTAAAACCAGCCTAATCACGGGGCAATGTACAATGACCATTTAACCTACAAACCGTTATGTCTTTGTACGAGCGTCACAGAGTGATAGAAACTAACAGCACAGGCCCTTCAGCCCACCTGGTCTATACCGAAGCATTTAAACTACCTGCTCCCATCGACCTGCACCAGGACCATGACTCTCTAATTCTCTGCTTCTCCCCCCAGTCTCTGTCACCCTGGATGTGGAAACGGCGCATCCGGCACTCGAGGTGTCTGAGGATCGGAAGAGTGTGAGACGGACCGGGACCTGGAGGAATCTCCCTGACACTGGGAAGAGGTTCACAATCCGGCTTTGTGTGCTGGGATCGGAGGGATTCACATCAGGGACACATTACTGGGAGGTGGAGGTGATGGGGAATGGGGGCTGGTGTCTGGGAGTCGCCGCAGAGTCTGTGGAGAGGAAGGGAGAACTCAGAAAGAGTCCGGAGAACGGTTTCTGGATCATCGAGCGTATTAATGACAAGATGCGGGTCTACACCTCCCCTGGGTTCCGTCACCCGGCCGGTCCCATCCCCAGGAGGGTGGGAGTTTATCTCAGTTATGAGTCCGGGATAATTTCATTTTACAATGTGGAGACCAAGTCCCATCTCCACACCTTCAGTGGGAATGAATTTACGGAGAAACTTTATCCTTTATTGGAGACTTGGGATATAAACAAGTGGCTGAGAATCAGCTCCGGATCCGCTCCGGGTCTGTAAACGGGTCAGGTCCGGGACCAGAGTCAGGAGTAAGTCAGTGTAAATATAAATGTGCGGAGAGTGAAATAAACACGATGTGAGAATTATCGATCCATTAATTTTAACCCGTTCACCGCATCCGTCAACGGAACAAAAACACTGCGGATTCAGCAGCAGCCGCGGGCAGTGGGTCCTGAGCTCCCCGGCTCCCCCGGGTACTAAGGTCCACCGGGACTGACAGGGTAACTGGGGCAAGTGATGGTGCTGCTGACTGGGAGAGGGAGGTCAGGGTGAATCTTGGTAAGACACAAAGCGCCTGGGTCTCCCAGCGTGTCAGGTAACATCTGTGTAGGCAAATGGCTAGGTGATGGGTGGATCCAGGTAGATGAGGGAGGGGTGGAGTGTGGAAGTGAGTCAGATACTGGGAGGTGTCAGTGTCAGGGACAAAGGGCTGAAGATTTTGGAATCTGACAGGAGGGGAAAGTGGAGCCTGGAGTAAAGGGAGGGAGGTGGGGAGGAGTGTGTGGGTGGTAGGCAGATGGAGAGGGTGGGGAGGAGTGTGTGGGGGATGGGAAGATGGAGAGGGTAGGGAGGAGTGTGTGGGGGGATGGGAAGATGGAGAGGGTGGGGAGGAGTGTGTGAGTGGTGGGAAGATGGAGAGTGTGGGGAGGAGTGTGTGTGATCGGCAGATGGAGAGGGTAGGGAGGAGTGTGTGGGTGGTGGGCAGATGGAGAGGGTGGGGAGGAGTGTGTGGGTGATGGACAGATGGAGAGAGTGGGGAGGAGTGTGTGGGTGGTGGGCAGATGGAGAGGGTAGGGAGGAGTGTGTGGGTGATGGGCAGATGGAGTGGGTGGGGAGGAGTGTGTGAGGGATGGACAGATGGAGAGGGTGGGGAGGAGTGTGTGGGTGGTGGGCAGATGGAGAGGGTAGGGAGGAGTGTGTGGGGGGATGGACAGATGGAGAGTTTGGGGAGGAGTGTGTGGGGGGATGGACAGATGGAGAGGGTGGGAGGAGTGTGTGGGTGATGGACAGATGGAGAGAGTGGGGAGGAGTGTGTGGGGGGATGGAGAGTGTGGGGAGGAGTGTGTGGGGGATGGGAAGATGGAGAGGGTGGGGAGGAGTGTGTGGGTGGTGGGAAGATGGAGATTGTGGGGAGGAGTGTGTGTGATCGGCAGATGGAGAGGGTAGGGAGGAGTGTGTGGGTGATGGGCAGATGGAGAAGGTGTGGAGGAGTGTGTGGGGGATGGACAGATGGAAAGGGTGGGGAGGAGTGTGTGGGTGGTGGGCAGATGGAGAGGGTGGGGAGGAGTGTGTGGGTGATGGACAGATGGAGAGAGTGGGGAGGAGTGTGTGGGTGGTGGGCAGATGGAGAGTGTGGTTGGGGTGATGGACAGATGGAGAGGGTGGGGAGGAGTCTGTGGGGGATGGGCAGATGGAGAGGGTGGGCAGGAGTGTGTGTGTGATGGGAAGATGTAGAGGGTGGGGAGGAGTGTGTGGGTGGTGGGCAGATGGAGAGGGTGGGGAGGAGTATGTGGGTGATGGACAGATGGAGAGGGTGGGGAGGAGTGTGTGGATGATGGGCAGATAGAGAAGCTGGGGAGGAGTGTGGGTGACGGGAAGATGGAGAGGGTGGGGAGGAGTGTGTGTGATGGGCAGATGGAGAGGGTGGCGTGTGGGGCATGGGAAGATGGAGAGGGTGGGGAGGAGTGTGTGGGGGATGGACAGATGGAGAGGGTGGGGAGGAGTGTGTGGGGGGATGGGCAGATGGAGAGGGTGGGGAGGAGTGTGTGGGGGATGGACAGATGGAGAGGGTGGGGAGGAGTGTGTGGGGGGATGGGCAGATGGAGAGGGTGGGGAGGAGTGTGTGGGTGATGGACAGATGGAGAGGGTGGGGAGGAGTGTGTGGGTGATGGGCAGATGGAGAGGGTGGCGTGTGGTGCATGGGAAGATGGAGAGGGTGGGGAGGAGTGTGTGGGTGATGGACAGATAGAGAGGCTGGGGAGGAGTGTGGGTGACGGGAAGATGGAGAGGGTGGGGAGGAGTGTGTGTGATGGGCAGATGTTGAGGGTGGCGTGTGGGGCATGGGAAGATGGAGAGGGTGGGGAGGAGTGTGTGGGGGATGGACAGATGGAGAGGGTGGGGAGGAGTGTGTGGGGGATGGACAGATGGAGAGGGTGGGGAGGAGTGTGTGGGGTGATGGACAGATGGAGAGAGTGGGGAGGAGTGTGTGGGTGATGGGAAGATGGAGAGTGTGGGGAGGAGTGTGTGGGTGGTGGGCAGATGGAGAGTGTGGTTGGGGTGATGGACAGATGGAGAGGGTGGGGAGGAGTTTGTGTGGGATGGGAAGATGGAGAGTGTGGGGGATGGGCAGATGGAGAGGGTGGGGAGGAGTGTGTGGTGTGATGGAAAGATGGAGAGAGTGGGGTATGGGAAGATGGAGAGGGTGGGGAGGAGTGTGTGGGGGGGATGGACAGTTGGAGAGGGTGGGGAGGAGTGTGTGGGGGATGGACATGGAGAGGGTGGGGAGGAGTGTGTGGGTGATGGACAGATGGAGAAGGTGGGGAGGAGTGTGTGGGTGATGGACAGATGGAGAAGGTGGGGAGGAGTGTGTGGGGGGATGGACAGATGGAGAGGGTGGGGAGGAGTGTGTGGAGGATGGGAAGATGGAGAGGGTGGGGAGGAGTGTGTGGGGTGATGGAGAGGGTGTGGAGGAGTGTGTGGGTGGAGGTAAGATGGAGAGGGTGGGGAGGAGTGTGTGGATAGTGGGCAGATGGAGAGGGTGGGGAGGAGTGTGTGGGGGATGTGCAGATGGAGAGTGGGGAGGAGTGTGTGGGTGGTGGGCAGATGGAGAGAGTGGGGAGGAGTGTGTGGGTGGTGGGCAGATGGAGACGGTGTGGAGGAATGTGTGGGTGGTGGGAAGATGGAGAGTATGGGGAGGAGTGTGTGGGTGGAGGGAAGATGGAGAGGGTGGGGAGGAGTGTGTGGGGGATGGGCTGATGGAGAGTGGGGAGGAGTGTGTGGGTGGTGGGCAGATGGAGAGAGTGGGGAGGAGTGTGTGGGTGGTGGGCAGATGGAGACGGTGGGGAGGAATGTGTGGGTGGTGGGAAGATGGAGAGTATGGGGAGGAGTGTGTGGGTGGAGGGAAGATGGAGAGGGTGGGGAGGAGTGTGTGGATGGTGGGCAGATGGAGAGGGTGGGGAGGAGTGTGTGGGGGGATGGACAAATGGAGAGGGTGGGGAGGAGTGTGTGGGTCGTGGGAAGATGGAGAGGGTAGGGAGGAGTGTGTGGGTGATAGGAAGAATGGGAGGGTGGGGAGGAGTGTGTGGGGTGATGGACAGCTGGAGAGGGTGGGGAGGAGTGTGTGGGTGATGGGAAGATGGAGAGAGTGGGGAGGAGTGTGTGGGGGGATGGACAGATGGAGAGGGTGGGGAGGAGTGTGTCGGGTGATGGACAGATGCAGAGGGTGGGGAGGAGTGTGTGGGTGGTTGGCAGATGGAGAGTGTGGTTGGGGTGATGGACAGATGGAGAGTGTGGGGAGGAGTCTGTGGGGTGATGGACAGATGGAGAGGGTGGGGAGGAGTGTGTGGGTGATGGACAGATGGAGAGGATGGGGAGGAGTGTGTGGGTGATGGACAGATGGAGATAGTGGGGAGGAGTGTGTGGATGATGGGCAGATAGAGAAGCTGGGGAGGAGTGTGGGTGACGGGAAGATGGAGAGGGTGGGGAGGAGTGTGTGTGATGGGCAGATGGAGAGGGTGGCGTGTGGGGCATGGGAAGATGGAGAGGGTGGGGAGGAGTGTGTGGGGGATGGACAGTTGGAGAGGGTGGGGAGGAGTGTGTGGGGGGATGGGCAGATGGAGAGGGTGGGGAGGAGTGTGTGGGGGATGGACAGATGGAGAGGGTGGGGAGGAGTGTGTGGGGGGATGGGCAGATGGAGAGGGTGGGGAGGAGTGTGTGGGTGATGGACAGATGGAGAGGGTGGGGAGGAGTGTGTGGGTGATGGGCAGATGGAGAGGGTGGCGTGTGGGGCATGGGAAGATGGAGAGGGTGGGGAGGAGTGTGTGGGTGATGGACAGATAGAGAGGCTGGGGAGGAGTGTGGGTGACGGGAAGATGGAGAGGGTGGGGAGGAGTGTGTGTGATGGGCAGATGGAGAGGGTGGCGTGTGGGGCATGGGAAGATGGAGAGGGTGGGGAGGAGTGTGTGGGGGATGGACAGATGGAGAGGGTGGGGAGGAGTGTGTAGGGGATGGGCAGATGGAGAGGGTGGGGAGGAGTGTGTGGGGTGATGGACAGATGGAGAGGGTGGGGAGGAGTGTGTGGGGGATGGACAGATGGAGAGGGTGTGGAGGAGTGTGTGGGGGATGGACAGATGGAAAGGGTGGGGAGGAGTGTGTGGGTGGTGGGCAGATGGAGAGGGTGGGGAGGAGTGTGTGGGTGATGGACAGATGGAGAGAGTGGGGAGGAGTGTGTGGGTGGTGGGCAGATGGAGAGTGTGGTTGGGGTGATGGACAGATGGAGAGGGTGGGGAGGAGTCTGTGGGGGATGGGCAGATGGAGAGGGTGGGCAGGAGTGTGTGTGTGATGGGAAGATGTAGAGGGTGGGGAGGAGTGTGTGGGTGGTGGGCAGATGGAGAGGGTGGGGAGGAGTATGTGGGTGATGGACAGATGGAGAGGGTGGGGAGGAGTGTGTGGATGATGGGCAGATAGAGAAGCTGGGGAGGAGTGTGGGTGACGGGAAGATGGAGAGGGTGGGGAGGAGTGTGTGTGATGGGCAGATGGAGAGGGTGGCGTGTGGGGCATGGGAAGATGGAGAGGGTGGGGAGGAGTGTGTGGGGGATGGACAGATGGAGAGGGTGGGGAGGAGTGTGTGGGGGGATGGGCAGATGGAGAGGGTGGGGAGGAGTGTGTGGGGGATGGACAGATGGAGAGGGTGGGGAGGAGTGTGTGGGGGGATGGGCAGATGGAGAGGGTGGGGAGGAGTGTGTGGGTGATGGACAGATGGAGAGGGTGGGGAGGAGTGTGTGGGTGATGGGCAGATGGAGAGGGTGGCGTGTGGTGCATGGGAAGATGGAGAGGGTGGGGAGGAGTGTGTGGGTGATGGACAGATAGAGAGGCTGGGGAGGAGTGTGGGTGACGGGAAGATGGAGAGGGTGGGGAGGAGTGTGTGTGATGGGCAGATGTTGAGGGTGGCGTGTGGGGCATGGGAAGATGGAGAGGGTGGGGAGGAGTGTGTGGGGGATGGACAGATGGAGAGGGTGGGGAGGAGTGTGTGGGGGATGGACAGATGGAGAGGGTGGGGAGGAGTGTGTGGGGTGATGGACAGATGGAGAGAGTGGGGAGGAGTGTGTGGGTGATGGGAAGATGGAGAGTGTGGGGAGGAGTGTGTGGTTGGTGGGCAGATGGAGAGTGTGGTTGGGGTGATGGACAGATGGAGAGGGTGGGGAGGAGTTTGTGTGGGATGGGAAGATGGAGAGTGTGGGGGATGGGCAGATGGAGAGGGTGGGGAGGAGTGTGTGGTGTGATGGAAAGATGGAGAGAGTGGGGTATGGGAAGATGGAGAGGGTGGGGAGGAGTGTGTGGGGGGGATGGACAGTTGGAGAGGGTGGGGAGGAGTGTGTGGGGGATGGACATGGAGAGGGTGGGGAGGAGTGTGTGGGTGATGGACAGATGGAGAAGGTGGGGAGGAGTGTGTGGGTGATGGACAGATGGAGAAGGTGGGGAGGAGTGTGTGGGGGGATGGACAGATGGAGAGGGTGGGGAGGAGTGTGTGGAGGATGGGAAGATGGAGAGGGTGGGGAGGAGTGTGTGGGGTGATGGAGAGGGTGTGGAGGAGTGTGTGGGTGGAGGTAAGATGGAGAGGGTGGGGAGGAGTGTGTGGATAGTGGGCAGATGGAGAGGGTGGGGAGGAGTGTGTGGGGGATGTGCAGATGGAGAGTGGGGAGGAGTGTGTGGGTGGTGGGCAGATGGAGAGAGTGGGGAGGAGTGTGTGGGTGGTGGGCAGATGGAGACGGTGTGGAGGAATGTGTGGGTGGTGGGAAGATGGAGAGTATGGGGAGGAGTGTGTGGGTGGAGGGAAGATGGAGAGGGTGGGGAGGAGTGTGTGGGGGATGGGCTGATGGAGAGTGGGGAGGAGTGTGTGGGTGGTGGGCAGATGGAGAGAGTGGGGAGGAGTGTGTGGGTGGTGGGCAGATGGAGACGGTGGGGAGGAATGTGTGGGTGGTGGGAAGATGGAGAGTATGGGGAGGAGTGTGTGGGTGGAGGGAAGATGGAGAGGGTGGGGAGGAGTGTGTGGATGGTGGGCAGATGGAGAGGGTGGGGAGGAGTGTGTGGGGGGATGGACAAATGGAGAGGGTGGGGAGGAGTGTGTGGGTCGTGGGAAGATGGAGAGGGTAGGGAGGAGTGTGTGGGTGATAGGAAGAATGGGAGGGTGGGGAGGAGTGTGTGGGGTGATGGACAGCTGGAGAGGGTGGGGAGGAGTGTGTGGGTGATGGGAAGATGGAGAGAGTGGGGAGGAGTGTGTGGGGGGATGGACAGATGGAGAGGGTGGGGAGGAGTGTGTCGGGTGATGGACAGATGCAGAGGGTGGGGAGGAGTGTGTGGGTGGTTGGCAGATGGAGAGTGTGGTTGGGGTGATGGACAGATGGAGAGTGTGGGGAGGAGTCTGTGGGGTGATGGACAGATGGAGAGGGTGGGGAGGAGTGTGTGGGTGATGGACAGATGGAGAGGATGGGGAGGAGTGTGTGGGTGATGGACAGATGGAGATAGTGGGGAGGAGTGTGTGGATGATGGGCAGATAGAGAAGCTGGGGAGGAGTGTGGGTGACGGGAAGATGGAGAGGGTGGGGAGGAGTGTGTGTGATGGGCAGATGGAGAGGGTGGCGTGTGGGGCATGGGAAGATGGAGAGGGTGGGGAGGAGTGTGTGGGGGATGGACAGTTGGAGAGGGTGGGGAGGAGTGTGTGGGGGGATGGGCAGATGGAGAGGGTGGGGAGGAGTGTGTGGGGGATGGACAGATGGAGAGGGTGGGGAGGAGTGTGTGGGGGGATGGGCAGATGGAGAGGGTGGGGAGGAGTGTGTGGGTGATGGACAGATGGAGAGGGTGGGGAGGAGTGTGTGGGTGATGGGCAGATGGAGAGGGTGGCGTGTGGGGCATGGGAAGATGGAGAGGGTGGGGAGGAGTGTGTGGGTGATGGACAGATAGAGAGGCTGGGGAGGAGTGTGGGTGACGGGAAGATGGAGAGGGTGGGGAGGAGTGTGTGTGATGGGCAGATGGAGAGGGTGGCGTGTGGGGCATGGGAAGATGGAGAGGGTGGGGAGGAGTGTGTGGGGGATGGACAGATGGAGAGGGTGGGGAGGAGTGTGTAGGGGATGGGCAGATGGAGAGGGTGGGGAGGAGTGTGTGGGGTGATGGACAGATGGAGAGGGTGGGGAGGAGTGTGTGGGGGATGGACAGATGGAGAGGGTGGGGAGGAGTGTGAGGGTGATGGGCAGATGGAGAGGGTGGGGAGGAGTGTGTGGGGTGATGGACAGATGGAGAGGGTGGGGAGGAGTTTGTGGGTGATGGGAAGATGGAGAGTGTGGGGAGGAGTGTGTGGGTGGTGGGCAGATGGAGAGTGTGGTTGGGGTGATGGACAGATGGAGAGGGTGGGGAGGAGTTTGTGTGGGATGGGAAGATGGAGAGTGTGGGGGATGGGCAGATGGAGAGGGTGGGGAGGAGTGTGTGGTGTGATGGAAAGATGGAGAGAGTGGGGTATGGGAAGATGGAGAGGGTGAGGAGGAGTGTGTGGGGGGGATGGACAGATGGAGAGGGTGGGGAGGAGTGTGTGGGGGATGGACAGATGGAGAGGGTGGGGAGGAGTGTGGGTGATGGACAGATGGAGAAGGTGGGGAGGAGTGTGTGGGTGATGGACAGATGGAGAAGGTGGGGAGGAGTGTGTGGGTGATGGACAGATGGAGAGGGTGGGGAGGAGTGTGTGGAGGATGGGAAGATGGAGAGGGTGGGGAGGAGTGTGTGGGGTGATGGAGAGGGTGTGGAGGAGTGTGTGGGTGGAGGGAAGATGGAGAGGGTGGGGAGGAGTGTGTGGATGGTGGGCAGATGGAGAGGGTGGGGAGGAGTGTGTGGGGGATGTGCAGATGGAGAGTGGGGAGGAGTGTGTGGGTGGTGGGCAGATGGAGTGAGTGGGGAGGAGTGTGTGGGTGGTGGGCAGATGGAGACGGTGGGGAGGAATGTGTGGGTGGTGGGAAGATGGAGAGTATGGGGAGGAGTGTGTGGGTGGAGGGATGATGGAGAGGGTGGGGAGGAGTGTGTGGGGGATGGACAGATGGAGAGGGTGGGGAGGAGTGTGTGGGGTGATGGACAGATGGAGAGAGTGGGGAGGAGTGTGTGGGTGATGGGAAGATGGAGAGTGTGGGGAGGAGTGTGTGGGTGGTGGGCAGATGGAGAGTGTGGTTGGGGTGATGGACAGATGGAGAGGGTGGGGAGGTGTTTGTGTGGGATGGGAAGATGGAGAGTGTGGGGGATGGGCAGATGGAGAGGGTGGGGAGGAGTGTGTGGTGTGATGGAAAGATGGAGAGAGTGGGGTATGGGAAGATGGAGAGGGTGGGGAGGAGTGTGTGGGGGGGATGGACAGTTGGAGAGGGTGGGGAGGAGTGTGTGGGGGATGGACAGATGGAGAGGGTGGGGAGGAGTGTGTGGGTGATGGACAGATGGAGAAGGTGGGGAGGAGTGTGTGGGTGATGGACAGATGGAGAAGGTGGGGAGGAGTGTGTGGGGGGATGGACAGATGGAGAGGGTGGGGAGGAGTGTGTGGAGGATGGGAAGATGGAGAGGGTGGGGAGGAGTGTGTGGGGTGATGGAGAGGGTGTGGAGGAGTGTGTGGGTGGAGGTAAGATGGAGAGGGTGGGGAGGAGTGTGTGGATAGTGGGCAGATGGAGAGGGTGGGGAGGAGTGTGTGGGGGATGTGCAGATGGAGAGTGGGGAGGAGTGTGTGGGTGGTGGGCAGATGGAGAGAGTGGGGAGGAGTGTGTGGGTGGTGGGCAGATGGAGACGGTGTGGAGGAATGTGTGGGTGGTGGGAAGATGGAGAGTATGGGGAGGAGTGTGTGGGTGGAGGGAAGATGGAGAGGGTGGGGAGGAGTGTGTGGGGGATGGGCTGATGGAGAGTGGGGAGGAGTGTGTGGGTGGTGGGCAGATGGAGAGGGTGGGGAGGAGTGTGTCGGGTGATGGACAGATGCAGAGGGTGGGGAGGAGTGTGTGGGTGGTTGGCAGATGGAGAGTGTGGTTGGGGTGATGGACAGATGGAGAGTGTGGGGAGGTGTGTGTGGGGTGATGGACAGATGGAGAGGGTGGGGAGGAGTGTGTGGTGGATGGACAGATGGAGAGAGTGGGGAGGAGTGTGTGGGTGATGGGAAAATGGAGAGTGTGGGGAGGAGTGTGTGGGGGATGGGCAGATGGAGAAGGTGGGGAGTAGTGTGTGGGGTGATGGACAGATGGAGAGAGTGGGGAGGAGTGTGTGGGTGGTGGGCAGATGGAGAGTGTGGTTGAGGTGATGGACAGATGGAGAGTGTGGGGAAGAGTGTGTGGGGGATGGGCAGATGGAGAAGGTGCGGAGGAGTGTGTGGGTGATGGACAGATGGAGAGTGTGGGGAGGAGTGTGTGGGTGATGGACAGATGGAGAGAGTTGGGAGGAGTGTGTGGGGTGACGGACAGATGGAGAGAGTGGGGAGCAGTGTGTGGGTGGTGGGCAGATGGAGAGTGTGGTTGGGGTAATGGACAGGTGGAGAGGGTGGGGAGGAGTGTGTGGGGGATGGGAAGATGTAGAGGGTGGGGAGGAGTGTGTGGGTGGTGGGCAGATGGAGAGGGTGGGGAGGAGTATGTGGGTGATGGACAGATGGAGAGGGTGGGGAGGAGTGTGTGGGATGATGGGCAGATGGAGAGGGTGGGGAGGAGTGTGTGGGGGATGGACAGATGGAGAGCGTGGGGTGGAGTGTGTGGGTGATGGGCAGATGGAGAGGATGGGGATGAGTGTGTGGGTGATGGACAGATGGAGAGGGTGGGGAGGAGTGTGTGGTGGATGGACAGATGGAGAGGGTGGGGAGGAGTGTGTGGGGGGATGGGCAGATGGAGAGGGTGGGGAGGAGTGTGTGGGGGATGGACAGATGGAGAGGGTGGGGAGGAGTGTGTGGGGGGATGGGCAGATGGAGAGGGTGGGGAGGAGTGTGTGGGTGATGGACAGATGGAGAGGGTGGGGAGGAGTGTGTGGGTGATGGGCAGATGGAGAGGGTGGCGTGTGGTGCATGGGAAGATGGAGAGGGTGGGGAGGAGTGTGTGGGTGATGGACAGATAGAGAGGCTGGGGAGGAGTGTGGGTGACGGGAAGATGGAGAGGGTGGGGAGGAGTGTGTGTGTGATGGGCAGATGGAGAGGGTGGCGTGTGGTGCATGGGAAGATGGAGAGGGTGGGGAGGAGTGTGTGGGGGATGGACAGATGGAGAGGGTGGGGAGGAGTGTGTGGGGGATGGACAGATGGAGAGGGTGGGGAGGAGTGTGTGGGGTGATGGACAGATGGAGAGAGTGGGGAGGAGTGTGTGGGTGATGGGAAGATGGAGAGTGTGGGGAGGAGTGTGTGGGTGGTGGGCAGATGGAGAGTGTGGTTGGGGTGATGGACAGATGGAGAGGGTGGGGAGGAGTTTGTGTGGGATGGGAAGATGGAGAGTGTGGGGGATGGGCAGATGGAGAGGGTGGGGAGGAGTGTGTGGTGTGATTGAAAGATGGAGAGAGTGGGGTATGGGAAGATGGAGAGGGTGAGGAGGAGTGTGTGGGGGGGATGGACAGATGGAGAGGGTGGGGAGGAGTGTGTGGGCGATGGACAGATGGAGAGGGTGGGGAGGAGTGTGTGGGTGATGGACAGATGGAGAAGTTGGGGAGGAGTGTGTGGGTGATGGACAGATGGAGAAGGTGGGGAGGAGTGTGTGGGTGATGGACAGATGGAGAGGGTGGGGAGGAGTGTGTGGAGGATGGGAAGATGGAGAGGGTGGGGAGGAATGTGTGGGGTGATGGAGAGGGTGTGGAGGAGTGTGTGGGTGGAGGGAAGATGGAGAGGGTGGGGAGGAGTGTGTGGATGGTGGGCAGATGGAGAGGGTGGGGAGGAGTGTGTGGGGGGATGGACAAATGGACAGGGTGGGTAGGAGTGTGTGGGGTGATGGACAGATGGAGAGGGTGGGGAGGAGTGTGTGTGTCGTGGGAAGATGGAGAGGGTAGGGAGGAGTGTGTGGGTGATGGGAAGAATGGGAGGGTCGGGAGGAGTGTGTGGGGTGATGGACAGCTGGAGAGGGTGGGGAGGAGTGTGTGGGTGATGGGAAGATGGAGAGAGTGGGGAGGAGTGTGTGGGGGATGGACAGATGGAGAGGGTGGGGAGGAGTGTGTCGGGTGATGGACAGATGCAGAGGGTGGGGAGGAGTGTGTGGGTGGTTGGCAGATGGAGAGTGTGGTTGGGGTGATGGACAGATGGAGAGTGTGGGGAGGAGTGTGTGGGGGATGGACAGATGGAGAGAGTGGGGAGGAGTGTGTGGGTGATGGGCAGATGGAGAGGGTGGCGTGTGGTGCATGGGAAGATGGAGAGGGTGGGGAGGAGTGTGTGGGTGATGGGAAAATGGAGAGTGTGGGGAGGAGTGTGTGGGGGATGGGCAGATGGAGAAGGTGGGGAGGAGTGTGTGGGGGGGATGGACAGATGGAGAGGGTGGGGAGGAGTGTGTGGGGGATGGACAGATGGAGAGGGTGCGGAGGAGTGTGTGGGGTGACGGACAGATGGAGAGAGTGGGGAGCAGTGTGTGGGTGGTGGGCAGATGGAGAGTGTGGTTGGGGTAATGGACAGGTGGAGAGGGTGGGGAGGAGTGTGTGGGGGATGGGCAGATGGAGAGGGTGGGCAGGAGTGTGTGTGATGGGAAGATGTAGAGGGTGGGGAGGAGTGTGTTGGTGGTGGGCAGATGGAGAGGGTGGGGAGGAGTGTGTGGGTGATGGACAGATGGAGAGGGTGGGGAGGATTGTGTGAGTGATGGGCAGATGGAGAGGCTGGGGAGGAGTGTGGGGGTGTTGGGAAGATGGAGAGTGTGGGGAGGAGTGTGTGTGATCGGCAGATGGAGAGGGTAGGGAGGAGTGTGTGGGTGGGGGGCAGATGGAGAGGGTGGGGAGGAGTGTGTGGGTGATGGACAGATGGAGAGTGTGGGGAGGAGTGTGTGGGTGGTGGGCAGATGGAGAGGGTAGGGAGGAGTGTGTGGGTGATGGGCAGATGGAGTGGGTGGGGAGGAGTGTGTGAGGGATGGACAGATGGAGAGGGTGGGGAGGAGTGTGTGGGTGGTGGGCAGATGGAGAGGGTAGGGAGGAGTGTGTGGGGGGATGGACAGATGGAGAGTTTGGGGAGGAGTGTGTGGGGGGATGGACAGATGGAGAGGGTGGGAGGAGTGTGTGGGTGATGGACAGATGGAGAGAGTGGGGAGGAGTGTGTGGGTGGTGGGCAGATGGATAGGGTAGGGAGGAGTGTGTGGGGGGATGGACAGATGGAGAGTGTGGGGAGGAGTGTGTGGGGGATGGGAAGATGGAGAGGGTGGGGAGGAATGTGTGGGTGGTGGGAAGATGGAGATTGTGGGGAGGAGTGTGTGTGATCGGCAGATGGAGAGGGTAGGGAGGAGTGTGTGGGTGATGGGCAGATGGAGAGGGTGTGGAGGAGTGTGTGGGGGATGGACAGATGGAGAGGGTGGGGAGGAGTGTGTGGGTGGTGGGCAGATGGAGAGGGTGGGGAGGAGTGTGTGCATGATGGACAGATGGAGAGAGTGGGGAGGAGTGTGTGTGTGGTGGGCAGATGGAGAGTGTGGTTGGGGTGATGGACAGATGGAGAGGGTGGGGAGGAGTCTGTGGGGGATGGGCAGATGGAGAGGGTGGGCAGGAGTGTGTGTGTGATGGGAAGATGTAGAGGGTGGGGAGGAGTGTGTGGGTGGTGGGCAGATGGAGAGGGTGGGGAGGAGTATGTGGGTGATGGACAGATGGAGAGGGTGGGGAGGAGTGTGTGGATGATGGGCAGATAGAGAAGCTGGGGAGGAGTGTGGGTGACGGGAAGATGGAGAGGGTGGGGAGGAGTGTGTGTGATGGGCAGATGGAGAGGGTGGCGTGTGGGGCATGGGAAGATGGAGAGGGTGGGGAGGAGTGTGTGGGGGATGGACAGATGGAGAGGGTGGGGAGGAGTGTGTGGGGGGATGGGCAGATGGAGAGGGTGGGGAGGAGTGTGTGGGTGATGGACAGATGGAGAGGGTGGGGAGGAGTGTGTGGGTGATGGGCAGATGGAGAGGGTGGCGTGTGGTGCATGGGAAGATGGAGAGGGTGGGGAGGAGTGTGTGGGTGATGGACAGATAGAGAGGCTGGGGAGGAGTGTGGGTGACGGGAAGATGGAGAGGGTGGGGAGGAGTGTGTGTGATGGGCAGATGTTGAGGGTGGCGTGTGGGGCATGGGAAGATGGAGAGGGTGGGGAGGAGTGTGTGGGGGATGGACAGATGGAGAGGGTGGGGAGGAGTGTGTGGGGGATGGACAGATGGAGAGGGTGGGGAGGAGTGTGTGGGGTGATGGACAGATGGAGAGAGTGGGGAGGAGTGTGTGGGTGATGGGAAGATGGAGAGTGTGGGGAGGAGTGTGTGGGTGGTGGGCAGATGGAGAGTATGGTTGGGGTGATGGACAGATGGAGAGGGTGGGGAGGAGTTTGTGTGGGATGGGAAGATGGAGAGTGTGGGGGATGGGCAGATGGAGAGGGTGGGGAGGAGTGTGTGGTGTGATGGAAAGATGGAGAGAGTGGGGTATGGGAAGATGGAGAGGGTGGGGAGGAGTGTGTGGGGGGGATGGACAGATGGAGAGGGTGGGGAGGAATGTGTGGGGGATGGACAGATGGAGAG
The DNA here is from genome assembly GCF_048418815.1 of Hemitrygon akajei. Lineage (NCBI taxonomy): Eukaryota > Metazoa > Chordata > Chondrichthyes > Myliobatiformes > Dasyatidae > Hemitrygon > Hemitrygon akajei. Next base: position 199,756,854 of record NC_133125.1, read on the forward strand.
GGTGGGGAGGAGTGTGTGGGTGATGGACAGATGGAGAAGGTGGGGAGGAGTGTGTGGGTGATGGACAGATGGAGAAGGTGGGGAGGAGTGTGTGGGGGGATGGACAGATGGAGAGGGTGGGGAGGAGTGTGTGGAGGATGGGAAGATGGAGAGGGTGGGGAGGAGTGTGTGGGGTGATGGAGAGGGTGTGGAGGAGTGTGTGGGTGGAGGTAAGATGGAGAGGGTGGGGAGGAGTGTGTGGATAGTGGGCAGATGGAGAGGGTGGGGAGGAGTGTGTGGGGGATGTGCAGATGGAGAGTGGGGAGGAGTGTGTGGGTGGTGGGCAGATGGAGAGAGTGGGGAGGAGTGTGTGGGTGGTGGACAGATGGAGACGGTGTGGAGGAATGTGTGGGTGGTGGGAAGATGGAGAGTATGGGGAGGAGTGTGTGGGCGGAGGGAAGATGGAGAGGGTGGGGAGGAGTGTGTGGGGGATGGGCAGATGGAGAGTGGGGAGGAGTGTGTGGGTGGTGGGCAGATGGAGAGAGTGGGGAGGTGTGGGTGATGGGCAGATGGAGACGGTGGGGAGGAATGTGTGGGTGGTGGGAAGATGGAGAGTATGGGGAGGAGTGTGTGGGTGGTGGGCAGATGGAGAGGGTGGGGAGGAGTGTGTGGGTGATGGACAGATGGAGAGAGTGGGGAGGAGTGTGTGGGTGGTGGGCAGATGGAGAGTGTGGTTGGGGTGATGGACAGATGCAGAGGGTGGGGAGGAGTCTGTGGGGGATGGGCAGATGGAGAGGGTGGGCAGGAGTGTGTGTGTGATGGGAAGATGTAGAGGGTGGGGAGGAGTGTGTGGGTGGTGGGCAGATGGAGAGGGTGGGGAGGAGTATGTGGGTGATGGACAGATGGAGAGGGTGGGGAGGAGTGTGTGGATGATGGGCAGATAGAGAAGCTGGGGAGGAGTGTGGGTGACGGGAAGATGGAGAGGGTGGGGAGGAGTGTGTGTGATGGGCAGATGGAGAGGGTGGCGTGTGGGGCATGGGAAGATGGAGAGGGTGGGGAGGAGTGTGTGGGGGATGGACAGATGGAGAGGGTGGGGAGGAGTGTGTGGGGGGATGGGCAGATGGAGAGGGTGGGGAGGAGTGTGTGGGGGATGGACAGATGGAGAGGGTGGGGAGGAGTGTGTGGGGGGATGGGCAGATGGAGAGGGTGGGGAGGAGTGTGTGGGGGATGGACAGATGGAGAGGGTGGGGAGGAGTGTGTAGGGGATGGGCAGATGGAGAGGGTTGGGAGGAGTCTGTGGGGTGATGGACAGATGGAGAGGGTGGGGAGGAGTGTGTGGGTGATGGACAGATGGAGAGGGTGGGGAGGAGTGTGTGGGTGATGGACAGATGGAGATAGTGGGGAGGAGTGTGTGGATGATGGGCAGAATGGAAGCTGGGGAGGAGTGTGGGTGACGGGAAGATGGAGAGGGTGGGGAGGAGTGTGTGTGATGGGCAGATGGAGAGGGTGGCGTGTGGGGCATGGGAAGATGGAGAGGGTGGGGAGGAGTGTGTGGGGGATGGACAGATGGAGAGGGTGGGGAGGAGTGTGTGGGGGGATGGACAGATGGAGAGGGTGGGGAGGAGTGTGTGGGGGATGGACAGATGGAGAGGGTGGGGAGGAGTGTGTTGGGGGATGGGCAGATGGAGAGGGTGGGGAGGAGTGTGTGGGTGATGGACAGATGGAGAGGGTGGGGAGGAGTGTGTGGGTGATGGGCAGATGGAGAGGGTGCCGTGTGGGGCATGGGAAGATGGAGAGGGTGGGGAGGAGTGTGTGGGTGATGGACAGATGGAGAGAGTGGGGAGGAGTTTGTGGGTGATGGGCAGATGGAGAGGGTGGGGAGGAGTGTGTGGGTGATGGACAGATGGAGAGGGTGGGGAGGAGTGTGTGGGGGATGGACAGATGGAGAGGGTGGGGAGGAGTGTGAGGGTGATGGGCAGATGGAGAGGGTGGGGAGGAGTTTGTGGGGTGATGGACAGATGGAGAGGGTGGGGAGGAGTGTGTGGGTGATGGGAAGATGGAGAGTGTGGGGAGGAGTGTGTGGGTGGTGGGCAGATGGAGAGTGTGGTTGGGGTGATGGACAGATGGAGAGGGTGGGGAGGAGTTTGTGTGGCATGGGAAGATTGAGAGTGTGGGGGATGGGCAGATGGAGAGGGTGGGGAGGAGTGTGTTGTGTGATGGAAAGATGGAGAGAGTGGGGTATGGGAAGATGGAGAGGGTGAGGAGGAGTGTGTGGGGGGGATGGACAGATGGAGAGGGTGGGGAGGAGTGTGTGGGGGATGGACAGATGGAGAGGGTGGGGAGGAGTGTGGGTGATGGACAGATGGAGAAGGTGGGGAGGAGTGTGTGGGTGATGGACAGATGGAGAAGGTGGGGAGGAGTGTGTGGGTGATGGACAGATGGAGAGGGTGGGGAGGAGTGTGTGGAGGATGGGAAGATGGAGAGGGTGGGGAGGAGTGTGTGGGGTGATGGAGAGGGTGTGGAGGAGTGTGTGGGTGGAGGGAAGATGGAGAGGGTGGGGAGGAGTGTGTGGATGGTGGGCAGATGGAGAGGGTGGGGATGAGTGTGTGGGGGATGTGCAGATGGAGAGTGGGGAGGAGTGTGTGGGTGGTGGGCAGATGGAGAGAGTGGGGAGGAGTGTGTGGGTGGTGGGCAGATGGAGACGGTGGGGAGGAATGTGTGGGTGGTGGGAAGATGGAGAGTATGGGGAGGAGTGTGTGGGTGGAGGGAAGATGGAGAGGGTGGGGAGGAGTGTGTGGGGGATGGGCAGATGGAGATTGGGGAGGAGTGTGTGGGTGGTGGGCAGATGGAGAGAGTGGGGAGGAGTGTGTGGGTGGTGGGCAGATGGAGACGGTGGGGAGGAAAGTGTGGGTGGTGGGAAGATGGAGAGTATGGGGAGGAGTGTGTGGGTGGAGGAAGATGGAGAGGGTGGGGAGGAGTGTGTGGATGGTGGGCAGATGGAGAGGGTGGGGAGGAGTGTGTGGGGGGATGGACAAATGGACAAGGTGAGGAGGAGTGTGTGGGGTGATGGACAGATGGAGAGGGTGGGGAGGAGTGTGTGGGTCGTGGGAAGATGGAGAGGGTAGGGAGGAGTTTGTATGTGATGGGAAGAATGGGAGGGTGGGGAGGAGTGTGTGGGGTGATGGACAGCTGGAGAGGGTGGGGAGGAGTGTGTGGGTGATGGGAAGATGGAGAGAGTTGGGAGGAGTGTGTCGGGTGATGGACAGATGCAGAGGGTGGGGAGGAGTGTGTGGGTGATTGGCAGATGGAGAGTGTGGTTGGGGTGATGGACAGATGGAGAGTGTGAAGAGGAGTCTGTGGGGTGATGGACAGATGGAGAGGGTGGGGAGGAGTGTGTGGGTGATGGACAGATGGAGATAGTGGGGAGGAGTGTGTGGGTGATGGGAAGATGGAGAGTGTGGGGAGGAGTGTGTGGGGATGGGCAGATGGAGAAGGTGGGGAGGAGTGTGTGGGGTGATGGACAGATGGAGAGAGTGGGGAGGAGTGTGTGGGTGGTGGGCAGATGGAGAGTGTGGTTGAGGTGATGGACAGATGGAGAGTGTGGGGAGGAGTGTGTGGGGGGATGGGGAGATGGAGACGGTGGGGAGGAGTGTGTGGGGGATGGACAGATGGAGAGGGTGGGGAGGAGTGTGTGGGGGATGGGCAGATGGAAAGGGTGGGGAGGAGTGTGTGGGTGATGGACAGATGGAGAGGGTGGGGAGGAGTGTGTGGGGAATGGACAGATGGAGAGTGTGGGGAAGAGTGTGTGGGGGATGGGCAGATGGAGAGGGTGGGGAGGAGTGTGTGGGTGATGGACAGATGGAGAGGGTGGGGAGGAGTGTGTGGGTGATGGGCAGATGGAGAGAGTGGGGAGGAGTGTGTGGGGGATGGGAAGATGGAGAGTGTGCGGGATGGACAGATGGAGAGGGTGGGGAGGAGTGTGTGGGTCGTGGGAAGATGGAGAGTGTGGGGAGGAGTGTGTGGGTGGTGGGAAGATGGAGAGGGTGGGGAGGAGTGTGTGGGGTGATGGACAGATGGAGAGGGTGGGGAGGAGTGTGTGGGTCGTGGGAAGATGGAGAGTGTTTTGGGAGGAGTGTGTGGGTGGTGGGAAGATGTAGAGGGTGGGGAGGAGTGTGTGGGGGGATGGACAGATGGAGAGGGTGGGGAGGAGTGTGTGGGTGATGGACAGCTGGAGAGGGTGGGGAGGAGTGTGTGGGTGATGGGAAGATGGTGAGAGTGGGGAGGAGTGTGTGGGGGGATGGACAGATGGAGAGGGTGTGGAGGAGTGTGTGGGGTGATGGACAGATGCAGAGGCTGGGGAGGAGTGTGTGGGTGGTGGGAAGATGGAGAGGGTGGGGAGGAGTGTGTGGATGGTGGGCAGATGGAGAGGGTGGGGAGGAGTGTCTGGGGGGATGGACAAATGGACAGGGTGGGGAGGAGTGTGTGGGGTGATGGACAGATGGAGAGGGTGCGGAGGAGTGTGTGGGTCGTGGGAAGATGGAGAGGGTAAGGAGGAGTGTGTGGGTGATGGGAAGAATGGGAGGGTGGGGAGGAGTGTGTGGGGTGATGGACAGCTGGAGAGGGTGCGGAGGAGTGTGTGGGTGATGGGAAGATGGAGAGAGTGGGGAGGAGTGTGTGGGGGGATGTACAGATGGAGAGGGTGGGGAGGAGTGTGTCGGGTGATGGACAGATGCAGAGGGTGGGGAGGAGTGTGTGGGTGGTTGGCAGATGGAGAGTGTGGTTGGGGTGATGGACAGATGGAGAGTGTGGGGAGGAGTCTGTGGGGTGATGGACAGATGGAGAGGGTGGGGAGGAGTGTGTGGGTGATGGACAGATGGAGAGGGTGGGGAGGAGTGTGTGGGTGATGGACAGATGGAGATAGTGGGGAGGAGTGTGTGGATGATGGGCAGATAGAGAAGCTGGGGAGGAGTGTGGGTGACGGGAAGATGGAGAGGGTGGGGAGGAGTGTGTGTGATGGGCAGATGGAGAGGGTGGCGTGTGGGGCATGGGAAGATGGAGAGGGTGGGGAGGAGTGTGTGGGGGATGGACAGATGGAGAGGGTGGGGAGGAGTGTGTGGGGGGATGGGCAGATGGAGAGGGTGGGGAGGAGTGTGTGGGGGATGGACAGATGGAGAGGGTGGGGAGGATTGTGTGGGGGGATGGGCAGATGGAGAGGGTGGGGAGGAGTGTGTGGGTGATGGACAGATGGAGAGGGTGGGGAGGAGTGTGTGGGTGATGGGCAGATGGAGAGGGTGGCGTGTGGGGCATGGGAAGATGGAGAGGGTGGGGAGGAGTGTGTGGGTGATGGACAGATAGAGAGGCTGGGGAGGAGTGTTGGTGACGGGAAGATGGAGAGGGTGGGGAGGAGTGTGTGTGATGGGCAGATGGAGAGGGTGGCGTGTGGGGCATGGGACGATGGAGAGGGTGGGGAGGAGTGTTTGGGGGATGGACAGATGGAGAGGGTGGGGAGGAGTGTGTAGGGGATGGGCAGATGGAGAGGGTGGGGAGGAGTGTGTGGGGTGATGGACAGATGGTGAGAGTGGGGAGGAGTGTGTGGGTGATGGGAAGATGGAGAGTGTGGGGAGGAGTGTGTGGGTGGTGGGCAGATGGAGAGTGTGGTTGGGGTGATGGACAGATGGAGAGGGTGGGGAGGAGTTTGTGTGGGATGGGAAGATGGAGAGTGTTGGGGATGGGCAGATGGAGAGGGTGGGGAGGAGTGTGTGGTGTGATGGAAAGATGGAGAGAGTGGGGTATGGGAAGATGGAGAGGGTGAGGAGGAGTGTGTGGGGGGATGGACAGATGGGGAGGGTGGGGAGGAGTGTGTGGGGGATGGACAGATGGAGAGGGTGGGGAGGAGTGTGTGGGTGATGGACAGATGGAGAAGGTGGGGAGGAGTGTGTGGGTGATGGACAGATGGAGAAGGTGGGGAGGAGTGTGTGGGTGATGGACAGATGGAGAGGGTGGGTAGGAGTGTGTGGGTCGTGGGAAGATGGAGAGGGTAGGGAGGAGTTTGTGGGTGATGGGAAGAATGGGAGGGTGGGGAGGAGTGTGTGGGGTGATGGACAGCTGGAGAGGGTGGGGAGGAGTGTGTGGGTGATGGGAAGATGGAGAGAGTGGGGAGGAGTGTGTGGGGGGATGGACAGATGGAGAGGGTGGGGAGGAGTGTGTGGATGGTGGGCAGATGGAGAGGGTGGGGAGGAGTGTGTGGGGGATGTGCAGATGGAGAGTGGGGAGGAGTGTGTGGGTGGTGGGCAGATGGAGAGAGTGGGGAGGAGTGTGTGGGTGGTGGGCAGATGGAGACGGTGGGGAGGAATGTGTGGGTGGTGGGAAGATGGGGAGTATGGGGAGGAGTGTGTGGGTGGAGGGAAGATGGAGAGGGTGGGGAGGAGTGTGTGGGGGATGGGCAGATGGAGAGTGGGGAGGAGTGTGTGGGTGGCGGGCAGATGGAGAGAGTGGGGAGGAGTGTGTGGGTGGTGGGCAGATGGAGACGGTGGGGAGGAAAGTGTGGGTGGTGGGAAGGGAGTGTATGGGGAGGAGTGTGTGGGTGGAGGGAAGATGGAGAGGGTGGGGAATAGTGTGTGGATGGTGGGCAGATGGAGAGGGTGGGGAGGAGTGTGTGGGGGGATGGACAAATGGACAAGTTGAGGAGGAGTGTGTGGGGTGATGGACAGATGGAGAGGGTGGGGAGGAGTGTGTGGGTCGTGGGAAGATGGAGAGGGTAGGGAGGAGTTTGTGGGTGATGGGAAGAATGGGAGGGTGGGGAGGAGTGTCTGGGGTGATGGACAGCTGGAGAGGGTGGGGAGGAGTGTGTGGGTGATGGGAAGATGGAGAGAGTGGGGAGGAGTGTGTGGGGGGATGGACAGATGGAGAGGGTGGGGAGGAGTGTGTCGGGTGATGGACAGATGCAGAGGGTGGGGAGGAGTGTGTGGGTGATTGGCAGATGGAGAGTGTGGTTGGGGTGATGGACAGATGGAGAGTGTGAAGAGGAGTCTGTGGGGTGATGGACAGATGGAGAGGGTGGGGAGGAGTGTGTGGGTGATGGACAGAAGGAGATAGTGGGGAGGAGTGTGTGGGTGATGGGAAGATGGAGAGTGTGGGGAGGAGTGTGTGGGGATGGGCAGATGGAGAAGGTGGGGAGGAGTGTGTGGGGTGATGGACAGATGGAGAGAGTGGGGAGGAGTGTGTGGGTGGTGGGCAGATGGAGAGTGTGGTTGAGGTGATGGACAGATGGAGAGTGTGGGGAGGAGTGTGTGGGGGGATGGGGAGATGGAGAGGGTGGGGAGGAGTGTGTGGGGGATGGACAGATGGAGAGGGTGGGGAGGAGTGTGTGGGGGATGGGCAGATGGAGAGGGTGGGGAGGAGTGTGTGGGTGATGGACAGATGGAGAGGGTGGGGAGGAGTGTGTGGGTGATGGACAGATGGAGATAGTGGGGAGGAGTGTGTGGGTGATGGGAAGATGGAGAGTGTGGGGAGGAGTGTGTGGGGATGGGCAGATGGAGAAGGTGGGGAGGAGTGTGTGGGGTGATGGACAGATGGAGAGAGTGGGGAGGAGTGTGTGGGTGGTGGGCAGATGGAGAGTGTGGTTGAGGTGATGGACAGATGGAGAGTGTGGGGAGGAGTGTGTGGGGGGATGGGGAGATGGAGAGGGTGGGGAGGAGTGTGTGGGGGATGGACAGATGGAGAGGGTGGGGAGGAGTGTGTGGGGGATGGGCAGATGGAAAGGGTGGGGAGGAGTGTGTGGGTGATGGACAGATGGAGAGGGTGGGGAGGAGTGTGTGGGGAATGGACAGATGGAGAGTGTGGGGAAGAGTGTGTGGGGGATGGGCAGATGGAGAGGGTGGGGAGGAGTGTGTGGGTGATGGACAGATGGAGAGGGTGGGGAGGAGTGTGTGGGTGATGGGCAGATGGAGAGAGTGGGGAGGAGTGTGTGGGGGATGGGAAGATGGAGAGTGTGCGGGATGGACAGATGGAGAGGGTGGGGAGGAGTGTGTGGGTCGTGGGAAGATGGAGAGTGTGGGGAGGAGTGTGTGGGTGGTGGGAAGATGGAGAGGGTGGGGAGGAGTGTGTGGGGTGATGGACAGATGGAGAGGGTGGGGAGGAGTGTGTGGGTCGTGGGAAGATGGAGAGTGTTTTGGGAGGAGTGTGTGGGTGGTGGGAAGATGTAGAGGGTGGGGAGGAGTGTGTGGGGGGATGGACAGATGGAGAGGGTGGGGAGGAGTGTGTGGGTGATAGACAGCTGGAGAGGGTGGGGAGGAGTGTGTGGGTGATGGGAAGATGGTGAGAGTGGGGAGGAGTGTGTGGGGGGATGGACAGATGGAGAGGGTGTGGAGGAGTGTGTGGGGTGATGGACAGATGCAGAGCGTGGGGAGGAGTGTGTGGGTGGTGGGAAGATGGAGAGGGTGGGGAGGAGTGTGTGGATGGTGGGCAGATGGAGAGGGTGGGGAGGAGTGTCTGGGGGGATGGACAAATGGACAGGGTGGGGAGGAGTGTGTGGGGTGATGGACAGATGGAGAGGGTGCGGAGGAGTGTGTGGGTCGTGGGAAGATGGAGAGGGTAAGGAGGAGTGTGTGGATGATGGGAAGAATGGGAGGGTGGGGAGGAGTGTGTGGGGTGATGGACAGCTGGAGAGGGTGCGGAGGAGTGTGTGGGTGATGGGAAGATGGAGAGAGTGGGGAGGAGTGTGTGGGGGGATGTACAGATGGAGAGGGTGGGGAGGAGTGTGTCGGGTGATGGACAGATGCAGAGGGTGGGGAGGAGTGTGTGGGTGGTTGGCAGATGGAGAGTGTGGTTGGGGTGATGGACAGATGGAGAGTGTGGGGAGGAGTCTGTGTGGTGATGGACAGATGGAGAGGGTGGGGAGGAGTGTGTGGGTGATGGACAGATGGAGAGGGTGGGGAGGAGTGTGTGGGTGATGGACAGATGGAGATAGTGGGGAGGAGTGTGTGGATGATGGGCAGATAGAGAAGCTGGGGAGGAGTGTGGGTGACGGGAAGATGGAGAGGGTGGGGAGGAGTGTGTGTGATGGGCAGATGGAGAGGGTGGCGTGTGGGGCATGGGAAGATGGAGAGGGTGGGGAGGAGTGTGTGGGGGATGGACAGATGGAGAGGGTGGGGAGGAGTGTGTGGGGGGATGGGCAGATGGAGAGGGTGGGGAGGAGTGTGTGGGGGATGGACAGATGGAGAGGGTGGGGAGGAGTGTGTGGGGGGATGGGCAGATGGAGAGGGTGGGGAGGAGTGTGTGGGTGATGGACAGATGGAGAGGGTGGGGAGGAGTGTGTGGGTGATGGGCAGATGGAGAGGGTGGCGTGTGGGGAATGGGAAGATGGAGAGGGTGGGGAGGAGTGTGTGGGTGATGGACAGATAGAGAGGCTGGGGAGGAGTGTTGGTGACGGGAAGATGGAGAGGGTGGGGAGGAGTGTGTGTGATGGGCAGATGGAGAGGGTGGCGTGTGGGGCATGGGACGATGGAGAGGGTGGGGAGGAGTGTTTGGGGGATGGACAGATGGAGAGGGTGGGGGAGGAGTGTGTAGGGGATGGGCAGATGGAGAGGGTGGGGAGGAGTGTGTGGGGTGATGGACAGATGGTGAGAGTGGGGAGGAGTGTGTGGGTGATGGGAAGATGGAGAGTGTGGGGAGGAGTGTGTGGGTGGTGGGCAGATGGAGAGTGTGGTTGGGGTGATGGACAGATGGAGAGGGTGGGGAGGAGTTTGTGTGGGATGGGAAGATGGAGAGTGTTGGGGATGGGCAGATGGAGAGGGTGGGGAGGAGTGTGTGGTGTGATGGAAAGATGGAGAGAGTGGGGTATGGGAAGATGGAGAGGGTGAGGAGGAGTGTGTGGGGGGATGGACAGATGGGGAGGGTGGGGAGGAGTGTGTGGGGGATGGACAGATGGAGAGGGTGGGGAGGAGTGTGTGGGTGATGGACAGATGGAGAAGGTGGGGAGGAGTGTGTGGGTGATGGACAGATGGAGAAGGTGGGGAGGAGTGTGTGGGTGATGGACAGATGGAGAGGGTGGGTAGGAGTGTGTGGGTCGTGGGAAGATGGAGAGGGTAGGGAGGAGTTTGTGGGTGATGGGAAGAATGGGAGGGTGGGGAGGAGTGTGTGGGGTGATGGACAGCTGGAGAGGGTGGGGAGGAGTGTGTGGGTGATGGGAAGATGGAGAGAGTGGGGAGGAGTGTGTGGGGGGATGGACAGATGGAGAGGGTGGGGAGGAGTGTGTGGATGGTGGGCAGATGGAGAGGGTGGGGAGGAGTGTGTGGGGGATGTGCAGATGGAGAGTGGGGAGGAGTGTGTGGGTGGTGGGCAGATGGAGAGAGTGGGGAGGAGTGTGTGGGTGGTGGGCAGATGGAGACGGTGGGGAGGAATGTGTGGGTGGTGGGAAGATGGGGAGTATGGGGAGGAGTGTGTGGGTGGAGGGAAGATGGAGAGGGTGGGGAGGAGTGTGTGGGGGATGGGCAGATGGAGAGTGGGGAGGAGTGTGTGGGTGGCGGGCAGATGGAGAGAGTGGGGAGGAGTGTGTGGGTGGTGGGCAGATGGAGACGGTGGGGAGGAAAGTGTGGGTGGTGGGAAGGGAGTGTATGGGGAGGAGTGTGTGGGTGGAGGGAAGATGGAGAGGGTGGGGAGGAGTGTGTGGATGGTGGGCAGATGGAGAGGGTGGGGAGGAGTGTGTGGGGGGATGGACAAATGGACAAGTTGAGGAGGAGTGTGTGGGGTGATGGACAGATGGAGAGGGTGGGGAGGAGTGTGTGGGTCGTGGGAAGATGGAGAGGGTAGGGAGGAGTTTGTGGGTGATGGGAAGAATGGGAGGGTGGGGAGGAGTGTCTGGGGTGATGGACAGCTGGAGAGGGTGGGGAGGAGTGTGTGGGTGATGGGAAGATGGAGAGAGTGGGGAGGAGTGTGTGGGGGGATGGACAGATGGAGAGGGTGGGGAGGAGTGTGTCGGGTGATGGACAGATGCAGAGGGTGGGGAGGAGTGTGTGGGTGATTGGCAGATGGAGAGTGTGGTTGGGGTGATGGACAGATGGAGAGTGTGAAGAGGAGTCTGTGGGGTGATGGACAGATGGAGAGGGTGGGGAGGAGTGTGTGGGTGATGGACAGAAGGAGATAGTGGGGAGGAGTGTGTGGGTGATGGGAAGATGGAGAGTGTGGGGAGGAGTGTGTGGGGATGGGCAGATGGAGAAGGTGGGGAGGAGTGTGTGGGGTGATGGACAGATGGAGAGAGTGGGGAGGAGTGTGTGGGTGGTGGGCAGATGGAGAGTGTGGTTGAGGTGATGGACAGATGGAGAGTGTGGGGAGGAGTGTGTGGGGGGATGGGGAGATGGAGAGGGTGGGGAGGAGTGTGTGGGGGATGGACAGATGGAGAGGGTGGGGAGGAGTGTGTGGGGGATGGGCAGATGGAGAGGGTGGGGAGGAGTGTGTGGGTGATGGACAGATGGAGAGGGTGGGGAGGAGTGTGTGGGGGATGGACAGATGGAGAGGGTGGGGAGGAGTGTGTAGGGGATGGGCAGATGGAGAGGGTGGGGAGGAGTGTGTGGGTGATGGACAGATGGAGAGGGTGGGGAGGAGTGTGTGGGTGATGGACAGATGGAGATAGTGGGGAGGAGTGTGTGGGTGATGGGAAGATGGAGAGTGTGGGGAGGAGTGTGTGGGGATGGGCAGATGGAGAAGGTGGGGAGGAGTGTGTGGGGTGATGGACAGATGGAGAGAGTGGGGAGGAGTGTGTGGGTGGTGGGCAGATGGAGAGTGTGGTTGAGGTGATGGACAGATGGAGAGTGTGGGGAGGAGTGTGTGGGGGGATGGGGAGATGGAGAGGGTGGGGAGGAGTGTGTGGGGGATGGACAGATGGAGAGGGTGGGGAGGAGTGTGTGGGGGATGGGCAGATGGAAAGGGTGGGGAGGAGTGTGTGGGTGATGGACAGATGGAGAGGGTGGGGAGGAGTGTGTGGGGAATGGACAGATGGAGAGTGTGGGGAAGAGTGTGTGGGGGATGGGCAGATGGAGAGGGTGGGGAGGAGTGTGTGGGTGATGGACAGATGGAGAGGGTGGGGAGGAGTGTGTGGGTGATGGGCAGATGGAGAGAGTGGGGAGGAGTGTGTGGGGGATGGGAAGATGGAGAGTGTGCGGGATGGACAGATGGAGAGGGTGGGGAGGAGTGTGTGGGTCGTGGGAAGATGGAGAGTGTGGGGAGGAGTGTGTGGGTGGTGGGAAGATGGAGAGGGTGGGGAGGAGTGTGTGGGGTGATGGACAGATGGAGAGGGTGGGGAGGAGTGTGTGGGTCGTGGGAAGATGGAGAGTGTTTTGGGAGGAGTGTGTGGGTGGTGGGAAGATGTAGAGGGTGGGGAGGAGTGTGTGGGGGGATGGACAGATGGAGAGGGTGGGGAGGAGTGTGTGGGTGATGGACAGCTGGAGAGGGTGGGGAGGAGTGTGTGGGTGATGGGAAGATGGTGAGAGTGGGGAGGAGTGTGTGGGGGGATGGACAGATGGAGAGGGTGTGGAGGAGTGTGTGGGGTGATGGACAGATGCAGAGCGTGGGGAGGAGTGTGTGGGTGGTGGGAAGATGGAGAGGGTGGGGAGGAGTGTGTGGATGGTGGGCAGATGGAGAGGGTGGGGAGGAGTGTCTGGGGGGATGGACAAATGGACAGGGTGGGGAGGAGTGTGTGGGGTGATGGACAGATGGAGAGGGTGCGGAGGAGTGTGTGGGTCGTGGGAAGATGGAGAGGGTAAGGAGGAGTGTGTGGATGATGGGAAGAATGGGAGGGTGGGGAGGAGTGTGTGGGGTGATGGACAGCTGGAGAGGGTGCGGAGGAGTGTGTGGGTGATGGGAAGATGGAGAGAGTGGGGAGGAGTGTGTGGGGGGATGTACAGATGGAGAGGGTGGGGAGGAGTGTGTCGGGTGATGGACAGATGCAGAGGGTGGGGAGGAGTGTGTGGGTGGTTGGCAGATGGAGAGTGTGGTTGGGGTGATGGACAGATGGAGAGTGTGGGGAGGAGTCTGTGTGGTGATGGACAGATGGAGAGGGTGGGGAGGAGTGTGTGGGTGATGGACAGATGGAGAGGGTGGGGAGGAGTGTGTGGGTGATGGACAGATGGAGATAGTGGGGAGGAGTGTGTGGATGATGGGCAGATAGAGAAGCTGGGGAGGAGTGTGGGTGACGGGAAGATGGAGAGGGTGGGGAGGAGTGTGTGTGATGGGCAGATGGAGAGGGTGGCGTGTGGGGCATGGGAAGATGGAGAGGGTGGGGAGGAGTGTGTGGGGGATGGACAGATGGAGAGGGTGGGGAGGAGTGTGTGGGGGGATGGGCAGATGGAGAGGGTGGGGAGGAGTGTGTGGGGGATGGACAGATGGAGAGGGTGGGGAGGAGTGTGTGGGGGGATGGGCAGATGGAGAGGGTGGGGAGGAGTGTGTGGGTGATGGACAGATGGAGAGGGTGGGGAGGAGTGTGTGGGTGATGGGCAGATGGAGAGGGTGGCGTGTGGGGAATGGGAAGATGGAGAGGGTGGGGAGGAGTGTGTGGGTGATGGACAGATAGAGAGGCTGGGGAGGAGTGTTGGTGATGGGAAGATGGAGAGGGTGGGGAGGAGTGTGTGTGATGGGCAGATGGAGAGGGTGGCGTGTGGGGCATGGGACGATGGAGAGGGTGGGGAGGAGTGTTTGGGGGATGGACAGATGGAGAGGGTGGGGAGGAGTGTGTAGGGGATGGGCAGATGGAGAGGGTGGGGAGGAGTGTGTGGGGTGATGGACAGATGGTGAGAGTGGGGAGGAGTGTGTGGGTGATGGGAAGATGGAGAGTGTGGGGAGGAGTGTGTGGGTGGTGGGCAGATGGAGAGTGTGGTTGGGGTGATGGACAGATGGAGAGGGTGGGGAGGAGTTTGTGTGGGATGGGAAGATGGAGAGTGTTGGGGATGGGCAGATGGAGAGGGTGGGGAGGAGTGTGTGGTGTGATGGAAAGATGGAGAGAGTGGGGTATGGGAAGATGGAGAGGGTGAGGAGGAGTGTGTGGGGGGATGGACAGATGGGGAGGGTGGGGAGGAGTGTGTGGGGGATGGACAGATGGAGAGGGTGGGGAGGAGTGTGTGGGTGATGGACAGATGGAGAAGGTGGGGAGGAGTGTGTGGGTGATGGACAGATGGAGAAGGTGGGGAGGAGTGTGTGGGTGATGGACAGATGGAGAGGGTGGGTAGGAGTGTGTGGGTCGTGGGAAGATGGAGAGGGTAGGGAGGAGTTTGTGGGTGATGGGAAGAATGGGAGGGTGGGGAGGAGTGTGTGGGGTGATGGACAGCTGGAGAGGGTGGGGAGGAGTGTGTGGGTGATGGGAAGATGGAGAGAGTGGGGAGGAGTGTGTGGGGGGATGGACAGATGGAGAGGGTGGGGAGGAGTGTGTGGATGGTGGGCAGATGGAGAGGGTGGGGAGGAGTGTGTGGGGGATGTGCAGATGGAGAGTGGGGAGGAGTGTGTGGGTGGTGGGCAGATGGAGAGAGTGGGGAGGAGTGTGTGGGTGGTGGGCAGATGGAGACGGTGGGGAGGAATGTGTGGGTGGTGGGAAGATGGGGAGTATGGGGAGGAGTGTGTGGGTGGAGGGAAGATGGAGAGGGTGGGGAGGAGTGTGTGGGGGATGGGCAGATGGAGAGTGGGGAGGAGTGTGTGGGTGGCGGGCAGATGGAGAGAGTGGGGAGGAGTGTGTGGGTGGTGGGCAGATGGAGACGGTGGGGAGGAAAGTCTGGGTGGTGGGAAGATGGAGTGTATGGGGAGGAGTGTGTGGGTGGAGGGAAGATGGAGAGGGTGGGGAGGAGTGTGTGGATGGTGGGCAGATGGAGAGGATGGGGAGGAGTGTGTGGGGGGATGGACAAATGGACAAGTTGAGGAGGAGTGTGTGGGGTGATGGACAGATGGAGAGGGTGGGGAGGAGTGTGTGGGTCGTGGGAAGATGGAGAGGGTAGGGAGGAGTTTGTGGGTGATGGGAAGAATGGGAGGGTGGGGAGGAGTGTCTGGGGTGATGGACAGCTGGAGAGGGTGGGGAGGAGTGTGTGGGTGATGGGAAGATGGAGAGAGTGGGGAGGAGTGTGTGGGGGGATGGACAGATGGAGAGGGTGGGGAGGAGTGTGTCGGGTGATGGACAGATGCAGAGGGTGGGGAGGAGTGTGTGGGTGATTGGCAGATGGAGAGTGTGGTTGGGGTGATGGACAGATGGAGAGTGTGAAGAGGTGTCTGTGGGGTGATGGACAGATGGAGAGGGTGGGGAGGAGTGTGTGGGTGATGGACAGATGGAGATAGTGGGGAGGAGTGTGTGGGTGATGGGAAGATGGAGAGTGTGGGGAGGAGTGTGTGGGGATGGGCAGATGGAGAAGGTGGGGAGGAGTGTGTGGGGTGATGGACAGATGGAGAGAGTGGGGAGGAGTGTGTGGGTGGTGGGCAGATGGAGAGTGTGGTTGAGGTGATGGACAGATGGAGAGTGTGGGGAGGAGTGTGTGGGGGGATGGGGAGATGGAGAGGGTGGGGAGGAGTGTGTGGGGGATGGACAGATGGAGAGGGTGGGGAGGAGTGTGTGGGGGATGGGCAGATGGAGAGGGTGGGGAGGAGTGTGTGGGTGATGGACAGATGGAGAGGGTGGGGAGGAGTGTGTGGGGGATGGACAGATGGAGAGGGTGGGGAGGAGTGTGTAGGGGATGGGCAGATGGAGAGGGTGGGGAGGAGTGTGTGGGTGATGGACAGATGGAGAGGGTGGGGAGGAGTGTGTGGGTGATGGACAGATGGAGATAGTGGGGAGGAGTGTGTGGGTGATGGGAAGATGGAGAGTGTGGGGAGGAGTGTGTGGGGATGGGCAGATGGAGAAGGTGGGGAGGAGTGTGTGGGGTGATGGACAGATGGAGAGAGTGGGGAGGAGTGTGTGGGTGGTGGGCAGATGGAGAGTGTGGTTGAGTTGATGGACAGATGGAGAGTGTGGGGAGGAGTGTGTGGGGGGATGGGGAGATGGAGAGGGTGGGGAGGAGTGTGTGGGGGATGGACAGATGGAGAGGGTGGGGAGGAGTGTGTGGGGGATGGGCAGATGGAGAGGGTGGGGAGGAGTGTGTGGGTGATGGACAGATGGAGAGGGTGGGGAGGAGTGTGTGGGGAATGGACAGATGGAGAGTGTGGGGAAGAGTGTGTGGGGGATGGGCAGATGGAGAGGGTGGGGAGGAGTGTGTGGGTGATGGACAGATGGAGAGGGTGGGGAGGAGTGTGTGGGTGATGGGCAGAAGGAGAGAGTGGGGAGGAGTGTGTGGGTGATGGACAGATGGACAGGGTGGGGAGGAGTGTGTGGGTCGTGGGAAGATGGAGAGTGTGGGGAGGAGTGTGTGGGTGGTGGGAAGATGGAGAGGGTGGGGAGGAGTGTGTGGGGTGATGGACAGATGGAGAGGGTGGGGAGGAGTGTGTGGGTCGTGGGAAGATGGAGAGTGTGGGGAGGAGTGTGTGGGTGGTGGGAAGATGTAGAGGGTGGGGAGGAGTGTGTGGGGGGATGGACAGATGGAGAGGGTGGGGAGGAGTGTGTGGGGATGGACAGATGGAGAGGGTGGGGAGGAGTGTGTGGGTGATGGACAGATGGAGAGGGTGGGGAGGAGTGTGTGGGTGATGGACAGCTGGAGAGGGTGGGGAGGAGTGTGTGGGTGATGGGAAGATGGTGAGAGTGGGGAGGAGTGTGTGGGGGGATGGACAGATGGAGAGGGTGTGGAGGAGTGTGTGGGGTGATGGACAGATGCAGAGGGTGGGGGAGGAGTGTGTGGGTGGTGGGAAGATGGAGAGTATGGGGAGGAGTGTGTGGGTGGAGGGAAGATGGAGAGGGTGGGGAGGAGTGTCTGGGGGGATGGACAAATGGACAGGGTGGGGAGGAGTGTGTGGGGTGATGGACAGATGGAGAGGGTGGGGAGGAGTGTGTGGGTCGTGGGAAGATGGAGAGGGTAGGGAGGAGTGTGTGGGTGATGGGAAGAATGGGAGGGTGGGGAGGAGTGTGTGGGGTGATGGACAGATGGAGAGAGTGGGGAGGAGTGCGTGGGTGGTGGGCAGATGGAGAGTGTGGTTGAGGTGATTGACAGATGGAGAGTGTGGGGAGGAGTGTGTGGGGGGATGGGGAGATGGAGAGGGTGGGGAGGAGTGTGTGGGGGATGGGCAGATGGAGAGGGTGGGGAGGAGTGTGTGGGTGATGGACAGATGGAGAGGGTGGGGAGGAGTGTGTGGGGAATGGACAGATGGAGAGTGTGGGGAAGAGTGTGTGGGGGATGGGCAGATGGAGAGGGTGGGGAGGAGTGTGTGGGTGATGGACAGATGGAGAGGGTGGGGAGGACTGTGTGGGTGATGGGCAGATGGAGAGTGTGGGGAGGAGTGTGTGGGTGGTGGGAAGATGGAGAGGGTGGGGAGGAGTGTGTGGGGTGATGGACAGATGGAGAGGGTGGGGAGGAGTGTGTGGGTCGTGGGAAGATGGAGAGTGTGGGGAGGAGTGTGTGGGTGGTGGGAAGATGTAGAGGGTGGGGAGGAGTGTGTGGGGGGATGGACAGATGGAGAGGGTGGGGAGGGGTGTGTGGGTGATGGACAGCTGGAGAGGGTGGGGAGGAGTGTGTGGGTGATGGGAAGATGGTGAGAGTGGGGAGGAGTGTGTGGGGGGATGGACAGATGGAGAGGGTGGGGAGGAGTGTGTGGGGTGATGGACAGATGCAGAGGGTGGGGGAGGAGTGTGTGGGTGGTGGGAAGATGGAGAGTATGGGGAGGAGTGTTTGGGTGGAGGGAAGATGGAGAGGGTGGGGTGGAGTGTGTGGATGGTGGGCAGATGGAGAGGGTGGGGAGGAGTGTCTGGGGGGATGGACAAATGGACAGGGTGGGGAGGAGTGTGTGGGGTGATGGACAGATGGAGAGGGTGGGGAGGAGTGTGTGGGTCGTGGGAAGATGGAGAGGGTAGGGAGGAGTGTGTGGGTGATGGGAAGAATGGGAGGGTGGGGAGGAGTGTGTGGGGTGATGGACAGCTGGAGAGGGTGGGGAGGAGTGTGTGGGTGATGGGAAGATGGAGAGAGTGGGGAGGAGTGTGTGGGGGGATGGACAGATGGAGAGGGTGGGGAGGAGTGTGTCGGGTGATGGACAGATGCAGAGGGTGGGGAGGAGTGTGTGGGTGGTTGGCAGATGGAGAGTGTGGTTGGGGTGATGGACAGATGGAGTGTGTGGGGAGGAGTCTGTGGGGTGATGGACAGATGGAGAGGGTGGGGAGGAGTGTGTGGGTGATGGACAGATGGAGAGGGTGGGGAGGAGTGTGTGGGTGATGGACAGGTGGAGATAGTGGGGAGGAGGGTGTGGATGATGGGCAGATAGAGAAGCTGGGGAGGAGAGTGGGTGACGGGAAGATGGAGAGGGTGGGGAGGAGTGTGTGTGATGGGCAGATGGAGAGGGTGGCGTGTGGGGCATGGGAAGATGGAGAGGGTGGGGAGGAGTGTGTGGGGGATGGACAGATGGAGAGGGTGGGGAGGAGTGTGTGGCGGGATGGGCAGATGGAGAGGGTGGGGAGGAGTGTGTGTGGGATGGACAGATGGAGAGGGTGGGGAGGAGTGTGTGGGGGGATGGGCAGATGGAGAGGGTGGGGAGGAGTGTGTGGGTGATGGACAGATGGAGAGGGTGGGGAGGAGTGTGTGGGTGATGGGCAGATGGAGAGGGTGGCGTGTGGGGCATGGGAAGATGGAGAGGGTGGGGAGGAGTGTGTGGGTGATGGGCAGATAGAGAGGCTGGGGAGGAGTGTGGGTGACGGGAAGATGGAGAGGGTGGGGAGGAGTGTGTGTGATGGGCAGATGGAGAGGGTGGCGTGTGGGGCATGGGAAGATGGAGAGGGTGGGGAGGAGTGTGTGGGGGATGGACAGATGGAGAGGGTGGGGAGGAGTGTGTCGGGGATGGGCAGATGGAGAGGGTGGGGAGGAGTGTGTGGGGTGATGGACAGATGGAGAGAGTGGGGAGGAGTGTGTGGGTGGTGGGCAGATGGAGAGTGTGGTTGGGGTGATGGACAGATGGAGAGGGTGGGGAGGAGTTTGTGTGGGATGGGAAGATGGAGAGTGTGGGGGATGGGCAGATGGAGAGGGTGGGGAGGAGTGTGTGGTGTGATGGAAAGATGGAGAGAGTGGGGTATGGGAAGATGGAGAGGGTGAGGAGGAGTGTGTGGGGGGGATGGACAGATGGGGAGGGTGGGGAGGAGTGTGTGGGGGATGGACAGATGGAGAGGGTGGGGAGGAGTGTGTGGGTGATGGACAGATGGAGAAGGTGGGGAGGAGTGTGTGGGTGATGGACAGATGGAGAAGGTGGGGAGGAGTGTGTGGGTGATGGACAGATGGAGAGGGTGGGGAGGAGTGTGTGGAGGATGGGAAGATGGAGAGGGTGGGGAGGAGTGTGTGGGGTGATGGAGAGGGTGTGGAGGAGTGTGTGGGTGGAGGGAAGATGGAGAGGGTGGGGAGGAGTGTGTGGATGGTGGGCAGATGGAGAGGGTGGGGAGGAGTGTGTGGGGGATGTGCAGATGGAGAGTGGGGAGGAGTGTGTGGGTGGTGGGCAGATGGAGAGAGTGGGGAGGAGTGTTTGGGTGATGGACAGCTGGAGAGGGTGGGGAGGAGTGTGTGGGTGATGGGAAGATGGTGAGAGTGGGGAGGAGTGTGTGGGGGGATGGACAGATGGAGAGGGTGTGGAGGAGTGTGTGGGGTGATGGACAGATGCAGAGGGTGGGGGAGGAGTGTGTGGGTGGTGGGAAGATGGAGAGTATGGGGAGGAGTGTGTGGGTGGAGGGAAGATGGAGAGGGTGGGGAGGAGTGTCTGGGGGGATGGACAAATGGACAGGGTGGGGAGGAGTGTGTGGGGTGATGGACAGATGGACAGGGTGGGGAGGAGTGTGTGGGGTGATGGACAGATGGAGAGGGTGGGGAGGAGTGTGTGGGTCGTGGGAAGATGGAGAGGGTAGGGAGGAGTGTGTGGGTGATGGGAAGAATGGGAGGGTGGGGAGGAGTGTGTGGGGTGATGGACAGATGGAGAGAGTGGGGAGGAGTGCGTGGGTGGTGGGCAGATGGAGAGTGTGGTTGAGGTGATGGACAGATGGAGAGTGTGGGGAGGAGTGTGTGGGGGGATGGGGAGATGGAGAGGGTGGGGAGGAGTGTGTGGGGGATGGACAGATGGAGAGGGTGGGGAGGAGTGTGTGGGGGATGGGCAGATGGAGAGGGTGGGGAGGAGTGTGTGGGGAATGGACAGATGGAGAGTGTGGGGAAGAGTGTGTGGGGGATGGGCAGATGGAGAGGGTGGGGAGGAGTGTGTGGGTGATGGACAGATGGAGAGGGTGGGGAGGAGTGTGTGGGTGATGGGCAGATGGGGAGGGTGGGGAGGAGTGTGTGGGGATGGACAGATGGAGAGAGTGGGGAGGAGTGTGTGGGGGATGGGCAGATGGCGAGTGTGCGGGATGGACAGATGGAGAGGGTGGGGAGGAGTGTGTGGGTCGTGGGAAGATGGAGAGTGTGGGGAGGAGTGTGTGGGTGGTGAGAAGATGGAGAGGGTGGGGAGGAGTGTGTGGGGTGATGGACAGATGGAGAGGGTGGGGAGGAGTGTGTGGGTGATGGACAGCTGGAGAGGGTGGGGAGGAGTGTGTGGGTGATGGGAAGATGGTGCGAGTGGGGAGGAGTGTGTGGGGGGATGGACAGATGGAGAGGGTGTGGAGGAGTGTGTGGGGTGATGGACAGATGCAGAGGGTGGGGGAGGAGTGTGTGGGTGGTGGGAAGATGGAGAGTATGGGGAGGAGTGTGTGGGTGGAGGGAAGATGGAGAGGGTGGGGAGGAGTGTGTGGATGGTGGGCAGATGGAGAGGGTGGGGAGGAGTGTCTGGGGGGATGGACAAATGGACAGGGTGGGGAGGAGTGTGTGGGGTGATGGACAGATGGAGAGGGTGGGGAGGAGTGTGTGGGTCGCGGGAAGATGGAGAGGGTAGGGAGGAGTGTGTGGGTGATGGGAAGAATGGGAGGGTGCGGAGGAGTGTGTGGGGTGATGGACAGCTGGAGAGGGTGGGGAGGAGTGTGTGGGTGATGGGAAGATGGAGAGAGTGGGGAGGAGTGTGTGGGGGGATGGACAGATGGAGAGGGTGGGGAGGAGTGTGTGGGTGGTTGGCAGATGGAGAGTGTGGTTGGGGTGATGGACAGATGGAGAGTGTGGGGAGGAGTCTGTGGGGTGATGGACAGATGGAGAGGGTGGGGAGGAGTGTGTGGGTGATGGACAGATGGAGAGGGTGGGGAGGAGTGTGTGGGTGATGGACAGGTGGAGATAGTGGGGAGGAGGGTGTGGATGATGGGCAGATAGAGAAGCTGGGGAGGAGAGTGGGTGACGGGAAGATGGAGAGGGTGGGGAGGAGTGTGTGTGATGGGCAGATGGAGAGGGTGGCGTGTGGGGCATGGGAAGATGGAGAGGGTGGGGAGGAGTGTGTGGGGGATGGACAGATGGAGAGGGTGGGGAGGAGTGTGTGGCGGGATGGGCAGATGGAGAGGGTGGGGAGGAGTGTTTGGGGGATGGACAGATGGAGAGGGTGGGGAGGAGTGTGTGGGGGGATGGGCAGATGGAGAGGGTGGGGAGGAGTGTGTGGGTGATGGACAGATGGAGAGGGTGGGGAGGAGTGTGTGGGTGATGGGCAGATGGAGAGGGTGGCGTGTGGGGCATGGGAAGATGGAGAGGGTGGGGAGGAGTGTGTGGGTGATGGACAGATAGAGAGGCTGGGGAGGAGTGTGGGTGACGGGAAGATGGAGAGGGTGGGGAGGAGTGTGTGTGATGGGCAGATGGAGAGGGTGGCGTGTGGGGCATGGGAAGATGGAGAGGGTGGGGAGGAGTGTGTGGGGGATGGACAGATGGAGAGGGTGGGGAGGAGTGTGTCGGGGATGGGCAGATGGAGAGGGTGGGGAGGAGTGTGTGGGGTGATGGACAGATGGAGAGAGTGGGGAGGAGTGTGTGGGTGGTGGGCAGATGGAGAGTGTGGTTGGGGTGATGGACAGATGGAGAGGGTGGGGAGGAGTTTGTGTGGGATGGGAAGATGGAGAGTGTGGGGGATGGGCAGATGGAGAGGGTGGGGAGGAGTGTGTGGTGTGATGGAAAGATGGAGAGAGTGGGGTATGGGAAGATGGAGAGGGTGAGGAGGAGTGTGTGGGGGGGATGGACAGATGGGGAGGGTGGGGAGGAGTGTGTGGGGGATGGACAGATGGAGAGGGTGGGGAGGAGTGTGTGGGTGATGGACAGATGGAGAAGGTGGGGAGGAGTGTGTGGGTGATGGACAGATGGAGAAGGTGGGGAGGAGTGTGTGGGTGATGGACAGATGGAGAGGGTGGGGAGGAGTGTGTGGAGGATGGGAAGATGGAGAGGGTGGGGAGGAGTGTGTGGGGTGATGGAGAGGGTGTGGAGGAGTGTGTGGGTGGAGGGAAGATGGAGAGGGTGGGGAGGAGTGTGTGGATGGTGGGCAGATGGAGAGGGTGGGGAGGAGTGTGTGGGGGATGTGCAGATGGAGAGTGGGGAGGAGTGTGTGGGTGGTGGGCAGATGGAGAGAGTGGGGAGGAGTGTGTGGGTGGTGGGCAGATGGAGACGGTGGGGAGGAATGTGTGGGTGGTGGGAAGATGGAGAGTATGGGGAGGAGTGTGTGGGTGGAGGGAAGATGGAGAGGGTGGGGAGGAGTGTGTGGGGGATGGGCAGATGGAGAGTGGGGAGGAGTGTGTGGGTGGTGGGCAGATGGAGAGAGTGGGGAGGAGTGTGTGGGTGGTGGGCAGATGGAGACGGTGGGGAGGAAAGTGTGGGTGGTGGGAAGATGGAGAGTATGGGGAGGAGTGTGTGGGCGGAGGGAAGATGGAGAGGGTGGGGAGGAGTGTGTGGATGGTGGGCAGATGGAGAGGGTGGGGAGGAGTGTGTGGGGGGATGGACAAATGGACAGGGTGAGGAGGAGTGTGTGGGGTGATGGACAGATGGAGAGGGTGGGGAGGAGTGTGTGGGTCGTGGGAAGATGGAGAGGGTACGGAGGAGTTTGTGGGTGATGGGAAGAATGGGAGGGTGGGGAGGAGTGTGTGGGGTGATGGACAGCTGGAGAGGGTGGGGAGGAGTGTGTGGGTGATGGGAAGATGGAGAGAGTGGGGAGGAGTGTGTGGGGGGATGGACAGATGGAGAGGGTGGGGAGGAGTGTGTCGGGTGATGGACAGATGCAGAGGGTGGGGAGGAGTGTGTGGGTGATTGGCAGATGGAGAGTGTGGTTGGGGTGATGGACAGATGGAGAGTGTGAAGAGGAGTCTGTGGGGTGATGGACAGATGGAGAGGGTGGGGAGGAGTGTGTGGGTGATGGACAGATGGAGATAGTGGGGAGGAGTGTGTGGGTGATGGGAAGATGGAGAGTGTGGGGAGGAGTGTGTGGGGATGGGCAGATGGAGAAGGTGGGGAGGAGTGTGTGGGGTGATGGACAGATGGAGAGAGTGGGGAGGAGTGTGTGGGTGGTGGGCAGATGGAGAGTGTGGTTGAGGTGATGGACAGATGGAGAGTGTGGGGAGGAGTGTGTGGGGGGATGGGGAGATGGAGAGGGTGGGGAGGAGTGTGTGGGGGATGGACAGATGGAGAGGGTGGGGAGGAGTGTGTGGGGGATGGGCAGATGGAGAGGGTGGGGAGGAGTGTGTGGGTGATGGACAGATGGAGAGGGTGGGGAGGAGTGTGTGGGGAATGGACAGATGGAGAGTGTGGGGAAGAGTGTGTGGGGGATGGGCAGATGGAGAGGGTGGGGAGGAGTGTGTGGGTGATGGACAGATGGAGAGGGTGGGGAGGAGTGTGTGGGTGATGGGCAGATGGAGAGAGTGGGGAGGAGTGTGTGGGGGATGGGAAGATGGAGAGTGTGCGGGATGGACAGATGGAGAGGGTGGGGAGGATTGTGTGGGATGGGAAGATGGAGAGGGTGGGGAGGAGTGTGTGGGGGATGTACAGATGGAGAGGGTGGGGAGGAGTGTGTGGGTGATGGACAGATGGAGAGGGTGGGGAGGAGTGTGTGGGTGATGGGCAGATGGGGAGGGTGGGGAGGAGTGTGTGGGGATGGACAGATGGAGAGAGTGGGGAGGAGTGTGTGGGGGATGGGCAGATGGCGAGTGTGCGGGATGGACAGATGGAGAGGTTGGGGAGGAGTGTGTGGGTCGTGGGAAGATGGAGAGTGTGGGGAGGAGTGTGTGGGTGGTGAGAAGATGGAGAGGGTGGGGAGGAGTGTGTGGGGTGATGGACAGATGGAGAGGGTGGGGAGGAGTGTGTGGGTGATGGACAGCTGGAGAGGGTGGGGAGGAGTGTGTGGGTGATGGGAAGATGGTGCGAGTGGGGAGGAGTGTGTGGGGGGATGGACAGATGGAGAGGGTGTGGAGGAGTGTGTGGGGTGATGGACAGATGCAGAGGGTGGGGGAGGAGTGTGTGGGTGGTGGGAAGATGGAGAGTATGGGGAAGAGTGTGTGGGTGGAGGGAAGATGGAGAGGGTGGGGAGGAGTGTGTGGATGGTGGGCAGATGGAGAGGGTGGGGAGGAGTGTCTGGGGGGATGGACAAATGGACAGGGTGGGGAGGAGTGTGTGGGGTGATGGACAGATGGAGAGGGTGGGGAGGAGTGTGTGGGTCGTGGGAAGATGGAGAGGGTAGGGAGGAGTGTGTGGGTGATGGGAAGAATGGGAGGGTGGGGAGGAGTGTGTGGGGTGATGGACAGCTGGAGAGGGTGGGGAGGAGTGTGTGGGTGATGGGAAGATGGAGAGAGTGGGGAGGAGTGTGTGGGGGGATGGACAGATGGAGAGGGTGGGGAGGAGTGTGTCGGGTGATGGACAGATGCAGAGGGTGGGGAGGAGTGTGTGGGTGGTTGGCAGATGGAGAGTGTGGTTGGGGTGATGGACAGATGGAGAGTGTGGGGAGGAGTCTGTGGGGTGATGGACAGATGGAGAGGGTGGGGAGGAGTGTGTGGGTGATGGACAGATGGAGAGGGTGGGGAGGAGTGTGTGGGTGATGGACAGGTGGAGATAGTGGGGAGGAGGGTGTGGATGATGGGCAGATAGAGAAGCTGGGGAGGAGAGTGGGTGACGGGAAGATGGAGAGGGTGGGGAGGAGTGTGTGTGATGGGCAGATGGAGAGGGTGGCGTGTGGGGCATGGGAAGATGGAGAGGGTGGGGAGGAGTGTGTGGGGGATGGACAGATGGAGAGGGTGGGGAGGAGTGTGTGGCGGGATGGGCAGATGGAGAGGGTGGGGAGGAGTGTGTGGGGGATGGACAGATGGAGAGGGTGGGGAGAAGTGTGTGGGGGGATGGGCAGATGGAGAGGGTGGGGAGGAGTGTGTGGGTGATGGACAGATGGAGAGGGTGGGGAGGAGTGTGTGGGTGATGGGCAGATGGAGAGGGTGGCGTGTGGGGCATGGGAAGATGGAGAGGGTGGGGAGGAGTGTGTGGGTGATGGACAGATAGAGAGGCTGGGGAGGAGTGTGGGTGACGGGAAGATGGAGAGGGTGGGGAGGAGTGTGTGTGATGGGCAGATGGAGAGGGTGGCGTGTGGGGCATGGGAAGATGGAGAGGGTGGGGAGGAGTGTGTGGGGGATGGACAGATGGAGAGGGTGGGGAGGAGTGTGTCGGGGATGGGCAGATGGAGAGGGTGGGGAGGAGTGTGTGGGGTGATGGACAGATGGAGAGAGTGGGGAGGAGTGTGTGGGTGGTGGGCAGATGGAGAGTGTGGTTGGGGTGATGGACAGATGGAGAGGGTGGGGAGGAGTTTGTGTGGGATGGGAAGATGGAGAGTGTGGGGGATGGGCGGATGGAGAGGGTGGGGAGGAGTGTGTGGTGTGATGGAAAGATGGAGAGAGTGGGGTATGGGAAGATGGAGAGGGTGAGGAGGAGTGTGTGGGGGGGATGGACAGATGGGGAGGGTGGGGAGGAGTGTGTGGGGGATGGACAGATGGAGAGGGTGGGGAGGAGTGTGTGGGTGATGGACAGATGGAGAAGGTGGGGAGGAGTGTGTGGGTGATGGACAGATGGAGAAGGTGGGGAGGAGTGTGTGGGTGATGGACAGATGGAGAGGGTGGGGAGGAGTGTGTGGAGGATGGGAAGATGGAGAGGGTGGGGAGGAGTGTGTGGGGTGATGGAGAGGGTGTGGAGGAGTGTGTGGGTGGAGGGAAGATGGAGAGGGTGGGGAGGAGTGTGTGGATGGTGGGCAGATGGAGAGGGTGGGGAGGAGTGTGTGGGGGATGTGCAGATGGAGAGTGGGGAGGAGTGTGTGGGTGGTGGGCAGATGGAGAGAGTGGGGAGGAGTGTGTGGGTGGTGGGCAGATGGAGACGGTGGGGAGGAATGTGTGGGTGGTGGGAAGATGGAGAGTATGGGGAGGAGTGTGTGGGTGGAGGGAAGATGGAGAGGGTGGGGAGGAGTGTGTGGGGGATGGGCAGATGGAGAGTGGGGAGGAGTGTGTGGGTGGTGGGCAGATGGAGAGAGTGGGGAGGAGTGTGTGGGTGGTGGGCAGATGGAGACGGTGGGGAGGAAAGTGTGGGTGGTGGGAAGATGGAGAGTATGGGGAGGAGTGTGTGGGCGGAGGGAAGATGGAGAGGGTGGGGAGGAGTGTGTGGATGGTGGGCAGATGGAGAGGGTGGGGAGGAGTGTGTGGGGGGATGGACAAATGGACAGGGTGAGGAGGAGTGTGTGGGGTGATGGACAGATGGAGAGGGTGGGGAGGAGTGTGTGGGTCGTGGGAAGATGGAGAGGGTAGGGAGGAGTTTGTGGGTGATGGGAAGAATGGGAGGGTGGGGAGGAGTGTGTGGGGTGATGGACAGCTGGAGAGGGTGGGGAGGAGTGTGTGGGTGATGGGAAGATGGAGAGAGTGGGGAGGAGTGTGTGGGGGGATGGACAGATGGAGAGGGTGGGGAGGAGTGTGTCGGGTGATGGACAGATGCAGAGGGTGGGGAGGAGTGTGTGGGTGATTGGCAGATGGAGAGTGTGGTTGGGGTGATGGACAGATGGAGAGTGTGAAGAGGAGTCTGTGGGGTGATGGACAGATGGAGAGGGTGGGGAGGAGTGTGTGGGTGATGGACAGATGGAGATAGTGGGGAGGAGTGTGTGGGTGATGGGAAGATGGAGAGTGTGGGGAGGAGTGTGTGGGGATGGGCAGATGGAGAAGGTGGGGAGGAGTGTGTGGGGTGATGGACAGATGGAGAGAGTGGGGAGGAGTGTGTGGGTGGTGGGCAGATGGAGAGTGTGGTTGAGGTGATGGACAGATGGAGAGTGTGGGGAGGAGTGTGTGGGGGGATGGGGAGATGGAGAGGGTGGGGAGGAGTGTGTGGGGGATGGACAGATGGAGAGGGTGGGGAGGAGTGTGTGGGGGATGGGCAGATGGAGAGGGTGGGGAGGAGTGTGTGGGTGATGGACAG
Source organism: Hemitrygon akajei (assembly GCF_048418815.1). NCBI lineage: Eukaryota > Metazoa > Chordata > Chondrichthyes > Myliobatiformes > Dasyatidae > Hemitrygon > Hemitrygon akajei. The sequence goes on from NC_133125.1 coordinate 199,784,261, forward strand.
ATGGAGAGGGTGGGGAGGAGTGTGTGGGGAATGGACAGATGGAGAGTGTGGGGAAGAGTGTGTGGGGGATGGGCAGATGGAGAGGGTGGGGAGGAGTGTGTGGGTGATGGACAGATGGAGAGGGTGGGGAGGAGTGTGTGGGTGATGGGCAGATGGAGAGAGTGGGGTGGAGTGTGTGGGGGATGGGAAGATGGAGAGTGTGCGGGATGGACAGATGGAGAGGGTGGGGAGGATTGTGTGGGATGGGAAGATGGAGAGGGTGGGGAGGAGTGTGTGGGGGATGTACAGATGGAGAGGGTGGGGAGGAGTGTGTGGAGGATGGACAGATGGAGAGGGTGGGGAGGAGTGTGTTGGTGGTGGGCTGATGGAGAGGGTGGGGAGGAGTGTGTGGGGGGGATGGACAGATGGAGAGGGTGGGGAGGAGTGTGTGGGGGATGGACGGATGGAGAGGGTGGGGAGGAGTGTGTGGAGGATGGGCAGATGGAAAGGGTGGGGAGGAGTGTGTGGGGGGATGGGCAGATGGAGAGTGTGGGGAGGAGTGTGTGGGTTGTGGGCAGATGGAGAGAGTGTGGAGGAGTGTGTGGGTGGTGGGCAGATGGAGACGGTGGGGAGGAATGTGTGTGTGGTGGGAAGATGGAGAGTGTGGGGAGGAGTGTGTGGGTGGAGGGAAGATGGAGAGGGTGGGGAGGAGTGTGTGGATGGTGGGCAGATGGAGAGGGTGGGGAGGAGTGTGTGGGGGGATGGACAGATGGAGAGGGTGGGGAGGAGTGTGTGGGGGATGGACAGATGGAGAGGGTGGGGAGGAGTGTGTGGGGTGATGGACAGATGGAGAGGGTGGGGAGGAGTGTGTGGGTCGTGGGAAGATGGAGAGTGTGGGGAGGAGTGTGTGGGTGGTTGGCAGATGGAGAGTGTGGTTGGGGTGATGGACAGATGGAGAGGGTGGGGAGGAGTGTGTGGGTGGTTGGCAGATGGAGAGTGTGGTTGGGGTGATGGACAGATGGAGAGTGTGGGGAGGAGTGTGTGGGGGATGGGGAGATGGAGAGGGTGGGGAGGAGTTTGGGGGGACGGGCAGATGGAGAGGTTTGGGAAGGAGGGGAAAGAGATAGGGTGATGGTGCTGGTGGATCAGGAGGGGAGAGTCAATTAAACAGGAAAAGTGACGGAGAGGGAGCGACCACCAGAAGTTTGAGAATTCGATGTTGATGCCGTCAGATTGCCGGCCACCCTGTCGGAACATGAGGAGCCGTTCCTCTAATTTACCTGACAAATAGAGCCGGGATCTCCACATTGAATCAGATATTCAGTTTAAGACCAGAAGATACAGAATCAGAAGAAGTTTGCTGCCTGACCTGCTGATTTCCTCCAGTCGTCCCCATCCACTGCCCTCTCTCCATTCCCTTTGATCTTCTGGCTAATTAAGAACCTATCGATCTCTGCCTCCACAGCCGCTCATGCTAACAGATTCCACAGATTTACCATGCAGATTTTCTCCGCATCTCAGTTCTGAATGGTCGTCCTTCAATCCTGAAGTCGTGCCCTCTTGTCCTAGACTCCCCTACCATGGGAAATAACTGCCATAACTAATCTGTTCAGGCCTTTTAACATTTGGAGTGTTTCCATGAGATCCCCCCTCATTCTCCTGAACTCCAGGGAATACAGCCCAAGAGCTGCCAGACATTCCTCATACGGTAACCCTTTCATTCCTGGAATCATTCTTGTGAATCTTCTCTGAGACCTCTCCAATGTCAGTATATCCTTTCTAAAATAAGGAGCCCAAAACTGCACACAATACTCCAAGTGTGATCTCACGAGAGCTTCAGAGCCTCAACATCACATCCCTGCTCTTATATTCTACACGTCTAGAAATGAATGTCAACATTGCATTGTACTTCTTCACCACTGACTCAACCTGGAGGTTAACCTTTAGGGTATCCTGCACAAGGACTCACAAGTCTCTTTGCATCTCTGCATTTTGAATTCTCTCCCCATCTACATAATAATCTGCCCATTTATTTCTTCCACCAAAGTGCATGACAATACACTTTCCAACATTGTATTTAATTTGCCACTTCTTTTCCCATTCCTCTAAACTATCTAAGGCTCTCTGTTTCCTCAACACTTTCCACTCCTCCACCTATCTTTGTATCATCGGCAAATTTAGTCAAATATCCATGATTTAGCCTAGTCCCTGTTTCTACCAGTGTCATTGGTACAAACGTGTACCAAGACTTCTGGCTGGTCACACTCTGTCTTCAGAATCCTCTGCACCCGATCCGAGACATCCCGTAGCCTGGCACCTGGGAGGCAACACACCATGCGGGTATCTCTATCAGGCTGACAGAACCTCCAGCCTGTTCCCCTCACTATGGAATCCCCCATGACAACTGCATTACTCATCTTTTCTCCCTTCTGCACCACAGAACCAGGCTCCAATCGCTGTGGTCATCCCCCTCAACAGCATCCAAAATGGATCCAGAACAATAAGGAAATGCAGGAGAAACTCAGCAGGTTGGTCAGGATCTGTGGAGAGAGGAACAGGCTTCACGTTCCACGTCGGTGACCTGTCCCGGAATTGATTCAAACACTGCCCGCTCTGTTGCGGGTTTCAAGTAATTTCTGTTCTGTTTTAGTTCTTCCAGCATCTGACTGAAGGAAAAACGGGAGTGCAGTGTACTTTCCTCCGGAAGGGGGATAAAGGAGGAGGAATGTGATAGGAGGGGGAAGTGGACCATTAGGGAAACCGATGCTCAGGTTGGAACTACCCGGAGAGGTACGGTGAAGGTGAGAGAGACGGAAGGGGGATAAAGGAGGAGGAATGTGATAGGAGAGGGGAGTGGACCATTAGAGAAACCGATGCTCAGGTTGGAACTACCCGGAGAGGTACGGTGAAGGTGAGAGAGACGGGGACATGTTATTTTGGAGCCGGAAGTGTGGCAACACATGCCGGCTGATCCCAGCACAATCCTTGGGCAGACTGTGTTGGTCATTGACGCAATGGAGAAATGTAAATGGTGAAGCCCCCTGTGTGTATTTGTGTATGGTGGAGACAGAGAGAGAGAGAGACTGAGACTTGCTCCAGGCTCCCAGGCGATGTTTCTGGTAACGGGGGCGTCAGGATGAGGAGACACAGTGAGGGGACGACCATTCAGAGGTGAGTAAATGTATTTACACAGCTCACAATCTAACAGGGCTCTGCACACTTTCACAGTAACTATGTTGAGGAGAGACGTGGATAGAGTTTTGGAGACAAAGTGAATCAGTAGAAACAGCATGAGCACAGGGAAGTGGTATTGATCATGTCTAATGGGAAAGCAGGTGTGAGGGGCTGAATGGCCTCCTTGCTTCTGTTTCTGATGTTCTTCAGAGCAGTGTACAGACTGACCAGAGGGAGGATAGAAGGGTCCGGGGAATAAATAGAGATGTAAAGCAGGAGGGTGACAAGGTGATTAAATATCAATTATTTAAATTGTCAGGAAAATATCTTTGACACTGAAATGGGGGATCTTGATGCAGCAGAAGATTGTGAGGTGTTGGATACACCGGGATTACTCAAACACGGACGCAGGAAAACTTCCTGACTTCCCCCTGTACAGCCCTGCTCTGATGTGAGGTCCCACTCTTCCGAATGAGACTAATGGAGGTGACAGCACACACACCGGCCCTTCGACGTAACATGTCCCTGACAACCAAGGAGGCTTCCTCAGCACGTCCCATTTGGCCAGCATTCCTCTAAACGGTTTCAGTCAAGAACTTGTCTAAATGTCTTAAAAATGTTTCAGTTCTATCAGCGTCTACCATCTCCTCTGGCAGCTCGTCCCATTTACCGACTGTTGTGAGTGAGGAAACAGATTGGAAAGGTCTCACAGACAAGGACTCTGGACACACAGTCTTGGTAGTAAACGATTTTCTTTACAGAAGGCAAACGTGGAAAAATGGCAACAGGAGCAACACACACGCAATTTACAGCAGTCGTATCGGCAATAAAACACATGGACAATTAATAACAATCGTGGACACACACACACACACACACACACACACACACACACACACACACACACACACACACACACACACACACACACACACACACACACACACACACACACACACACACACACACACACACACACACACACACAATACGATACCCACCCTCGTTGACTTTGCTCCAGGGAAACAATCCAGGTCGATCCAGATTCTCCTGAAGCCCTTGAGCCCCGGTAACATTCCTGTGAATCTTTTCTGCACACATTCCAGCTGAATGTCATCCTTTCTACAGCTCGGTGACCGGAACTGCACCCAGTACTCTGAGTGTGGTCTCCCCAATGTCTTGTACAGCTGTAACACGACAAACCATCTCATGTACTTAATCCCCGATCGATGAAGGCCAGCGTACCAGAAGGGGTGTGGAGAACACTGCAGAGAGAAAATCAGGACAGCAAAGGGATGGAATGAGATAGCTTTAGTAGGTCAGGTAAAGGTGATTCCAATCAGATTCTGAGAGTCTGTGGAAAACAAAAGGGTAACTGGTGAGGGAAAATGTCCCTTGAAGGATCAGTGCGGTCTTCTATGTGTGGAGACACAGCAGATGGGTGAGGTCTGAAATAAATACTTCTGTATTTACTGTGGAGAAGGTGATGGAAGCTGGGGAATTCCGGGAGGAGAATACAAATGTCCTGAAACATACCAACATTACAAAGGAGGCTGGCCAGCTTAAACACAGACACATAGAAAATAGGTGCAGGAGTAGGCCATTCGGCCCTTCGAGCCTGCACCGGCATTCAGTATGATCATCGCTGATCATCCAACTCAGAACCCTGTACCTGCTTTCTCACCATACCCCCTGATCCCTTTAGCCACAAGGGCCATATCTAACTCCCTCTTAAATATAGCCAATGAACTGGCCTCAACTGTTTCCTGTGGCAGAGAATTCCACAGTTTCACCACTCTCTGTGTGAAGAAGTTTTTCCTCATCTCGGTCCTAAAAGGCTTCCCCTTTATCCTTAAACTGTGACCCTCGTTCTGGACTTCCCCAACATCGGAAACAATCTTCCTGCATCTAGCCTGTCCAATCCCTTTAGAATTTTATACGTTTCAATAAGATCCCCCCTCAGTCTTCTAAATTCCAGTGAGTATAAGCCTAGTCGATCCAGTCTTTCTTCATATGAAAGTCCTGCCATCCCAGGAATCAATCTGGTGAACCTTCTTTGTAGTCCTTCTATGGCAAGAATGTTTTTCCTCAGATAAGGGGACCAAAACTGCACACAATACTCAAGTTGTGGTCTCACCAAGGCCTTTTACAACTGCAGTAGTACCTTCCTGCTCCTGTACTCGAATCTTCTTGCTATGAATACCAACATACCATTCGCCTTTTTCACCGCCTGCTGTACCTGCATGCCCACCTTCAATGACTGGTGTACAATGACACCCAGGTCTCGTTGCACCTCCCCTTTTCCTAATCGGCCCCCATTCAGATAAAAATCTGTTTTCCTGTTCTTGCCACCAATGTGGATCACCTCACATTTATCCACATTAAATTGCATCTGCCAGAAATTTGCCCAATCACCTAACCTATCCAAGTCACCCTGCATCCTCTTAGCATCCTCCTCACAGCTAACACCGCCACCCAGATTCGTGTCATCCGCAAACTTGGAGATGCTGTATTTAATTCCCTCCTCTAAAGCATTAATAACTATTGTAAACAACTGGGGTCCCATCACTGAGCCTTGCGGTACCCCACTAGTCACTGCCTGCCATTCTGAAAAGGTCCCGTTTACTCCCACTCTTTGCTTCCTGTCTGCCAACCAATTCTCTATCCACATCAATACCATACCCCCAATACCGTGTGCTTTAAGTTTGCACACGAATCTCCTGTGTGGGACCTTGTCAAAAGCGTTTTGAAAATCTAAATATACCACATCCACTGGCTCTCCCCTATCCACTCTACTAGTTACATCCTCAAAAAATTCTATAAGATTCGTCAGACATGATTTTCCTTTCACAAATCCATGCTGACTTTGTCCGATGATTTCACCACTTTCCAAATGTGCTGTTATCACATCTGTGATAACTGACTCTAGCATTTTCCCCACCACCAATGTCATGCTAACCGGTCTATAATTCCCCGGTTTCTCTCTCCCTCCTTTTTTAAAAAAAAGTGGGGTTACATTAGCCAACCTCCAATCCTCAGGAACTAATCCAGAATCTAAAGAATTTTGAAAAATTATCACTAATGCATCCACTATTTCTTGGGCTACTTCCTTAAGCGCTCTGGGATGCAGACCATCTGGCCCTGGGGATTTATCTGTCTTTAATCCCTTCAATTTACCTAACACCACTTCCCTACTAACATGTATTTCCCTCAGTTCCTCCATCTCACATGACCCTTGGTCCCCTACTATTTCCGGAAGATTATTTATGTCCTCCTTAGTCAAGACAGAACCAAAGTAGTTATTCAATTGGTCTGCCATGTCTTTGTTCCCTATGATCAATTCACCTGTTTCTGACTGTAAAGGACCTACATTTGTCTTGACCAATCTTTTTCTTTTCACATATCTATAAAAGCTTTTACAGTCAGTTTTTATGTTCCCTGCCAGCTTTCTCTCGTAATCTTTTTTCCCTTTCCTAATTAAGCCCTTTGTCCTCCTCTGCTGGTCTCTGAACTTCTCCCAGTCCTCAGGTGTGCCGCTTTTTTTTTGCTAATTTATATGTTTCTTCTTTGGACTTGATACTATCCCTAATGTCCCTTGTCAGCCACGGTTGCACTACCTTCCCTGGTTTATTCTTTTGCCAAACTGGGATGAACAATTGTTGTAGTTTATCCATGCGATCTTTAAATGCGTATTGCTTTTCCAACATCAACCCTTTATGTATCATTTGCCAGTCCATCTTAGCTAATTTACGTCTCAAACCTTCAAAGTTACCCTTCTTTAAGTTCAGAACCTTTGTTTCTGAATTAACTATGTCACTCTCCATCTTAATGAAGCATTCCACCATATTATGGTCACTTTTACCTAAGGGGCCTTGCACGACAAGATTTCTAACTAACCCTTCCTCATTGCTCAATACCCAGTCTAGAACAACCTGCTCTCTAGTTGGTTCCTCGACATGTTAGGTCAGAAAACCATCCCACATACAAGCTGAATAAACCTGGGGGTCCGACCCAGTGTATCGTCTGACATGGTGGAAATCCAGGGAAGAAATTGCTGGGTCGCTGGCTGTGATATTTCAAACACTGAACACAGAACAGTACAGTACAGGAACAGGCCATTCTGCCCATGCTGTCTGTGCTGACCATGATGTAATCACATTTGCCCGCAAATGATCTATATCCTCCATTCCCTGTCCCTTCACTTCCCTGTTCGTGTGTCTGCTAAACATCACGATCGTATCTGATTCCACCACTCCCCATCCCGGCCGTGCATTCCAGGAAGATACCACACTCTGTCCAAAAACATTCCTTGAACATCCCGGTTCAACTTTGACGATCTTACTTTAAAGCTTTGCCCTTGACGGGAGATTACACTAAGTGAGACTGTCTCATAATTAGAAGAGGTGGTCTCACTGGTACAGACACAGTCTCACTGGGTATTGACAGGGTAGAGGTAGGAATGATGGGGTGTGGAACCAGGGGTAACAGATTCACAATCAGTGGTCGCCTCAACAGGACTGAGATGAGGAAAAAATCCTCTCCCAGTGTGTGGCGAATCTTTGGAATTCTCTACAAAAGATTTCTGGATTTAAGGGGCACAGCGATGATGGGATGGTGCAGGAAATTGACACTGAGGTCAATGATCAGCCATGATCTGAGTGAAGGGCAGAGCAGGAGTAAGGGGTCGAATGGCCACAACTGCTCCTGTGTCTCAATTTCTTGAAACACTAATCGATCTTTGTGTCTTTTAATGTTTTGGTCTTCAGTCTGTTGGATTACACAGGAGAGCGGTAACCAATGCACTCTGTGTAGAGCATCCTCTGTACCCCGTGTTGACTGTATTCACTCCACTGTCCCCAGTGTTTGTAACAGGATGCAGAGTTTGTTGTGTTCATTGTTTTTGTATCCAGTGAGAAACACGTCTGTGTAAACACCCGGGACACTTTACTGCATTTACACAGCGACTGTACCTAAATACCAGTTGTTGTTGTTGTTGTTGAATGCTGTGTCCACAACAGCTGTACATAGAACATTGAACAATACAACACAGGAACAGGCCATTCGGCCCACAAGTCTGTGCTGTTGTGCCAATTCAATCTCATCCCATCTGCCTGTACGTGGTCCACAACCCTCCATTCCCTGTCTGTTCATGTGCCTGTCTAAATGCCACTGAAATGTTGTTGTTGTATTTGTTTCCACCACCTCCCCTGACAGCACGTTCCGGGCACCGACCACCCTCTGTGTAAAAAAAAAATCTGCCTCATTAAACTCCTTTAAACCTCTTTACATTTATTCCCTGGGGGAATTGACATTCCCACGCTGAGGATGAAGAGACTCCGACTGTCTATCATGTCTGTGTCAGTTGGTGAGCAGCTGAAGCACCGTGTTCCCAGACTTCTGTACCTTGTGATCCGCTCAGTCTGTGATGACCCCTCCCTGGTAAGGAGAGGGGGTGTGGACTGGACGAAGACTGCTGTAGCGTGTCAAACAACGTCTGCAGAGGCAAAGGGATGGCGGAGATTCACGGTGCACGATTCCCACCTGCTGCTCGAAGCCGGTACTGCAGGGGGAACTGAGAGTCAAGGTTAAATTTATCAAAGTGCATGTCACCATATAGTGTCTTGAGATTCATTTTCTTTCAGGAAAAAACGATACAATGGACTTTATGAAAGACAACTATTCTTAAACAAAGACAGGCAAACAACCAATGTGTAAAAGATGACAAATCGTGCAAACAACAACAATAAAAATATAAATAACACAGAACATGAGATGCAAAGTCTTTGAAATCGAGTCTCTAGGTTGTGGAGACAGGTCAGTGTTGTTGTGAACAGATATCCACGCTGGTTCACCAATCTGATTGTTGTAGTGTAATAACTACCTGAAATATGATTTGTGGATAGGTGGGTTAATTGGAAACCGTGTATTGTTCCTTGTGTGTGTCTGTGGTAGAATCTGGAGAGAGTTAATGAAATCACAGACAGTATTTTAAAAAGATTCTCCCTATGTATTAATGTCAAATTCATGAAAATAGACACTCCCAAGTCCCTCTGCACAACAGCATGCTGCAATCTTTCACCATTTAAATGATAATAATAATAATAATAATAATAATAATAATAATAATAATAATAATAATCTGCTCTTCTAATATTCCTTCCAAAGTGGATGGTCCCACATTTACCAACATTGTAATCCATCTGCCAGACCTTGGTCCACTCACTTAACCTATCTATATCCCTCTGCAGACTCTCCACATCCTCTGTTCAAATTGCTTTTCCACTCGGTTTAATATCATCAGCAAATTTTGACAGACATACATCAGGACTTTGCATTATGGAATGCCCCAAAGCACAGTGTCCTGGTGGTGAGTGACGGGCATACATCAGGACTTTGCGTTGAGGATGCCCCAAAGCGCAGTGTCCTGGTGGTGTGTGACGGGCATACATCAGGACTTTGCATTGAGGGATGCCCCAAAGCACAGTGTCCTGGTGAATTCTGACAGGCATACATCAGGACTTTGCATTGAGGGATGCCCCAAAGCGCAGTGTCCTGGTGGTGTGTGACGGACATACATCAGGACTTTGCATTGAGGGATGCCCCAAAGCACAGTGTCCTGGTGGTGTGTGACGGGCATACATCAGGACTTTGCGTTGAAGATGCCCCAAAGCACAGTGTCCTGGTGGTGTGTGACGGGCATACATCAGGACTTTGCGTTGAGGGATGCCCCAAAGCACAGTGTCCTGGTGGTGTGTGACGGGCATACATCAGGACTTTGCATTATGGAATGCCCCAAAGCACAGTGTCTTGGTGGTGTGTGACGGACATACATCAGGACTTTGCATTGAGGGATGCCCCAAAGCACAGTGTCCTGGTGGTGTGTGACGGGCATACATCAGGACTTTGCGTTGAAGATGCCCCAAAGCACAGTGTCCTGGTGGTGTGTGACGGACATACATCAGGACTTTGCATTGAGGGATGCCCCAAAGCACAGTGTCCTGGTGGTGCGTGACGGACATACATCAGGACTTTGCATTGAGGGATGCCCCAAAGCACAGTGTCTTGGTGGTGTGTGACGGGCATACATCAGGACTTTGCATTGAGGGATGCCCCAAAGCGCAGTGTCCTGGTGAATTCTGACAGGCATACATCAGGACTTTGCATTGAGGGATGCCCCAAAGCGCAGTGTCCTGGTGGTGTGTGACGGACATACATCAGGACTTTGCATTATGGGATGCCCCAGAGCACAGTGTCCTGGTGGTGTGTGACGGACATACATCAGGACTTTGCATTGAGGGATGCCCCAAAGCACAGTGTCCTGGTGGTGCGTGACGGACATACATCAGGACTTTGCATTGAGGGATGCCCCAAAGCACAGTGTCTTGGTGGTGTGTGACGGGCATGCATCAGGACTTTGCATTGAGGGATGCCCCAAAGCGCAGTGTCCTGGTGGTGTGTGACGGACATACATCAGGACTTTGCATTGAGGGATGCCCCAAAATGCAGTGTCCTGGTGGTGTGTGACGGACATACATCAGGACTTTGCATTGAGGGATGCCCCAGAGCACAGTGTCCTGGTGGTGTGTGACGGACATACATCAGGACTTTGCATTGAGGGATGCCCCAAAGCACAGTGTCCTGGTGGTGCGTGACGGACATACATCAGGACTTTGCATTGAGGGATGCCCCAAAGCACAGTGTCTTGGTGGTGTGTGACGGGCATGCATCAGGACTTTGCATTGAGGGATGCCCCAAAGCGCAGTGTCCTGGTGGTGTGTGACGGACATACATCAGGACTTTGCATTGAGGGATGCCCCAAAATGCAGTGTCCTGGTGGTGTGTGACGGACATACATCAGGACTTTGCATTATGGGATGCCCCAGAGCACAGTGTCCTGGTGGTGTGTGACGGACATACATCAGGACTTTGCATTGAGGGATGCCCCAAAGCACAGTGTCCTGGTGAATTCTGACAGGCATACATCAGGACTTTGCATTGAGGGATGCCCCAAAGCGCAGTGTCCTGGTGGTGTGTGACGGACATACATCAGGACTTTGCATTATGGGATGCCCCAAAGCGCAGTGTCCTGGTGGTGTGTGACGGACATACATCAGGACTTTGCATTGAGGGATGCCCCAAAGCGCAGTGTCCTGGTGGTGTGTGAGCTCAGGCTCCTGTACATCTTGCCCACAGCAGCCTTTGCCTCAGAACGTCAAGACTCAGGTTATATCCTGACATAGTTTGCTGTTTATGTGGAGTTTGCTCGTACACCATGTGCCTACCTGTGTATCCCTTGACGCTCGACTTTTTTCCCACTTCTCAAAGACACGTGGGTTGTTGTCAGAGAAACTAATTCATTCACATAAACACTCTAGTCAGTCAGAAGTAATAGAGACGCGATATCGTGTGGGGGCCCGATCCTTTAACTTTGGGATCCCCACCTGCGAAGACCAAGACAAGCACACCTCTATTTATACAGAAAGAGGAGGCACATTAGGCATGAACAGTTCTACAAACATCCCTGATGTTTAGTTCTAACTCACTGTCTCACGAATACATCTGTTATCGTGCATAGATTGACTTGTCTCCGCAGGCATGCCTGTCCCGTTTTCAGAGCCCAGCTAAAGAATTTATCACAGACGAAAAGCTTCATTAAATCCTTAGATACAGTAAGTCATTTAAGTACAAAGATACATTTTGTTTTTAAGTTAATAGCTAACAGGTGAAGAACAAAGCAGGATAATTTTTAATTCTCAGAAACTTGACAGCCGACAGGGTCCTCCCAACAATCTATGCCCTTCACTGTCTTTATATTATGTATGCAGCTGTGTTAAGCACGAACGCCAGCACTAGACGTGTTGCTAATTAAGTGAAGGTACAGGGGTTAACAATTCAGGTATTTTAACCCTTTCTTCAAAATCTTCTTCCACAATTGTTGATTTTTTTGGATGCCATTGATTACAGCTTGATTGTGTGGTAGAATCTTGATGGAGTTGATGAGAATGCAGGAGGACTCTTCTTAACAAACCTCTATTGTTAGTAATGTAGACGGACAGTTGAGGACTTCTGATATACTGGCTGTTACCAGAGACTCGAGCGTTAACAGCCATCTGCTGTAAGGCATGGTCAGACCACATTGACAGTAGGCTTGGTAATATTGAGTCCCTTGTCTGAGAAGGGTTGTGTTGGCACTGGAGAGAGTCCAGAGGATGTTCACGAGAATGCTTCCAGCTATGAAAGAGTTAAGGCATGAGTAGTGTTTTTATAGCTCTGGGCCTGTGTTCAATGGAGCTTCGAAGAATTTTGAGGGACTTCGTTGAAATCTATTGAATGTTGAAAGGCCTAGATAGTGTGGAGTGGAGAAGAGAGGAAGTGTGTGTGTGTGTGTGTGTGTGTGTGTGTGTGTGTGTGTGTGTGTGTGTGTGTGTGTGTGTGTGTGTGTGTGTGTGTGTGTGTGTGTGTGTGTGTGTGTGTTAGTGTGAGTGTGTGTGTGTGTATGTGTCTGTGTGTGTGTGTGTGTGTGTGTGTGTGTGTGTGAGTGTGTGTGTATGTGTGTGTGTGAGCCCGTGCGCACGCGTGGGGGGTGGTGGTGGCGTGCAGAAGTTATGTAGTTCTAGAGCCAGAGACACGTTCCTGTAGTACAGTGATGAAGAATTTCTTCAGCCAGATGGTGGAGAATCTGTGGAACTCATTGCCACAGTCGATAAGTTCCTGATTAGCAAGGACATCAAAGGTTACAGAGAGAAGACGGAAGAATGGGGTTAAGAGGGAAAACAAGCCATGATCGGGATGGTCGAAAAGCCTCATTCTGTTCCTATGGTTTATGATCTATGTGAGATTATCAGCGTACTTTCGATTGCCAAGAAATCTTGTTGGTCTCCTTTGTACTGATTTATGCCACAAGTTTATTGAATTTGTGTTGAATACTACGGACATTCAGATAAAGTGCCCTTACACTAATTGAGCTTTATAAATCCTGTAATCTTCTCTTTTCCACTTGACTTTTCTTCACTCTTACTTTTCTCCTTTTTATCTTTTGCTTTCACTTTATCTTTATCCACACTTTTCTTTTTTACTTTATCCATACTTCTTCAATCGGTTTAACCCTCCCCACCCCCACTATTTAGTGCTGGACAAGCTGAAGGGCTGAGGCTCCTCCAGCCCTGTCTCTTGGATCCTCACTACCGCCTCACTCACAGTCACACCCTCTTGTCCCTGACCACAGGCGACTATGAGACAGCTGACCTCCTGAAGCGGAGAATCCAGGTAACTCTCCCCCTCCCTGATGTGCCACAGTGTTTGAAGCTCAGATTCCAGGTTTGAAACTAAAGTCAATGAACAGCATTCTGACGTAAGAGTTGGGGCTGTCCAGGTGGGTCAGGGCAGAGTGAAGTGCTGTGGAGATGGCGTCCTCTGTTGAGCTGTTGGTGCGATAGGCAAATTGCTGGGGGTCCAGGGTAGTGGGCAGACAGGATTTCAGATGTGATAGAGCCAGTCTCTCAAAGCACTTTGCAATGATGGGGGTGAGTGCAACTGGGCAGAAGTCTCAGTCCCGTGGCAGTGAAATGCTTCGGCACTGGGATCCGGGTGCTCTGATTTCCAAAGGTGAGTTGATAGGTGAATTGGCCACTGTCCTTTGCCTCCTATGTAGGTGAGTGGCAGAACCGCACGATGTGTGGGTCTATTACAGTGCCAGTAACCTGGGTTCATTTCCCACTGCTGTCTGTACACTCTCCCAGTGATCCACATGGGCTTCCTTCACCTGCTCCAGTTTCCTCCTGCACTCCAAATATACATGGGTGAGTAGGTTGGTTGGTCACGTGGGGGTAATTGGGCAGCACGGGGTTCATGTGCCAGAAGGGCCTGTTATCCTGCTGTAACTCTAACTAAAATAAACTGACAATTGGGGTACGTATGAGAGATTATAGGTTACAGAGAAATATGTTAAGGAATGGGAAAATGGGATTGTTGTGGTGCCAACGTAGATTCAGAGAACTGAAAGACATATTCCTGCATTGTAACAAAATATTTACCTTCTTAAAAGAGTCAGTCAGAGCTTTCAAAAATGAAATGGAAAATGAAGGGTAATAATGTGTTGCTCTGGGGAAAGAATTGTTGGGCTGAGATTGGTGCCTCTCAGCACCACATTCTCACACTATTCCTGTTCTGACTTAGCTGAACATAAATTCATACCAGGGCACAGCCATAATAGAAGAGGCAATTGTTGTCAGCCTTTCAGTTAAGAAGCTTGTCTTCCTTCTGTAGATCGGATCTGATCACCTCACAACTGATAAAGTGTATTTTCAAATGCTGTGAGGTTTGGCAGCAACAACGTAGAGACACATTTTAATAAGGGCCAATAATAAGATCAGAGTTTGGAATGCTGTGCCATAGGGTATGAAAACGTAGCCTCTGACACATCGAATCCATGCCACCATCAAGCACCCAACCATACTAATCCTACTGTCATCAGCAGGTAACTGGACTCCGAAAACTTGCAGCCGATCCTCAATCTTACTTGATTTTACTTGTGTAGCAGGAAAACAACATGGCCCTTGTCAGCACACGGTTCTGAAGCTCGAACACAGAAAATACCATCTTTATACAAAATTGACTAGCTAGATACAGATATCAATCAATTGGCAACCTTGTGTTGTGCATTTGATTAATCAAACACCAATCACACTATAAAAATACATGTATTAACAGCCAATAGAAACTCCACATTAAAGGCCAATAATATATCAGAGTATGTAAAGTAACTGACCAATAGTAAGTGTCGCCCTAGCATCCTTCATTTACATCCTCATCTTGTCTTGGTATGCCAAATAGAACTGGTCCCTTGCTATGCAGAGGGAAGCTATGCTCTTCAACTGCCTCACTTACCTAGGCTGGCTGCACACCCTCTGTAAACTACCCTTGCCTGGGCATCAGAATCAGGTTTATTATCACCGGCATGTGACGTGAAATTTGTTAACTTAACAGCATTATCTTAATCCTTGCCTCAATGGACCTTCCTCACTACAAAAACAAACCCTACACTTTTATAAACCCGTCTAAGCTCTCTATACTACTACAGGAGGAATTGACACCAGCCAAATAGCCGACCCACAGGAATGCCTCTGGGATGTGGGAGGGAAGTGGAACACCCTGAGGAAACCCACACATTCAGAGGGAGAAGAAATTCAACACGAGCAGCACTCAGGGTCAGGACTGAACCAAGGTCGCTGGAGCCGCGAGGTAGCGTCACTCTGCCACCTTGAAATAACCAGGTATTCTCAGTCAGTGACCCTGCTGAGAGAGCTTCAGAAGGCATGAAGGCAGGTGACCAAAAAGCGGCCGAATGATAACTCTGTGCGTCTGAGACACTGAGAGGCAGAGATGGCTAGGAATAAAATCCCAGAAATCCTGTCTGCCAGGGAAATGGAAATCTGAGAGGGCACAAAAGTATCTGGGCCAGTGCCGTTGTGGATGCTGTCTGTTGGATACAGAGCAGAAATAGAGTCTCGGCACACTGAGTTCTCACTAACTGCAAACTCCCATCAACTCCCTGCAGAAAACAAAAAGCCCTGACGAAGGGTCTCGTCCTGAACCGTTGACTGCTCCGTTCAACGGATGCTGACCGACCTGCTGAGTTCCTCCAGCTTGTTTCTACGTGTTGAACTCCCTGCAGAATCTGCCATCACTGATGCTCTGTCCTACACACCAGGGGCAATTTACCGTTGTCAAACCGTCACCTACATATCCATAGGACCATGTGATATACGAGCAGAATTAGGCCATTTGGCCCATCGAGCCTGCTCCTCCATTTCATCAAGGCTGATCTATATTTCCTCTCAGCACTAATCTCCAGCCTTCCCCATTATCCTTCCATGGCCTGACCCATCGAGAATCTGTCAAACTCTGCCTTAAATATACAGAAATTCTTGGCCTCCACAGCTGCCTGTGGCAATGAATTCCACAGATTCACCCCTCCCTGGCTAAAGAAATGCCTCCTCATCTCCATTCTAAAAGGACGTCCCTCTATTCTGAGGCTGTGTCATTTGTTCTAGCTGAAGAGGCAGGTTTGTGGATTTTGGGTAGGAGGTAGAAACGGGTGGTGCGGGGTGAGGGAACTGTGAGGTTGGTGGCAGTGGATAGGAGACCCTCAGGGCTAACAAGGTTGGTGATGGTGTGGGAGACAAAGGACTGGTGCTCCTTAGTGGGATCTTGTTCGAGGGGTAAATAAGAGGAGGAGTCTGGGAGCTGGAGCTCGGCAAGATAGAGGCCAGTCCGCCAGCACCCCCTTATCAGCGGGTTTGATGGTGATATAAAACCAAATCCCAGTGTGTCTTTTGGTTTCCAATCGCTGTTAAAGTAGTTGGGGTGGTTGCGACCCTTAGCCATGTCGGCAGCTCATCGCATTGTTTACTCTTTCAGGCTGAGACCCACGTGGGGTGGTTTAAAACTAGAACACGAATGAAACTGAGCAAACCCCGCTGACTGGTGTCCTGCTTTTCAGAGGTTTTCAGGTCATGTCAGGACCACCATCCGTGGAGTGTGTGAACAGCCCCTCAGTGGATGTGATGCATCATCAAGTAGGCCCACAGTTAGTCACCTTTCCAGTACAGCTGTACACGCTGGATTCCCCCTTCATTCATTTCCTGCCACAGTGACACCGGCCTCCAGCTGTGGGAAATGGTCCATATCCAGAGCAGTGGTCAGTCTCATGGCCAGATGTGGACTGTTCCTACCTCAGCAATGTCACCTGCTTTTCCATTCCTCTGGCACACGCTGCGGCCATTCAAACTCAGTGGAGAATTCTTTAAATCGGGTGGCACAGTATCGTAGCCGTCAGCACAAGACTTCTCAGTGCCAGCTGGAAGATGGTGTTCATATCCTGCCTCTGTTTTGTAAGGAGTTTGTACCTTTTCCCTGTGACTACGTGTGTTTCCTTCAGATGTTCCGGTTTCTTCCCATATTCCAAAGATGGATTAGCAAGAGTTAGTAATTCATGGGTAGGTTATGTTGGCATCAGATGCCTGGCAACATTTACAGGCTGCCCCCAAACATCCTCAATGCAAAGTTCGCAATTCTCTGTGTCTTTTGATGTACACGTGACAAATAAAGCTAATCTTAATCTCATCTTTAAAAACACTCTGAACCATTTATTTAGAGATATAGCCTAATAACAGGCCCTTCTGCCCAACGAACCGGTGCCAGCCAATTGCACCCATGTGACAAATTAACCTGCTCACCCTTAAGTCTTTGGAATGTGGGAGGAAACGGGAACGCTCGGAGGAAACCCGCGCAATCACGGGGGGGGGGGGGGGAACGGGGGGGGGGGGCGTACATGCACCTTACAGACAGCGGCAAAATGACCTCATTCTGCTCCAGTGTCTTATCGTCTTAACTGCGGAAGGTCATCAGCTCTCTTCAGCAGAGGTGCTAGTGAGCTTCCTCCACTACGGAGGTTACGTTCGGGGACCATGAGAGGTTGTGTAAGATGTGCTCTCCCAGGAGTTTGAAACTGCTTGTCGTTCCCACCGATGAGCCAGCGATGTAAAAATGTGTGTTACTGGTACAGGTTCACATGACATTAATCACCATCTCCTTTGTCTTGATAACGCTAAGGAAGAGGTAGTTTGCCTGAATTGAACCCGGATCACTGGCACTGTAATAGTGATCTACTAACCCCTACGCTACCATGCTCCCCATCAGGAATGAGCATTAATTGCTCATTTCAGTCTGATGGCAGAAAGGTATCCAAGGAACACTGAGGCAGGAAAAGCAGACTTTAGTCCTCCCCCCACTTCACTGACAAGCCCGGCGTTTATTGTCCGTCCCTTACTGCCCTCGAGGACATGGTGTCTTTCTGAACCAGTACAGTTCTTCTGGCAATCCTATGGTGTGTCGGGGAGAGAAGAAGTTCAAGGAGTTAGATGCAGTGCAGCTGAAAGAAAAGTGACACCTTTCAGAATTAGATGCGTGACTTAGAGGGGAACCTGCAAGTGGTGCTGTTCCCATTCATGGTCCATGGTAGAGGCTTGGGGTTTGAAAAGGTGTTATCAAAGAGCCCTTGCTGAGTAACTGCAGTACCTTGTGCAGATGTTATACGCTGACGATACCCTCAGTGGCCACATCGTGTATATCTGTATGTTTGTGGACTTCTGCTGCAGCCCATGCGTTTCCAGGTTTGACATGTTGAGCATTCGAAGGTGCACCGCTGTTGTAATGTGCGGTTATTTGGGTTACTGTCACCTTCCTGTCAGCTTGAACCAGTCTGGCTATTGTCCTCTGACCTCTGTCATTAAGAAGGCATTTTCACTGTTTTCTGTGTTTGCACAGTTCTCTGTGAACTCTCGAGTCTGTTGTGTGTGAAAATCAGCAGCTTCGGAGATTCTCAAATGACCCCGTCTGGCGCCAACATGGTCAGACTGACTCCGATCGCATTTCTTCCCCATTCTGATATTTCAACAAGAAATGGAGCTTTTCACCACGTCTGTAAGCAGTTGCTGCCACCTGGTCGTCTGATTGGGTATTTGCATTAACGAGCAGGTGTACAGGTGTCACTGATACTGAGTGTATGAGCTGCTGTCGGAGGAACTCAACATTCAGATCCCGAGCACGTGGGCTTTCGCAGTCTGCATGGTGTTATGTTGAAAGTGGTTGGGCTTGCAATCTACCAAGGGTGCAGCGAGTATTCCATTACATCCTCTCTGGATAGGAAAATTCTGAGGGGATGGGGTCAAAACCGGGCAAATGGGGACTAGCTTAGACAGGCATCTTGATCAGCGTGGGCAAGCTGGTCTGAAGGGCCTGTTTCTGTGTTGTATCACTCAATGACCTTCCTTGAAATGGGAATGCAGCTGGACAGTGCAGTGAAGAAGGCTTTTAGCAGACTGTAAGTGTAAAAGTTGAGGTTGTGCAAGATGCTAGTGAGGTTGCACTTGGAGTACTGTGTTCAGTGTTTGTCCCTGGTCCATTCCGGTCAGTCTATGCACTTTCTCCAGTTCATTAAACTGCAGGAAAGACCTACGAGGATGTTGCCAGGACTTGAGAGACTGAGTCTCAGGGAGAGATTGGGCAGGCTAGGGGTTTTATCTTTGCAGCAGAGGAGACTGAGAAGATGATCATATAGAGGTGAACAAGGTCAGTCTTTTCAACTACAAGTTTAATTACCATTCAACTATACACAAATTCCCATGAATACAGCCAATGGAAAAGCCCGGCACCAAGACCAGGGTGCAAAACGCATTACCAACAGTGATACTCTACATAGCACAAGGTAGCAGTTAACATGCAGTCACACAGCAAAAAAATACATAGCCCAAGTCTGAGTGACTGTAAATTGATGGTGATCAGCAAAAAGAAGCAGCTCCCAGCAGTCTGCAGGTGGAAGTGTGCACACGTTCCTGTATTAGAGCTTGGCTTCCGCCGAGCGTTCCCTGGAGGGCAGCACCAACGGAAGGAGCCTGCCTCCAGCCCAGCATGGTCACCACCCCACACTGCCTCCGGTATCTCTCCTTGTGGGAGCACCAACGGAAGGAGCCTGCCTCCAGTCCAGCATGGTCACCACCCCACACTGCCTCCGGTATCTCTCCTTGTGGGAGCACCAACGGAAGGAGCCTGCCTCCAGCCCAGCATGGTTACCGCCCCACACTGTCTCCGGTATCTCTCCTTGTGGGAGCACCAACGGAAGGGGCCTGACTCCAGCCCAGCATGGTCACCACCCCACACTGCCTCCGGTATCTCTCCTTGTGGGAGCACCAACGGAAGGAGCCTGCCTCCAGCCCAGCATGGTTACCGCCCCACACTGCCTCCGGTATCTCTCCTTGTGGGCAGCACCAACGGAAGGGGCCTGCCTCCAGTCCACACTGCCTCCGGTATCTCTCCTTGTGGGAGCACCAACGGAAGGAGCCTGCCTCCAGCCCAGCATGGTTACCGCCCCACACTGTCTCCGGTATCTCTCCTTGTTGGCAGCACCAACGGAAGGAGCCTGCCTCCAGCCCAGCATGGTCACCGCCCCACACTGTCTCCGGTATCTCTCCTTGTGGGCAGCACCAACGGAAGGAGCCTGCCTCCAGCCCAGCATGGTCACCGCCCCACACTGTCTCCGGTATCTCTCCTTGTGGGCAGCACCAACGGAAGGAGCCTGCCTCCAGCCCAGCATGGTCACCGCCCCACACAGCCTCCGGTATCTCTCCCTGTGGACTGCTGCAAAAGGAAAGCCCACAGCATGGGGCCTCCCAGTTCCCTACCATGCATCTCACCAGTAAATCAGTCAGCTGGACTTGCAGTATTGTACGTGACCAGTGTCCAACAGGGTCTTATGATTGCAAGAAGAATGTCCAAAACTGTCACTCGCTGTTATCAACACATCACCTTCGTGCCTCAACTCTGATGGCTTTCTGTCCCAGTCAGCAACACGGTCCACACCAAGTCCAGCTCCTCCACCAACGAGCAATTCGCCAGTGGGGTAGACCTGCGCTACATGAAGTTCTTAATGTCCAGTATTGTCCTGCAATCGTAAAAAAGACCCTAAAAAAGGACAAGAACACCTTCCCAGAGAGGCCATTGCGTCTGAGCGTGCTACCATTTTAAGGGAAGCTCAGGATTTGGCAATTCAGAACGAGAGGGCATATGCTGAAGACGAGAGAGGAAAGATTTAACAGAAGAGGGTCAACTTTTTTTTTACACAGAGTGGTGTGTATGAGCTGCCCGAGGAAATGATTGAGACAGGTACAACAACAAATTTTGCAAGACAGTTGACCAGGAACGTTGATGGGAAAGACTTAGGGGGTAAAGGCCAAACATGGGCTGAGAATTTACTTCATTTACAGAAATATTGTGGGCAAAATATTGCACTAGGGTGCAATAACATTGAAGACCAGTTTCCAGTCAACATCTTGGGATGTTGCCACCCTGGAAGATCTGTCCTTTTCCGTCCTGGACCCAACACATTGATGAAATCACAAAGAAGGCACACCAGCAGCTCCAATTCATTAGGCTAATAAATCGATTCTCATTCTGACTGTTGTTAATGACGATGGCACCGTTTGCGTCCACCTCAGAGGATAAGTACTCACTTTACGGTCTCATCTGGTAACAATGCTTCCCTGACAGTGGAACACACCCAGAATGCCTCACTGACGTGTCAGTTTGAATTTCCTTACACAAGCTGCTGGAGTGGGATTTAAACTTGATTTTCTGACATTCATCGAGTATTCATGTAAAATTCTTTACTTGATTATTCTGGCAGATGCCACGGATGTATTATAAAACTAAGAAACCTCACAGAAAAATGTGAAGTGTTCGTATGCCAATAGTTCTATTGATTCAGTGAGTAGCCTCGGATATATGCCAATTATACTTAGTACTGAGAAGGTTAATCTATCACATATTGGCTAACAAGAAAGAACTGCATATGAAACATAAAAAACATGTTATTCATGTAAATTAGCAAAGTTAAATCGAGGTAGTGGGAGGATGAACAGCTAAACATCGTGGTCCACATCGGGATGAATGACATGGGTAGGTTGAGTGACAGGGTTCTGCATAGGGAGTTAAAGGACAGGACCTCCAGGGTTGTGATCTCAGTATTGCTACCCATGTCACGTACCAGTGAGGCCAGAACTAGGAAGATTAAACAGTTTAATGCGTGGCTAAGAAGTTAATGTAAGAGGGAGGGTGTAAGATGTTTGAAAGACTTCAGACAGAGTCAGGAATGAAAAGGTTGAGCCTGGTGCGATGAGTGTCCTGAGCTCATATATTTCAATGTAAGAAGTGTCACAGGAAAGGTGGATGCGCTCAGGGAATGGAGTTACGACGCTGTAACCATTGGAGAGATTTGGCTGCACCAGAGGCAGGACTGGCAGCTCAATATTCTGGGGTTCAGGTGTTCAAGGTGTGACAGAGCGGGAAGTATTAAGGGGGTGTGGGTGGCATCACTAGTCAGGGAAAATATCACAATAGTGCTTCATCGGGACAGACTAGTGAACTTGACCAGTGAGGCATTATAAATGGAACTGAGAAATAAGAAAGGTACGATAACGTTAGTGAAGCAGCAGTGGGAAGAGAGCATGAGCCGGGTGGTGGGGGTTAGGGTGAATCTGAACTGGATCATGTGCGTCCTGATGGCAGCAGTGGGAAGAGAGCATGGGCCGGGTGGTGGGGGTTAGGGTTAGGGTGAATCTGAACTGGATCATGTGGGTCCTGATGGCAGCAGTGGGAAGAGAGCATGGGCCGGGTGGTGGGGGTTAGGGTTAGGGTGAATCTGAACTGGATCATGTGGGTCCTGATGGCAGCAGTGGGAAGAGAGCATGGGCCGGGTGGTGGGGGTGTGCAGCTTTCCTGCAACAATGGTCTGTGTAGATGTGCTCAGTGCTGGGGTATTGGTGATTCCAGACCAGACTGTGATGCAGCCAGTCAATATGCTCTCCACCACGCACCTATATAAGTTTGTCAAGGTTTTACATGTTGTGCTGAATCTTGGCAAACCCCGGAGGAAGCAGAAACGCTGTCTGCTTTCTTCGTAATTGTACTGAATCGTTCCGGGCCCTGGTCAGTTCCTCCGAAATGACAACACCGAGGAATTTAAAGTGGCCGACCCTCTCCACCTCCGATCCTCCAGTGTGGACTGGCTCATGGAACTCTAGTTTCCTCTTCCCGAAGTCAATAATCAGCTCCTCAGTTTTGCTGACATTAGGAGGTTGTTGTTCTGGTGCCTCTCAGCCAGATTTTCAATCTCCCTCCGATACGCTGATTCATCACCATCTTTGACTGGCCTGAGAGAGTGGTGTCACCAGCAAACTTAACCCTGGCATTGGAGCTGTGCTCAGCCACACGGTCAGGAGTGTAAATCGAGTTGAGCAGGGTCCGAGAACACAGTCTTGTGATGCATCTGAGCTGATGGAGATTGTGGAGCAGACGTTGCCAATCTGAAATGACAAGGGTGTGCAAGTGCAGAAATGGAGGATCCAATTGCACAAGGAGTTATTGAGGCCAAAATCTTGCAGCTTAGTGATTAGTTTTGACCGGATTGAATGCTGAGCTGGCTTTGATAAAGAGCATCCTGATGTGTCCAGGTGTGGCCTGTATCTGGCCACAACCCGCCATTCCCTGACTGTTCATGTGTCTGTCTGAATGCCACTGAAATGTTGTTCAATCTGCTTCCACCCCCTCCCCTGACGGAACGTTCCGGGCACCGACCATTCCCTGTGTAAAAAAAATCTTGCCTCATCAATCTCCTTTAAACCTTCTCCTCTCACCTTATATCCACTCCCTGTAGTATTTGACTTTCCCACACTGAGGATAAAGAGACTCTGACTGTCTATGATGCCTGTGTCAGCTCTTGCTGACTTTTCCCTCAACAGCTGCTGCGTCACCGTGTTCCCAGACTTCTGTATCTTGTGTAACGCCCTGGGTCGCGTTTTTCCTGTTCTGCGGTAGGTATTTCATTCAGCAGCTCTGTGAGATCAGTCTGTTCTGCTCTCAGCCTGTTCGGCTCATTGTTCAAGATAAGGGATGATGAGGAATGTGTGTCATCCAGTCAGGATGGTGGAACTAGGGGAGGTTTCTCTGGTGAGGGACACTGAAGTTGGGCTTGGGGCTTTTGTCCGGCGGTAGATGAAGAGAGAAGATGCTGGAGAGAACAGGTCGTGAGATTCGATTCGGTGTGGGACCGTGATCCGATGGTCCGGTGCCGAGACCGATTGAGGATCGGTGAATATGGTGAAATGTTGAGTTCCAACTTGTGAACATTTGACTGTTTAATTAAAATGGCCCTTCTCTTTTTGTTTTTCTTTACTGACCCTTTAGTTCAGATTCATAAATATATTTCCTCTATTCGAATGCAGTGTCCTGTCTGTTACTCCGTGGCACTAATATCTAACAGGGTAGCAAATTACACAGCATCAACACTTCCCTAGACTCACACTGCCAAGGAAACCAGAGGGTTTCGCTTGTGATCACCTCGGTCTGTGATGCTCCCTCCCTGGTAAGGACCAGTGGGGTGGGGGGGGGGGCACCAGAGTAAATCCCCACAACCCCTGCTGGACAGTGGGGAGCAGCGGGTGTGCACTTGGCATCTGCTGACACACTCCGTCCCGACAGGGTGGGAGCAGAGTGTCAGAGCGAATAACTGGAGCAATTCCGCCACCTGCTGGTCACACCGGGTATAAAGAAAATGATATTTAAGATTCATTGTGTTATTTTCTGACGCAAGTCAAGTCACTTTTTATTGTCATTTCGACCATAACTGCTGCTACAGTACACAATAAAAACGAGACAACGTTTTCAGGACCATGGTGCTGCATGAAACAATACAAAACTCCACTGAACTACGTGAAAAACACAACAACTACACTAGACTACAGACCTCCCCAGGACTGCGTAAAGTGCACAAAACAGTGCAGGCATTACAATATATAATAAACAGGACAATAGGCACAGTAGAGGGCAGTAGGTTGGTGTCAGTCCGGGCTCTGGGTATTGAAGAGTCTGATGGTTTGGGGCAAATGCTTCAGTGCCTTTTCCCAGACGGCAGAAGGGAGCAGCGATTGTATGAGGGGTGTGTGGGGTCCTTCACAATGCTGTTTCCTTTGCGGATGCAGCGTGTGGTGTAAATGTCCGTGATGGCAGGAAGAGAGACCCCGATGATCTTCTCAGCTGACCTCACTATTCTCAGGATGCTCTCAATACAACCCTGTAGAATGTGATGAGGATTCGGTGTGGGAGATGGACTTTCCTCAGCCTTCGCAGAAAGTAGAGACGCTGCTGGGCTTTCTTTGCTATGGAGCTGGTGTTGAGCGACCAGGTGAGATTCTTTGTCAGGTGAACAGCAAGAAATTTGGTGCTCTTTACGATGTCTACCGAGGAGCCGTTGATGTTCAGCGGGGAGTGGTCGCTCCGTGCCCAACTGAAGTCAACAACCATCTCTTTTGTTTTGTTCACATTCAGAGACAGGTTGTTGGCTCTGCACCAGTCCGTTAGCCGCTGCACCTCCTCTCTGTAAGCGGACTCATCGTTCTTGCTGATGAGACCCACCACGGTCGGGTCATCGGCGAACTTGATGATGTGGTTCGAGCTGTGTGTTGCAGCACAGTCGTGGGTCAGCAGAGTGAACAGCAGTGGACTGAGCACACAGCCCTGGGGAGCCCCCGTGCTCAGTGTGATGGTGTTGGAGATGCTGCTCCCGATCCGGACTGACTGAGATCTCCCAGTCAGGAAGTCTAGGATCCAGTTGCAGAGGGAGGTGCTCAGGCCCAGTAGGATCAGCTTCCCAATCAGTTTCTGAGGGATGATTGTGTTGAATGCTGAACTGAAGTCTATGAACAGGATCCGAACGTATGTGTCTTTTTTGTGCAGGTGGGTTAGGGCCAGGTGGAGGGTGATGGGAATGGCATCGTCTGTTGAGTGGCTGGGACGGTACGTGAACTGCAGGGGTTCAGTGAGGGGGGCAGCAGGGTCTTGATGTGCCTCATGGTGAGCTCAGCTCAGGGTATTCACAAACAAAGGAGATGCTGCACACATGTTCAAGGCCACGAGAAAACACCTCATTAGAACCAGCACAAATGCAATACAGACAGAAAAATCAAAAGTCTGCAGTAGCTGCAGTACAGAATCAAAATAGTTCTTATCATTCACTGAGCCGATCTCCGCAATGTCAGTAGGGCGTCACAGATCCAACAATTTTTCTCACAGCTCCCCATCCCTAGTCCCCATCCCCTCGTCCCGATCTTTTCTAAATCTCAGCACTAACACTGGTGGTGATCTAGCCTCAGACAAAACTGTCCCATTGTACAAAGAAAATGCCCCTTTTTATACCATTTAACATTCCATCAAAACATAACATAATCATCGCCACAGTATTTCTCCGTAGCTTGGTGGTTCCAACGAAACCCTCTTATCTATAACGACCTGCAGCCCAGACACAACATTTCAGAAGAAGGTAACAACATCAGTCTCCTCACAGCAGATTCCCTCCACATCCCGGGTCAGGCAGCATCTGTCCATCTTCCTCATCGCCACAGTATCAGTCTCCTCACAGCAGCTTCCCTCCACATCCCGTGTTCCATACCATTAACTGTTTTAATAGTTGCCTCCATTGCCTTCTGGGGCAGAGCATTCCACATATCCACCACTCTCTGGGCGAAAAAAGGTATTTCCGCATCTCTGTTCTCAATGGCCTACCCCTTATTCTTAAACTGTGGCCTCTAGTTCTGGACTCACCCATCAGCGGTGTTACGTACCCGTGACACGTGACAGTGGTACCCTTGTCACGTGACTGGGGTTGAAGTTGTACTGGACATGAGGTAATGGTGGAGTGATGTCATTTTCCCGCCAGTAGAGGTCATGTGACAGGTTTTTTCTACAGGGTATAAAAGGAAGACCCACCCTGTCAGGTGGGGCAGTTCGTGGCTGGATTTGCCAAGATGACTTCATATCACTGTGTGATTTAATGTGATGACGCAGTTTAGTTAAAAATGAAGTTTTATATAATGCCTAAAGTTTAAAAGGTCAGAGCCAACGGTTTCTTTGCTAAGGGAGAGTGAAGAAAAGTTTGGAAAATGGAGATCGAGAAGAATCGATTTTCGATGGATTGACTTCGACTTTGTGTGATCCTCATTCGGAAGGATTTCGTTGACTATTCTCGCTGTTGACCCCTGGGATGACCAGAAAGGGTTTGAGAATAGTGTGGAAGAGAGGTCAGTCACTTTAAGTTGTTATATTTAATAAAATTCGACGTGGGAGTTCGACGCTGGGAATCGAAGGACATCGACGTGGAAGAGAATTTACATCGCTTTAAAATGTCTCTCCTTTTAAAAGTACCGTGAGCTTTTGAACTGTCGGCATATCGTTCTTTGAACTGTTTTCATTCGGCATATCGCTTTGGAGAACTGTTTTTTTCCAATACTACTTTAAAGACTGTTTGAGACTGCAAAGCTATTAAGAACTGTCTGACCAGCTGCCAGCAGCTGAGCTCGGACCATTGTTTGGGTTTGTTTACATTTGAAGGGGGTTTGTTATCAGTGTTTAATAAACGTGTTATTCGTTATAAAACCCCTTGCCTAACTCATCTATATTATTGTTGCCCGAATACGTAACATAATTATGGGGGCTCGTCCGGGATTGAATTATTTGAGTTTAAAAAGTTTTTTGAATTTTGAATCGGTGTTTTGGTAACGGGGATTGCTCGATTTTTTTTTTTGTTTGATTGGCTTGTGAGTGGTATTCGGCAACGATGAATATTGATGAGTTTCTGGATTCGCCAGACGCGGATTTGTTAGCGAAGGCGAAAAAAACTGAAGTCTCTGCACTTGCTAATCGGTTGCATCTTAAAGGGATTTTGCCAATTACATCAAAAGCTGTTATACAGAGAAAGATCGCATCACATTTTGTGGCTTCGGGTCATTTTGAAGAATCGATTTTAGAATCGTTTCCAATAAGTAATCTGGAGATGCAGTTGCAAATTGAACAAATGATGTTAGAAAGGTGTAAATTGGAAGCTGAACAAAAGCAAAGGGATTTTGAATATGCAATGGCGAAATTAAGGTCTGTAGAACAGTCTGCTGATTCTAAAAAACCGTTTGTTGCTAGCCAAGAAATTAAATTGGTCCCTCCATTTAGTGAAACAGAAGTGGAGAGATATTTTCAACATTTTGAAACTATTGCTCGGATGTCAGAGTGGCCGAAAGATAAATGGTCAGTGTTATTACAGAGTGTGATTAAAGGCAAGGCACGACACGTTTACACAGCTTTAACTGCTGCGCAAGCATTAGATTATGATATTGTGAAAGAAAATATTCTCAAATCGTATGAGTTGGTCCCAGAAGCGTACAGGGAAAGATTCAGGAGTTTGAAAAAGTCTGTGGAAAAGACTTATGTGGAATTTGCCTATGATAAAGCTATGTGTTTTGAGAGATGGGTTTCTTCTAAAAATGTAAATGAGGACTATGAGACATTGAAAGAGCTGATTTTGATGGAGGAATTTAAAAGAAGCATTCCTGTTGAAGTAAGGACCTACTTAAATGAGAGGGATACTGATAAATTGCAGGACTGTGCTAGATTAGCTGATGAGTATGTTTTAATCCATAAGAATAAATTTCCTCAGGGTAGAATTTTTAAGAGGAAAAATAATATGGAGACTCCAGGTAAATTAGAAATTAAATCAGAGGTTAATGAGAGAGGTAAGGAGGAAGGAAAACCTGTGAAGGAAAGACAGTTTGGTCTTATTTGTAATTATTGTAAGAAGCCTGGCCATGTAATAGCTAACTGTTTCAAATTGAAAAAGAAAGAGAAGGAAGCAGTTCCGGATGCTTGTGTGCAACATACTAAAGCACCTGTAAAGTTACAGGGTTTGGTAAACACAAATGAGGATTTGTTAGAGTCTGACAAAGTTAGAAAGGGATATGATCATTTTATAACTGAAGGGTTTGTATCCTTGAAAGAAGGATCTACTCTGGTGCCAATAAAGATTCTTAGGGATACTGGAGCTTCTCAATCACTGATGTTAGATAGTGTGTTGAAGTTTAATGAAGAGAGTGATACTGGTGAGGTAAATTACATAAGAGGTGTTGGAAGTGATTTTATGCCTGTACATTTACATGAAGTAAATTTGAAGTCAGGGTTAGTTACAGGATTTGTTAAGGTAGGATTACAGCATAGCTTACCTGTGAAGGGTATTTCTTTATTGTTAGGTAATGACTTGGCAGGTGGACAAGTTTTTCCTGAAGTGCATTTGACAATGGAATCAGAGGAACCAGAGGTGAATTCTAACACAGATTCTTCCTGTGTTGTGACTAGAGCTATGGCTAAAAAAATTGATGTGCAGAATGAGGTTGTTACTCATGACTGTTCAACTCAGGATTTGAGTTTTGAGGATGTGTCAGAAACTTTCTTACCTTCGTTGTTTGAACAAGGTTCTGGGAGTAAGTTTGACTATGAAGATTTATCTCTGTCTCGGAAGGAGATGATAGCAGAGCAGAATAGAGATCCTGAGATTGTAAAATTAAGGGAACAAGCTTTACTAGGTAGTGAAATTGAGAAGGTGTCAGTAGGATATTACTTGGAAAAAGGAGTGTTGATGAGGAAGTGGAGGTCGCCTACAATTCCTGCAAGTGAGGAATGGAATGTTGTTTATCAGGTGGTTGTTCCTAAAGTTTATCGGAATGAGATTTTGACTTTAGCTCATAGTGTGCCTTTAGGTGGACATCAAGGGGTAAGGAAAACTGTGGACAAGATTTTAAAACATTTTTACTGGCCTGGTTTAAGAAAAGATGTGGCGATGTTTTGTAAGACGTGCCATACTTGTCAAATTGTGGGTAAACCAAATCAGGTTACACCAGTAGCTCCATTACAACCTATTCCAGCATTTGGTGAACCGTTTTCTAAAGTTATTGTAGATTGTGTTGGTCCATTACCAAAGACAAAAACTGGTTATCAGTATTTGTTGACTATCATGTGTACTTCGTCTAGGTTTCCAGAGGCAGTACCACTTAGGAATATAAAAGCTAAAACTGTGACGAAGGCTCTTATAAAATTCTTTACTTATTTTGGATTGCCTAAGGAAATACAAACTGATCAAGGTAGTAATTTTATGTCTGGATTGTTTCAACAGATAGTTTATAAATTGGGAGCTAAGCAAATTACTTCGTCTGCATACCATCCAGAATCGCAAGGTGCCTTGGAGAGGTTTCATTCTACTCTCAAGAATATGATCAGGACATATTGTGTGGAGAATGAAAGTGACTGGGATGAGAGTATAAACTTACTTTTATTTGTAGTAAGGGAATCGGTACAGGAATCTTTAGGTTTTAGTCCATTTGAACTTGTGTTTGGACATAGAGTTAGAGGACCTTTAGCTTTATTGAAGGAACAGTGGATTAGTAAGGAAGTGCATACTAATTTGTTGGACTATGTTTTGAAATTTAAGGACAGGTTACATAGAGCTTGTAGCTTAGCCAAGGAAAATTTGAAGTTGGCTCAGGAGAAAATGAAGACTTGGTATGATAAGGAAGCTAGGATGAGGATGTTTAAGCCTGGAGATAAGGTGTTGGTTTTTTTCCCAGTGCAGACATATCCTTTACAAGCTAGATTTCATGGACCTTATGAAATTGTGTCTAGAGTTAATGATGTGGATTATGTAATAAAAACTCCAGATCGTAGAAGGTCAACACAACTTTGCCACATAAATATGATTAAACCATATTTTGAGAAACAATCTGATACTGTGACTGTTGTGGTTAGTGAGAATGAGTTGGATTTAACTGGGAACATGATAGATGATTCATCTGACTTTCATTCTAAATCTAACATTGTTTCTGTTAGGTTACCTAATTCGACTATTTTGGAAAATATGGATGAGAAATTAGCACATTTACAGCTAGAGCAGAAACAACAGATGAAGGAATTGATTTTTAAGTATAAGGATTTGTTTCCAGATGTTCCGAGAAGGACTACTATAGCTTCACATGATGTAGATGTTGGAGATGCCAAACCTATTAAACAACATCCATATAGGATGAACATGGAAAAATGTGAACTTGCTGAGAAAGAAATTGAATACATGTTAGAGAATGATATTATTAGACATTCTAACTCGAATTGGAGTTCGCCATGTGTTATGGTGCCAAAACCTGATGGTAGTATTAGGTTTTGTACGGACTATAGAAAGGTGAATGCTGTAACGAAAACAGATGCATATCCAATTCCTAGAGTAGATGATTGTGTAGATAAAGTTGGGAAAGCAAAGTTCCTTACAAAGATTGATTTATTGAAAGGGTATTGGTGTGTTCCACTAACGGACAGAGGTAGAGAGATTTCTGCATTTGTAACTCCATCTGGGTTATATGAGTATAATGTTCTTCCATTTGGGATGAAGAATGCCCCAGGTACTTTTCAGAGGATGATTAATTCTGTGATTCAGGGTTTGAAAGATACTGATGCTTATATTGATGATTTAGTGACAGGAAATGATACTTGGGAAGCACACATTATTGCGGTGGAGAAATTGTTTGAAAAGCTTTCAAAAGCTAACTTGACTATTAATTTAGCCAAGAGTGAATTTGGACATGCTACTGTGACTTACCTTGGTTATGTTGTAGGTCAAGGTAAGGTAGCTCCTGTTCAGGCAAAAGTTCAGGCAATTTTGGAAATTCCCACTCCGACGGGGAAAAAAACTCTCAGAAGGTTTTTGGGAATGGTAGGATATTTTCGGAAATTTTGTAAGAATTTTGCTAATGTTGCCCTTCCATTAACTAATCTTCTGCAGAAGAATGTAAAGTTTGTGTGGACAGTGTTTTGTCAGGAAGCATTTGAAAAATTGAAAACAATGATATGTGAACAACCTGTGCTTAAGGCACCTGACTTTGAAAAACCTTTTTCATTAGCTGTGGATGCTAGTGATGAAGCTGCGGGAGCAGTATTGATGCAAAGGAATGAGGGTGATGAGGTTGATCATCCAGTAGCATACTTTTCTAAGAAATTTAATAAGCATCAAAGAAACTATTCAACAATAGAGAAAGAATTGTTATCTCTTGTTTTAGCTTTGGAATATTTTGAGGTATATGTTGGTACAACTCAAAAACCACTTATTGTTTACACTAATCATAATCCGTTAGTTTTTCTGAGTAAGATGAAAAACAAAAACAGAAGATTGTTGAATTGGAGTTTGATGTTACAAGAGTACAATATTGCGATAACTCATATTAAAGGTAAAGATAATGTGGTTGCTGATTGTCTATCTCGATATTGAATGTACAATGTTTTTTTTTGGAGTGGTTTTTTTTATTGTAACACTCCTACTGTATTGTATATTGTGTATGTTATATAATTTATACATTTGTTTTTTTTCTTGTAAGTAATTGTTAAAAATTTTTGTTCTTGACAGACCAAAAATGTTTTTTTTTTGGAGGGAGGTGTTACGTACCCGTGACACGTGACAGTGGTACCCTTGTCACGTGACTGGGGTTGAAGTTATACTGGACATGAGGTAATGGTGGAGTGATGTCATTTTCCCGCCAGTAGAGGTCATGTGACAGGTTTTTTCTACAGGGTATAAAAGGAAGACCCACCCTGTCAGGTGGGGCAGTTCGTGGCTGGATTTGCCAAGATGACTTCATATCACTGTGTGATTTAATGTGATGACGCAGTTTAGTTAAAAATGAAGTTTTATATAATGCCTAAAGTTTAAAAGGTCAGAGCCAACGGTTTCTTTGCTAATGGAGAGTGAAGAGAAGCATCGATTTTCGATGGATTGACTTCGACCTTGTTTGATCCTCATTCGGAAGGATTTCGTTGACTATTCTCGCTGTTGACCCCTGGGATGACCAGAAAGGGTTTGAGAATAGTGTGGAAGAGAGGTCAGTCACTTTAAGTTGTTATATTTAATAAGATTCGACGTGGGAGTTCGACGCTGGGAATCGAAGGACATCGACGTGGAAGAGAATTTACATCGCTTTAAAAAAGTCCCTCCTTTTAAAAGTACCGTGAGCTTTTGAACTGTCGGCATATCGTTCTTTGAACTGTTTTCATTCGGCAATTCGCTTTGGAGAACTGTTTTTTTCAATACTACTTTAAAGACTGTTTGAGACTGCAAAGCTATTAAGAACTGTCTGACCAGCTGCCAGCAGCTGAGCTCGGACCATTGTTTGGGTTTGTTTACATTTGAAGGGGGTTTGTTATCAGTGTTTAATAAACGTGTTAATCGTTATAAAACCCCTTGCCTAACTCATCTATATTATTGTTGCCCGAATACGTAACATAATTATGGGGGCTCGTCCGGGATTGAATTATTTGAGTTTAAAAAGTTTTTTGCATTTTGAATCGGTGTTTTGGTGACGGGGATTGCTCGATTTTTTTTTGTTTGATTGGCTTGTGAGTGGTATTCGGCAACGATGAATATTGATGAGTTTCTGGAATCGCCAGTCGCGGATTTGTTAGCGAAGGCGAAAAAAACTGAAGTCTCTGAACTTGCTAATCGGTTGCATCTTAAAGGGATCTTGCCAACTACATCAAAAGCTGTAATACAGAGAAAGATCGCATCACATTTTGTGGCTTCGGGTCATTTTGAAGAATCGATTTTAGAATCGTTTCCAATAAGTAATCTGGAGATGCAGTTGCAAATTGAACAAATGATGTTAGAAAGGTGTAAATTGGAAGCTGAACAGAAGCAAAGAGATTTTGAATATGCAATGGCTAAATTAAGGTCTGTAGAACAGTCTGCTGATTCTAAAAAACCGTTTGTTGCTAGCCAAGAAATTAAATTGGTCCCTCCATTTAGTGAAACAGAAGTGGAGAGATATTTTCAACATTTTGAAACTATTGCTCGGATGTCAGAGTGGCCGAAAGATAAATGGTCAGTGTTATTACAGAGTGTAATCAAAGGCAAGGCACAACAGGTTTACACAGCTTTAACTGCTGCACAAGCATTAGATTATGATATTGTGAAAGAAAATATTCTCAAATCGTATGAATTGGTCCCAGAAGCGTATAGGGAAAGATTCAGGAGTTTGAAAAAGTCTGTGGAAAAGACTTATGTGGAATTTGCCTATGATAAAGCTATGTGTTTTGAGAGATGGGTTTCTTCTAAAAATGTAAATGAGGACTATGAGACATTGAAAGAGCTGATTTTGATGGAGGAATTTAAAAGAAGCATTCCTGTTGAAGTAAGGACCTACTTAAATGAGAGGGATACTGATAAATTGCAGGACTGTGCTAGATTAGCTGATGAGTATGTTTTAATCCATAAGAATAAATTTCCTCAGGGTAGAATTTTTAAGAGGAAAAATAATATGGAGACTCCAGGTAAATTAGAAATTAAATCAGAGGTTAATGAGAGAGGTAAGGAGGAAGGAAAACCTGTGAAGGAAAGACAGTTTGGTCTTATTTGTAACTATTGTAAGAAGCCTGGCCATGTAATAGCTAACTGTTTCAAATTGAAAAAGAAAGAGAAGGATGCAGTTCCGGATGCTTGTGTGCAACATACTGAAGCACCTGTAAAGTTACAGGGTTTGGTAAACACAAATGAGGATTTGTTAGAGTCTGACAAAGTTAGAAAGGGATATGATCATTTTATAACTGAAGGGTTTGTATCCTTGAAAGAAGGATCTACTCTGGTGCCAATAAAGATTCTTAGGGATACTGGAGCTTCTCAATCACTGATGTTAGATAGTGTGTTGAAGTTTAATGAAGAGAGTGATACTGGTGAGGTAAATTACATAAGAGGTGTTGGAAGTGATTTTATGCCTGTACATTTACATGAAGTAAATTTGAAGTCAGGGTTAGTTACAGGATTTGTTAAGGTAGGATTACAGCATAGCTTACCTGTGAAGGGTATTTCTTTATTGTTAGGTAATGACTTGGCAGGTGGACAAGTTTTTCCTGAAGTGCATTTGACAATGGAATCAGAGGAACCAGAGGTGAATTCTAACACAGATTCTTCCTGTGTTGTGACTAGAGCTATGGCTAAAAAAATTGATGTGCAGAATGAGGTTGTTACTCATGACTGTTCAACTCAGGATTTGAGTTTTGAGGATGTGTCAGAAACTTTCTTACCTTCGTTGTTTGAACAAGATTCTGGGAGTAAGTCTGACTAAGAAGATTTATCTTTGTCTCGGAAGGAGATGATAGCAGAGCAGAATAGAGATCCTGAGATTGTAAAATTAAGGGAACAAGCTTTACTAGGTAGTGAAATTGAGAAGGTGTCAGTAGGATATTACTTGGAAAAAGGAGTGTTGATGAGGAAGTGGAGGTCGCCTACAATTCCTGCAAGTGAGGAATGGAATGTTGTTTACCAGGTGGTTGTTCCTAAAGTTTATCGGAATGAGATTTTGACTTTAGCTCATAGTGTGCCTTTAGGTGGACATCAAGGGGTAAGGAAAACTGTGGACAAGATTTTAAAACATTTTTACTGGCCTGGTTTAAGAAAAGATGTGGCGATGTTTTGTAAGACGTGCCATACTTGTCAAATTGTGGGTAAACCAAATCAGGTTACACCAGTAGCTCCATTACAACCTATTCCAGCATTTGGTGAACCGTTTTCTAAAGTTATTGTAGATTGTGTTGGTCCATTACCAAAGACAAAAACTGGTTATCAGTATTTGTTGACTATCATGTGTACTTCGTCTAGGTTTCCAGAGGCAGTACCACTTAGGAATATAAAAGCTAAAACTGTGACGAAGGCTCTTATAAAATTCTTTACTTATTTTGGATTGCCTAAGGAAATACAAACTGATCAAGGTAGTAATTTTATGTCTGGATTGTTTCAACAGATAGTTTATAAATTGGGAGCTAAGCAAATTACTTCGTCTGCATACCATCCAGAATCGCAAGGTGCCTTGGAGAGGTTTCATTCTACTCTCAAGAATATGATCAGGACATATTGTGTGGAGAATGAAGGTGACTGGGATGAGAGTATAAACTTACTTTTATTTGCAGTAAGGGAATCGGTACAGGAATCTTTAGGGTTTAGTCCATTTGAACTTGTGTTTGGACATAGAGTTAGAGGACCTTTAGCTTTATTGAAGGAACAATGGATTAGTAAGGAAGTGCATACTAATTTGTTGGACTATGTTTTGAAATTTAAGGACAGGTTACATAGAGCTTGTAGCTTAGCCAAGGAAAATTTAAAGTTGGCTCAGGAGAAAATGAAGACTTGGTATGATAAGGAAGCTAGGATGAGGATGTTTAAGCCTGGAGATAAGGTGTTGGTTTTTTTCCCAGTGCAGACAAATCCTTTACAAGCTAGATTTCATGGACCTTATGAAATTGTGTCTAGAGTTAATGATGTGGATTATGTAATAAAAACTCCAGATCGTAGAAGGTCAACACAACTTTGCCACATAAATATGATTAAACCATATTTTGAGAAACAATCTGATACTGTGACTGTTGTGGTTAGTGAGAATGAGTTGGATTTAACTGGGAACATGATAGATGATTCATCTGACTTTCATTCTAAATCTAACATTGTTTCTGTTAGGTTACCTAATTCGACTATTTTGGAAAATATGGATGAGAAATTAGCACATTTACAGCTAGAGCAGAAACAACAGATGAAGGAATTGATTTTTAAGTATAAGGATTTGTTTCCAGATGTTCCGAGAAGGACTACTATAGCTTCACATGATGTAGATGTTGGAGATGCCAAACCTATTAAACAACATCCATATAGAATGAACATGGAAAATGTGAACTTGCTGAGAAAGAAATTGAATACATGTTAGAGAATGATATTATTAGACATTCTAACTCGAATTGGAGTTCGCCATGTGTTATGGTGCCAACACCTGATGGTAGTATTAGGTTTTGTACGGACTATAGAAAGGTGAATGCTGTAACGAAAACAGATGCATATCCAATTCCTAGAGTAGATGATTGTGTAGATAAAGTTGGGAAAGCAAAGTTCCTTACAAAGATTGATTTATTGAAAGGGTATTGGTGTGTTCCATTAACGGACAGAGGTAGAGAGATTTCTGCATTTGTAACTCCATCTGGGTTATATGAGTATAATGTTCTTCCATTTGGGATGAAGAATGCGCCAGGTACTTTCCAGAGGATGATTAATTCTGTGATTCAGGGATTGAAAGATACTGATGCTTATATTGATGATTTAGTGACAGGAAATGATACTTGGGAAGCACACATTATTGCGGTGGAGAAATTGTTTGAAAAGCTTTCAAAAGCTAACTTAACTATTAATTTGGCCAAGAGTGAATTTGGACATGCTACTGTGACTTACCTTGGTTATGTTGTGGGTCAAGGTAAGGTAGCTCCTGTTCAGGCAAAAGTTCAGGCAATTTTGGAAATTCCCACTCCGACGGGGAAAAAAACTCTCAGAAGGTTTTTGGGAATGGTAGGATATTATCGGAAATTTTGTAAGAATTTTGCTAATGTTGCCCTTCCATTAACTAACCTTCTGCAGAAGAATGTAAAGTTTGTGTGGACAGTGTTTTGTCAGGAAGCATTTGAAAAATTGAAAACAATGATATGTGAACAACCTGTGCTTAAGGCACCTGACTTTGAAAAACCTTTTTCATTAGCTGTGGATGCTAGTGATGAAGCTGCGGGAGCAGTATTGATGCAAAGGAATGAGGGTGATGAGGTTGATCATCCAGTAGCTTACTTTTCTAAGAAATTTAATAAGCATCAAAGAAACTATTCAACAATAGAGAAAGAATTGTTATCTCTTGTTTTAGCTTTGGAATATTTTGAGGTATATGTTGGTACAACTCAAAAACCACTTATTGTTTACACTAATCATAATCCGTTAGTTTTTCTGAGTAAGATGAAAAACAAAAACAGAAGATTGTTAAATTGGAGTTTGATGTTACAAGAGTACAATATTGTGATAACTCATATTAAAGGTAAAGATAATGTGGTTGCTGATTGTCTATCTCGATGTTGACTGTACAATGTTTTTTTTGGAGTGGTTTTTTTATTGTAACACTCCTACTGTATTATATATTGTGTATGTTATAATTTATACATTTGTTTTTTTTTGTAAGTAATTGTTAAAAATTTTTGTTCTTGTCAGACCAAAAATGTTTTTTTTTTGGAGGGAGGTGTTACGTACCCGTGACACGTGACAGTGGTACCCTTGTCACGTGACTGGGGTTGAAGTTATACTGGACATGAGGTAATGGTGGAGTGATGTCATTTTCCCGCCAGTAGAGGTCATGTGACAGGTTTTTTCTACAGGGTATAAAAGGAAGACCCACCCTGTCAGGTGGGGCAGTTCGTGGCTGGATTTGCCAAGATGACTTCATATCACTGTGTGATTTAATGTGATGACGCAGTTTAGTTAAAAATGAAGTTTTGTTAATGCCAAAAGTTTAAAAGGTCAGAGCCAACGGTTTCTTTGCTAATGGAGAGTGAAGTTTGGAGATCAAGAAAAATCGATTTTCGATGGATTGACTTCGACCTTGTGTGATCCTCATTCGGAAGGATTTCGTTGACTATTCTCGCTGTTGACCCCTGGGATGACCAGAAAGGGTTTGAGAATAGTGTGGAAGAGAGGTCAGTCACTTTAAGTTGTTATATTTAATAAATTTCGACGTGGGAGTTCGACGCTGGGAATCGAAGGACATCGACGTGGAAGAGAATTTACATCGTTTTAAAAAGTCTCTCCTTTTAAAAGTACCGTGAGCTTTTGAACTGTCGGCATATCGTTTTAGAATGCTGTTTTCTTTCGGCATATCGCTTTAAAGAGCTGAGTTCTTTTCAATACCGCTTTAAAGACTGTTTGGGACTGCAACGCTATTAAGGACTGTTTGAGCAGCTGCCAGCAGCTGGTTTCGGACCATTGTTTGGGTTTGTTTACATTTGATGGGGGTTTGTTATCAGTGTTTAATAAACGTGTTATTCGTTATAAAACCCCTTGCCTAACTCATCTATATTATTGTCGCCCGAATACGTAACATAATTATGGGGGCTACGTCAGGGATTGAATTTGTTTGAGTTTAATATGCTTTTTGAATTTTGAGTCGGTGTTTTGGTAACGGGGATTGCTCGATTTTTTTTTGTTTGATTAGCTTGTGAGTGGTATTCGGCAACGATGAATATTGATGAGTTTCTGGATTCGCCAGACGCGGATTTGTTAGCGAAGGCGAAAAAAACTGAAGTCTCTGAACTTGCTAGTCGGTTGCATCTTAAAGGGATTTTGCAAACTACATCAAAAGCTGTAATACAGAGAAAGATCGCATCACATTTTGTGGCTTCGGGTCATTTTGAAGAATCGATTTTAGAATCGTTTCCAATAAGTAATCTGGAGATGCAGTTGCAAATTGAACAAATGATGTTAGAAAGGTGTAAATTGGAAATTGAGCAAAAGCAGAGAGATTTTGAATATGCAATGGAGAAATTAAGGTCTGTAGAAAAGTCTGCTGATTCTAAAAAACCGTTTGTTGCTAGCCAAGAAATTAAATTGGTCCCTCCATTTAGTGAAACAGAAGTGGAAAGATATTTTCAACATTTTGAAACTATTGCTCGGATGTCAGAGTGGCCGAAAGATAAATGGTCAGTGTTATTACAGAGTGTGATTAAAGGGAAGGCACGACACGTTTACACAGCTTTAACTGCTGCACAAGCACTAGATTATGATATTGTGAAAGAAAATATTCTCAAATCGTATGAATTGGTCCCAGAAGCGTACAGGGAAAGATTCAGGAGTTTGAAAAAGTCTGCGGAAAAGACTTATGTGGAATTTGCCTATGATAAAGCTATGTGTTTTGAGAGATGGGTTTCTTCTAAAAATGTAAATGGGGACTATGAGACATTGAAAGAGCTGATTTTAATGGAGGAATTTAAAAGAAGCATTCCTGTTGAATTAAGGACCTACTTAAATGAGAGGGATACTGATAAATTGCAGGACTGTGCTAGATTAGCTGATGAGTATGTTTTAATCCATAAGAATAAATTTCCTCAGGGTAGAATTTTCAAGAGGAAAAATAATATGGAGACTCAAGGTAAATCAGAAATTAAATTAGAGGTTAATGAGAGAGGTAAGGAGGAAGGAAAACCTGTGAAGGAAAGACAGTTTGGTCTTATTTGTAACTATTGTAAGAAGCCTGGCCATGTAATAGCTAACTGTTTCAAATTGAAAAAGAAAGAGAAGGAAGCAGTTCCGGATGCTTGTGTGCAACATACTGAAGCACCTGTAAAGTTACAGGGTTTGGTAAACACAAATGAGGATTTGTTAGAGTCTGACAAAGTTAGAAAGGGATATGATCATTTTATAACTGAAGGGTTTGTATCCTTGAAAGAAGGATCTACTCTGGTGCCAATAAAGATTCTTAGGGATACTGGAGCTTCTCAATCACTGATGTTAGATAGTGTGTTGAAGTTTAATGAAGAGAGTGATACTGGTGAGGTAAATTACATAAGAGGTGTTGGAAGTGATTTTATGCCTGTACGTTTACATGAAGTAAATTTAAAGTCAGGGTTAGTTACAGGATTTGTTAAGGTAGGATTACAGCATAGCTTACCTGTGAAGGGTATTTCTTTATTGTTAGGTAATGACTTGGCAGGTGGACAAGTTTTTCCTGAAGTGCATTTAACAATGGAGTCAGAGGTACCTGAGGTGAATTCTAACACAGATTTTTCTTGTGTTGTGACTAGAGCTATGGCTAAAAAAATTGATGTGCAGAATGAGGTTGTTACTCATGACTGTTCAACTCAGGATTTGAGTTTTGAGGATGTGTCAGAAACTTTCTTACCTTCGTTGTTTGAACAAGATTCTGGGAGTAAGTCTGACTATGAAGATTTATCTCTGTCTCGGAAGGAGATGATAGCAGAGCAGAGTAGAGATCCTGAGATTGTCAAATTAAGGGAACAAGCTTTACTAGGTAGTGAAATTGAGAAGGTGTCAGTAGGATATTACTTGGAAAAAGGAGTGTTGATGAGGAAGTGGAGGTCGCCTACAATTCCTGCAAGTGAGGAATGGAATGTTGTTTACCAGGTGGTTGTTCCTAAAGTTTATCAGAATGAGATTTTGACTTTAGCTCATAGTGTGCCTTTAGGTGGACATCAAGGGGTAAGGAAAACTGTGGACAAGGTTTTAAAACATTTTTACTGGCCTGGTTTAAGAAAAGATGTGGCGATGTTTTGTAAGACGTGCCATACTTGTCAAATTGTGGGTAAACCAAATCAGGTTACACCAGTAGCTCCATTACAACCTATTCCAGCATTTGGTGAACCGTTTTCTAAAGTTATTGTAGATTGTGTTGGTCCATTACCAAAGACAAAAACTGGTTATCAGTATTTGTTGACTATCATGTGTACTTCGTCTAGGTTTCCAGAGGCAGTACCACTTAGGAATATAAAAGCTAAAACTGTGACGAAGGCTCTTATAAAATTCTTTACTTATTTTGGATTGCCTAAGGAAATACAAACTGATCAAGGTAGTAATTTTATGTCTGGATTGTTTCAACAGATAGTTTATAAATTGGGAGCTAAGCAAATTACTTCGTCTGCATACCATCCAGAATCGCAAGGTGCTTTGGAGAGGTTTCATTCTACTCTCAAGAATATGATTAGGACATATTGTGTGGAGAATGAAGGTGACTGGGATGAGAGTATAAACTTACTTTTATTTGCAGTAAGGGAATCGGTACAGGAATCTTTAGGGTTTAGTCCATTTGAACTTGTGTTTGGACATAGAGTTAGAGGACCTTTAGCTTTATTGAAGGAACAGTGGATTAGTAAGGAAGTGCATACTAATTTGTTGGACTATGTTTTGAAATTTAAGGACAGGTTACATAGAGCTTGTAGCTTAGCCAAGGAAAATTTGAAGTTGGCTCAGGAGAAAATGAAGACTTGGTATGATAAGGAAGCTAGGATGAGGATGTTTAAGCCTGGAGATAAGGTGTTGGTTTTTTTCCCAGTGCAGACAAATCCTTTACAAGCTAGATTTCATGGACCTTATGAAATTGTGTCTAGAGTTAATGATGTGGATTATGTAATAAAAACTCCAGATCGTAGAAGGTCAACACAACTTTGCCACATAAATATGATTAAACCATATTTTGAGAAACAATCTGATACTGTGACTGTTGTGGTTAGTGAGAATGAGTTGGATTTAACTGGGAACATGATAGATGATTCATCTGACTTTCATTCTAAATCTAACATTGTTTCTGTTAGGTTACCTAATTCGATTATTTTGGAAAATATGGATGAGAAATTAGCACATTTACAGCTAGAGCAGAAACAACAGATGAAGGAATTGATTTTTAAGTATAAGGATTTGTTTCCAGATGTTCCGAGAAGGACTACTATAGCTTCACATGATGTAGATGTTGGAGATGCCAAACCTATTAAACAACATCCATATAGGATGAACATGGAAAAATGTGAACTTGCTGAGAAAGAAATTGAATACATGTTAGAGAATGATATTATTAGACATTCTAACTCGAATTGGAGTTCGCCATGTGTTATGGTGCCAAAACCTGATGGTAGTATTAGGTTTTGTACGGACTATAGGAAGGTGAATGCTGTAACGAAGACAGATGCATATCCAATTCCTAGAGTAGATGATTGTGTAGATAAAGTTGGAAAAGCAAAGTTCCTTACAAAGATTGATTTATTGAAAGGGTATTGGTGTGTTCCATTAACGGACAGAGGTAGAGAGATTTCTGCATTTGTAACTCCATCTGGGTTATATGAGTATAATGTTCTTCCATTTGGGATGAAGAATGCGCCAGGTACTTTTCAGAGGATGATTAATTCTGTGATTCAGGGATTGAAAGATACTGATGCTTATATTGATGATTTAGTGACAGGAAATGATACTTGGGAAGCACACATTATTGCGGTGGAGAAATTGTTTGAAAAGCTTTCAAAAGCTAACTTGACTATTAATTTAGCCAAGAGTGAATTTGGACATGCTACTGTGACTTACCTTGGTTATGTTGTGGGTCAAGGTAAGGTAGCTCCTGTTCAGGCAAAAGTTCAGGCAATTTTGGAAATTCCCACTCCGACGGGGAAAAAAACTCTCAGAAGGTTTTTGGGAATGATGGATATTATCGAAAATTTTGTAAGAATTTTGCTAATGTTGCCCTTCCATTAACTAACCTTCTGCAGAAGAATGTGAAGTTTGTGTGGACAGTGTTTTGTCAGGAAGCATTTGAAAAATTGAAAACAATGATATGTGAACAACCTGTGCTTAAGGCACCTGACTTTGAAAAACCTTTTTCATTAGCTGTAGATGCTAGTGATGAAGCTGCGGGAGCAGTATTGATGCAAAAGAATGAGGGTGATGAGGTTGATCATCCAGTAGCATACTTTTCTAAGAAATTTAATAAGCATCAAAGAAACTATTCAACAATAGAGAAAGAATTGTTATCTCTTGTTTTAGCTTTGGAATATTTTGAGGTATATGTTGGTACAACTCAAAAACCACTTATTGTTTATACTGATCATAATCCGTTAGTTTTTCTGAGTAAGATGAAAAACAAAAACAGAAGATTGTTAAATTGGAGTTTGATGTTACAAGAGTACAATATTGTGTTAACTCATATTAAAGGTAAAGATAATGTGGTTGCTGATTGTCTATCTCGATGTTGAATGTGCAATGTTTTTTTTTTGGAGTGGTTTTTTTTTTATTGTAA
Organism: Hemitrygon akajei; assembly: GCF_048418815.1. Classification (NCBI taxonomy): domain Eukaryota; kingdom Metazoa; phylum Chordata; class Chondrichthyes; order Myliobatiformes; family Dasyatidae; genus Hemitrygon; species Hemitrygon akajei. Next base: position 199,827,505 of record NC_133125.1, read on the forward strand.
CACTCCTACTGAATTGTATATTGTGTATGTTATATAATTTATACATTTGTTTTTCTTGTAAGTAATTGTTAAAAATTTTTGTTCTTGATAGACCAAAAATGTTTTTTTTTGGAGGGAGGTGTTACGTACCCGTGACACGTGACGGTGGTACCCTTGTCACGTGACTGGGGTTGAAGTTATACTGGACATGAGGTAATGGTGGAGTGATGTCATTTTCCCGCCAGTAGAGGTCATGTGACAGGTTTTTTCTACAGGGTATAAAAGGAAGACCCACCCTGTCAGGTGGGGCAGTTCGTGGCTGGATTTGCCAAGATGACTTCATATCACTGTGTGATTTAATGTGATGACGCAGTTTAGTTAAAAATGAAGTTTTGTTAATGCCAAAAGTTTAAAAGGTCAGAGCCAACGGTTTCTTTGCTAAGGGAGAGTGAAGAAAAGTTTGGAAAATGGAGATCGAGAAGAATCGATTTTCGATGGATTGACTTCGACTTTGTGTGATCCTCATTCGGAAGGATTTCGTTGACTATTCTCGCTGTTGACCCCTGGGATGACCAGAAAGGGTTTGAGAATAGTGTGGAAGAGAGGTCAGTCACTTTAAGTTGTTATATTTAATAAAATTCGACGTGGGAGTTCGACGCTGGGAATCGAAGGACATCGACGTGGAAGAGAATTTACATCGCTTTAAAATGTCTCTCCTTTTAAAAGTACCGTGAGCTTTTGAACTGTCGGCATATCGTTCTTTGAACTGTTTTCATTCGGCATATCGCTTTGGAGAACTGTTTTTTTCCAATACTACTTTAAAGACTGTTTGAGACTGCAAAGCTATTAAGAACTGTCTGACCAGCTGCCAGCAGCTGAGCTCGGACCATTGTTTGGGTTTGTTTACATTTGAAGGGGGTTTGTTATCAGTGTTTAATAAACGTGTTATTCGTTATAAAACCCCTTGCCTAACTCATCTATATTATTGTTGCCCGAATACGTAACAGCGGGAACATGCTTCCTGCCTCCAGCGTGTCCAATCCCTTAATAAGCTTATATGTTTCAATCTGATCCCCTCTCATCCTTCTAAATTCCAGTGTATACAAGCCCAGTCGCTCCAATCTTTCAACATATGACAGTCCCGCTATCCCGGGAATTAACCTTGTGAACCTACGCTGCACTCCCTCAATAGCAAGAATCTCTTGCATTTACAGTCCCTTGTGCCCCTCTTTTCAGGACTTGCCCCTTCAGTTCTGCCGTAGACTGAACCAAGCTCTTCTCTCCGGCTTTATCTATGTTAGACTTGTTTAATGTGTTTCTCATCGCTGCTGTGGGAATGAACACGATTTCTGCTTCACGGAAATGGAACATTCATTCCCGAGACCGCAGCGCCTCTAGTGGACAACCGCGGTACTGCAGGGTTGAGCAGCTCCCCGAAAGTGAATGGACCTTGAACCGGGAAGTACCGGGAGTTAACATGGCTTCGAAAGGAAAGGTCGAGAGTTTAACCGAGGAGGTAACTTGTCCCATCTGCCTGGATTTCTTCACCGATCCGGTTATACTGGAGTGTGGACACAACTTCTGCCGCTCCTGCATCACACGGTGTTGGGAAAGGGAGGAGAGAAACTCCTGCCCGGAATGTAGAGTGGAGATTGCAGACCGCACCCTCAAGGTCAATTGGGCCTTGGCAAATCTGTCTGAGAAAGCTCGAAAACTAAACCTGAATCCCAAAGGGAAGGAAAGTAAACTTCACTGCGAGGAACATGAGGAAGAACTGAAGCTGTTTTGTGAGACGGACAAGACACTGATCTGCCAGATCTGTAGAGATGCGCGGGAACACAAGTCTCACAACGTCATGCCGATTAACGAAGCCGCTGAAATCTACAAGGTAAAACTAACCAGGTTTTGATCAGCTGTTTACTTGGTTGTATATTTTGATCTAATGTCTTCACTCTCTGATTCAGAGAGATTGAGAGATTTCAGTTTGGCTCTGTGAATATGCAGAGTCACACACTGATGCATTTTATCACAAATACTGTAGTTGTAAACTGATTTCCACCATGTAGAACTGTTCAGAATTGTCATTGTCCCAAACCGGCCTCCCAAAACATCTGTACATCACAGGAGAGTCTGCAACCTCCTCGGGAATAAGTTACTCTGATCAGAGCACTGAGCTGGAGATTGTTTCTGTGATTCCCACCTATAATATCCCCGATACTCAGAGTAACGCCCAGTTACAGTCACAGGCTGTGAGTGTGGTTCTGATATTCTCTTCACCACATTTCTTGTGGGATTTATTAACAACCAAATGATGTTTTATCTTTGACTTTTGATCTTACACAAGGAGAAATATTTTCTCCACTCCCACCCCATCAAATCCATTCGGAATGTCAAATTCCTCCATCTGATCCTCCCTGACATCGTATCAGGATAACAATGCACAACCTGTCCAGTCTCTCCTGTACGTTCCATCTTCTCAGTTATGGTATAAATTTCATAAACACTCCTGATACTTTCTCCCGTGGTTCTGTGTCCCTCTTTCTCCATTCGTTTCAATGGGAGAGAGTTAAGTGGGAATTTTCAGCAGCTTGTAATAACTTGGCTCAGATTCCTGCTGTTCGGATGCCGACAGTCAGTCTCAGACAATTGAGATCTGTGTTTTATTTATTTCAGGAGGAAGCTCGGAAGAGGAGGTAGGACATGGTCCTGACTGAAACTCTGGATGGATTTGTAAAATAGTTCAAATATCACTGATGTTCAGTTTATAACCAGATATATAATATTTACAGGGTCAGAGATGAGGCCCAGACATTGTCAGTGACAGATGTCTATCACCCCTATTTGCTCGACACAGCATTGGAAGAAAGGTTGGACAGCATTAATCGAGGTAAAACATACAGATTCACTCCGGCACCAGCCCCACCTGCCGGGAGGCATCACTACCACATGGTCAGCTGGAGATGTCAGACCCTTGAACACACCAAACCACGGGCAAAAATACAACCAATTCACTGGTCTGTTAGGTGGATCACTGCATCCTGATCCCATTTGGACTGGACAAACAAGCCAATGCACGAGTTTGAATCCTGACGTGGTAGCTCTGGAATTAATATTCCATTAATGGCATTAAAGAGGATAAAATCTGGTATCACTGTGGTGACAGGGATTGTCAGAAAAATACACCAGTCCTTCGTGCCCCTCCCCCTGTCTGACCTGTCCGTGACCGCAGTCTGATTGACTCAGCTCTGCCCCCTGCTGGACTCGCCAGTCTCACTGTTGTCATCAAACCACCACATTGAGACTGAGCCCGGACACACCAACCAGCATTAACACTGGTGGACACAGCATAACTGATCTGGCAAATCTCCCTCACACACATTCACAAGAAGGTTCAGCAGATTGTAGTCAGAGCCTCAGCATTGCACATTGTTAGTCCCCTCAGTAACCTGGAAACTATTCTCTTCAGACACAGTGAATGGTTTCTATTTGAACAATTCACACACGTGTCACACATTGTCAACACACACTGGACACGTGAAGACACACTGTAGCATACAAATAGTTCAATGTGCACACTCACCTTCATTGTGCACACACACTCACTGATATTTACCACAACCAACACACACGCACACATTGATACATTTATATATTGATAATATCCAAATGCACCATCAGAGTGGGGCACGTCGTCAGAGACACAGACACTTTTCCGTGTGTTTGTCCCATATCCTTCTAAACACTGCCTATTGTTGTACCTGTCTAAATAGATTTTATAATATTTTAATTTTACCTCTTTCTACGGCTTCCTTTGGCAGCAAATTCCACACGTACCCACTTCCCTCACAGTGGGAATGTTGTCCTGCAGATCCCTTGAAAAACGTTCCCCTCTCACCTTCAGTCTCTGCCCTCTAGTTCTGGACTCCCCTGGAGTTCCCTGGTGTGACCTTTCAGCCCTTCTTACGGCAGCACCTGAGCCACCCTCCAGTCTTCCAGCAGCTCACCTGTGGGGAAATGTGAAGCAAATATATCTGCCAGAGTCTCTGCAAATTCACCCTCTGTCCTAATGTGGGGAGAGGGTTTGTGGGAAAGGAGACCCTTATCACCCATATTCACCCCCCTTCACCTTCTGTTTCCATCTACACACACAGTTCACCACAGGCTTTCCACCCCTCCCCATCTGGTCCTGGTTCCATCTGCCATTCATCTCTCCCCTAATGGTTCCCATTGTCATAAACAGAAAAAAGTCTGCAGATGCTGGAAATCCAAATCACCAAACACAAAATGCTGTAGGATCTCAGAAGGTCAGACAGCATGTATTGTAATGAATAAACAGTTGATGTTTTGGGCTGTGATCCTTCTTCAGGACTGAAATTGAAAGGGGGGTGGGAATGCCAGAATAAAAAGGTGGGGAGAGGGGAGAGAGGCTAGCTGGAAGGTGATAGGTGAAGCCGGGGGTGGGAAAGTAGAAGGGTTGGAGAGGAAAGAATCTGATCGAAGAGGAGAGTGGACCATAAGAGAAAGGGAAGGAGGAGGGGACCCGGGGAGAAGTGATAGGGAGGTGGGAAGACATTATATGCCAGAGTGGGGAATAGAAGAAGAGGGGAGAGGATGAGGAAAATTTTACCTGAAGAAGAAATCAATATTCATGCCATCAGGTCAGAGGGTACCCAGGCAGAATACAAGGTGTTCTCCTCCATCCTGAGGATGGCCCCATCTTGGCGCAAGGGGCGGCCATGGACTGACATTTTGGAATGAGAATTAAAATGTTTGGTCACTGGGAAGTTCCCCTTTGGGCGGATAGAGTGGAACCTCCTTTACTGATCAGATTCCAGCACAGGTTGGCCTTTGAGCTCCTGTTTTTCACCCTCCCACAGCAGTCTCCCTCCTTCCCATCTCCCAACCTTCCCTGCAACCCCGCTCCGACTAGCGATCAAAACTTTCATTGTGTTGGTCTCTACCTGTCATTCATTTCCCAGTGTCTCCCACCTCCACAGTCTGCACTCCCCACCCTTCCGCTACCTGGAGCATCGTGCCTGCCATCTTTCACCAATCTTCAGTCCACAGTCACTTCAGACTCCTGTCTCATCACTCCCCTTCTCCTCTGCTCAATCTAACCCCTCATAACCTTATGTATCTCTGTCAGATCACCTCCCAGTCCATTTACCTGCATTTTGCCCGTATCCTTCTAAATCCTCCCTGTCATCATTTCTCAGTCCCGGGCTTCAACGCCTCTTCTGTGCCAGTTCCACGGGGCCCTCAATTCCCCCGTGTTACAGAAGATGATCGACCTCATTTTCTACCACATTACAGAAGCAAATGTGCTTCAGGTCCTAAAATGCAGAAAGGGAGACAAATCCCCAGGTCCTGATCAAGTGTTTCCCAGGACATTGTGGAAAGCTTAGGAGGAGAGTGTGGAGCCCATTTTGGAGATATGTGTGTCATTGATAACTACGTGTGAGGGGCCAGAAGACTGGAGGGAGACTAATGTTGAACATTTATTGAAGACAGACTGTCGGGAAAAGCCTGGGAAGTACAGACCGGTGAGCCTAACGTCAGTGGTGGGGATTCTGTGAGACAGGATCTACATTCATTTGGAAAGGCGAGGACTAATCAGTGATAGTCAACTTGGATTTCTGTATGGACGTTACGGTAGCATAGTGGTTAACACAACGCTTTACAGTACCAGCGACCCGGGTTCATGTCCCGTCACTGACTGTAAGGAGTTTGTACGTTCTCCCCGTGACCATGTAGATTCCCTCTGGGTTCTCCGGTTTCACAGCCCAAACCCATACCGGTTGGTAGGTGAATTGGTCATTGTAACTTGTCCCGTGGTCAGGCTCGGATTAAATCAGGGGTTGTTGGGTGGTGGGGGGGTCATTGCAGAGATCGTCTCCATTGAGTTTAGCGAGGGATTTGACAAGGTAGCAGAGAGTTAGATCACGTGGGATACTGTACGATCTGAAATAGGATACAGAGTTGTCTGGGTGGAGTCCTGTGACCAGTGGTTGTGCTGCAGGGATCGGTGCTGGGTCCACTGTTTTTCATCATTCATATGAATGATTTGGAGAGAATGTAGGTGACGTGTTTAGTAGGTTTGTGAAGGACCTCAAAACTGGTGGTTTCATGGATAGTGAAGAGGTTATTTATTTATTTGGAGACAGTTTGAAACAGGCCTTCCCAGACCAACGACCCGCTCCACCCAGCACCCCAACTACTTAAAACCAGCCTAATCACGGGTCAATATACAATGACCATTTAACCTACAAACCGTTATGTCTTTGTACGAGCGTCACAGAGTGATAGAAACAAACAGCACAGGCCCTTCAGCCCATCTGGTCTATACTGAAGCATTTAAACTACCTGCTCCCATCGACCTGCACCGGGACCATGGTCCTCCAACTCCGACCATCCCTGGTCCTCCAACTCCGACCATCCATGGTCCTCCAACTCCGACTATCCATGTACCATCCAAACTCTCTTACATGTTTAAATCGAGCTTGCATGCACCATTTGCAATGGCAGCTTGTTCCACACTCTCACAACCCTCTGAATGAAGAAGTTTCCGCTCATGTTCCCCTTAAACTTTTCATCTTTCACCCTTAACCCATGACCTCTGGTTGTAATTCCATACGCCTTCGGTGGAAAAAGCCTGCTTGCATTTACCCCATCTATACCCCTCATAATTTTGTATACCTCTATCAAATCTCACCTCAGTCTTCAATGTTACAGGAATAAAGTCCGAGACTATTCAATCTTTCCTTCTGACTCAGGTCCTTCAGACCCAGCTACATCCCTGTAAATTTTCTCTGTACTCTTTCTAACTTGTTTACATCTCTCCTGTAGGTCGGTGACCGAAATTGCACACAATATTCCAAATTAGGCCTCACCAACATCTCATACAACTTCAACATAACTTCCATCTCCTGTACACAATACTTTGAAGGCCAAAGAAAAGCTTTTATTATGTCCCTATCAACCTGTAACACCACTTTCGAGGTATTCTGGACGTGTGGAAATGCACAAGATCACGGGGAGAAAGTACAAACTCCTTACAGATGGTGTTGGAATTGAACTCTGAACTCCGGAATGCCCCGAGGTGCAATAGTATTGTGTTATCCACTACATAACCCTCTTGCTCATGGTTTATCCAGGATTACAACGAGATCTTGATTAATTGGGTCTCTGGGCCGTTGGATGGAAATCGATTTTAATTCAGAGAGATGAGGGTGTTGTATTTTGGAAGGCAAACCAGCACAGGATTTCCACAGGAATCAGTGGGGCCCTGGAGAGTGTTGTGGGCAGAGAGACCAGGAGGTGATTGCCTTCATCAGTCAGAATACTGAGTACAGGAGCTGGGACGTCACGTTATGAGTGTGCAAGACATTGGGAAGGCCACATTTGGAGCAGAGTAACACACACAAACTGCTGGAGGAGCTCAGGCTTTAAATGCCTCTAGTGATTACTCACCCCATCCACATTGGATCCAGTTGTTGCTGCACCCCTTGCTCATACCCGTTTCACTACTATCTCCCGTCTTTCTTTCCGATCTTGAGGTAAGGTCTCGGCTGAAACATCGACTGTACATCTCCCTTAACACATGCCGCTTGACCCGCTGAGATCCTCCGGAATTTCATGTGTGTTGATCGGGAAAATCCGCTCTCCAGGGCGATGAAAAACCTCGGGAAAATGCTGGTTGGCCATCAGCTGTGTTTGGGTGAAACCCCGGGAAAGGGTCGTGACGCCACCCGACTGCCCGAGTCTCCCCGCCCCCCCCCACCCCAGGTCCCGGGGCCGCGCTGCCCGAGTCTCCCCCCGATCCCCGGGGCCGCGCTGCCCGAGACTCCCCCCGGTCCCGGGGCCGCGCTTCCCGAGTCTCCCCCCGATCCCCGGAGCCGCGCTGCCCGATTCTCCCCCGGTCCCGGGGCCGCGCTGCCCGAGTCTCCCACCGATCCCCGGGGCCGCGCTGCCCGAGTCTCCCCCCGGTCCCCGGGGACTATCTAATTCTCTGCTACTCCCCCAGTCTCTGTCACCCTGGATGTGGAAACGGCGAGTCCGGAGCTCGAGGTGTCCGAGGATCGGAAGAGTGTGAGATGGACCGGGAACCGGATGAATCTCCCTGACACCGGGAAGAAGTTCACAGACCGGCCTTGTGTGCTGGGATCGGAGGGATTCACATTGGGGAGACATTTCTGGGAGGTAGAGGTGATGGGGAATCGGCGCTGGTATCTGGGGGTCGCCGCAGAGTCTGTCGAGAGGAAGGGACGGGTCAGACCGAGTCCGGAGACCGGATTCTGGATCATCGCTCGGCGTGATGACGAGATATGGGTTTACACCTCTCGTTACTCCCGTCTCCGGGCCGATCCCATCCCCGGGAGGGTGGGAGTTTATCTCAGTTACGAGTCCGGGACAGTTTCATTTTACAACGCGGAGACCAAGTCCCTTCTCCACACCTTCACTGGGAATAAATTCACGGGGAAACTTTATCCTTTCTTCTGGACTTGGGATAAAAACCAGTGGCTGAGAATCTGCTCTGGTTCCACTCCGGGTCTGTAAACGGGTCGTGTCCGGGACCAGAGTCAGGAGTAAGTCAGTGTAAATATAAATGTGCGGAGAGTGAAATAAACACGATGTGAGAATTATCGATCCATTAATTTTAACTCGTTCACCGCATCCGTCAACGGAACAGAAACACTGCGGATTCAGCAGCAGCCGCGGGCGGCGGGTCCTGAGCTCCCCGGCTCCCCCGGGTGCTAAATCCACCGGGGCTGACAGGGTAACTGGGGCAAGTGGTGGTGGTGCTGACTGGGAGAGGGAGGTCAGGGCGAATCTTGGTAACACACAAAGCGCCTGGGTCTCCCACCGTGTCAGGTAACATCTGTGTAGGCAAATGGCTAGGTGATGGGTGGATCCAGGTAGATGAGGGAGGGGTGGAGTGTGGAAATAAGTCAGATACGGGGAGGTGAGAGGTGTCAGTGACAAAGGGCTGAAGATTTTGGAATCTGAGGGGAAAGTGGAGCCTGGAGTAAAGGGAGGGATGTGGGGATGAGTGAGTGGGGGATGGGCAGATGGAGAGGGTGGGGAGGAGGGGAAAGAGATGGGGAGCAACTACCAGAAGTTTGAGAAATGGATGTTGATGCCGTCAGGTTGCCGGCCACCCTGGCGGAACATGAGGAGCTGTTCCTCTAATTTACGAGACAAGTAGAGCCGGGATCTCCACATTGAATCAGATATTTATTTTAAGACCAGAAGATACAGAAGCAGAAGTAGGCCATTCGGTCCATCGCGTCTGCTCTGCCATTTAATCATGGGCAGATCCAATTTTTCCAGTCATCCCCATCCCCTGCCATCTCCCGATACCCTTTGATGCCCTGGCTAATCAAGAACATATCTATCTCTGCCTTTAATACACCCAATGACTTGGCCTCCACAGCGGCTCGTGGCAACAAATTCCACAGATTTACCACCCTCTGGCTGAAGTAATTTCTCCGCATCTCAGCTCTAAAAAGATGTCCTTCAATCCTGAAGTCGTGCCCTCTTGTCCTAGAATCCCCTACCATGGGAAATAACTTTGCCAAATCTAATCTGTTCAGGCCTTTTAACACTTGGAATGTTTCTATGAGATTCCCCCTCATTCTCCTGAACTCCAGGGAATACAGCCCAAGAGCTGCCAGACATTCCTCATATGGTAACCCTTTCATTCCTGGAATCATTCTTGTGAATCTTCACTGGACCTTCTCCAATGTCAGTATATCCTTTCTAAAATAAGGAGTCCAAAATTGCACACAATACTCCAAGTGTGATCTCACGAGAGCTTCAGAGCCTCAACATCACATCCCTGCTCTTATATTCTACACGTCCAGAAATGAATGTCAACATTGCATTGGCCTTCTTCACCATCAACTCAACCTGGAGGTTAACCTGTAGGGTATCCTGCACAAGGACTCTCAAGTCCCTTTGCATCTCTGCATTTTGCATTCTCTCCCCATCTACATAATAGTCTGCCCATTTATTTCTTCCACAGAAGTGCATGACCATACACTTTCCAACATTGTATTTAATTTGCCACTTATTTTCCCATTCCTCTAAACTATCTAAGTCTCTCTGCAGGCTCTCTGTTTCCTCAACACTTTCCACTCCTCCACCTATCTTTGTATCATCGGCAGATTTAGCCAAATATCCATGAATCCCATAGTCCAAATCATTTACGTACATCGTAAAAAGCAGAGGTCCCAGCATCGACCCCTGTGGAACTCCACTGGTAACTGGCAGGCAGACAGAATAGGATCCCTTTATTCCCACTCTCTGTTTTCCGTCAATCAGCCAATGCTCCACCCACGCTAGTAACTTCCCTGTAATTCCATCGGCTCTTATCTTGCTAAGCAGCCTCATGTGCGGCACCTTGTCAAAAGCCTTCTGAAAATCCAAGTACATTACATCTATTACATCTACCCTGCTTGTAATTTCCTCAAAGATTTGCAGTAGGTTAGTCAGGCAGGATTTTCAGGTGTAACCCGTCCTTTTTGTACAGGTCGTTCCTCCCCTAGTGATCCAGGAACCCAAAACCCTGCCCGCTACACCAGTCTCCCAGCCACACATTAATATGCCTGTTCATGCTATTGTGCTCGTTAGCACTTGGCACAGGCAGCAATCCTGAGATTACTACCCTGCTTTTCAGCTCCCTACCCAACTCCCTGAATTGTCTCTTCAGGACCTCCTCCCTGTTTCTACCAGTGTCATTGGTACGAACGTGTACCAAGACTTCTGGCTGGTCACACTTTGTCTTCAGAATCCTCTGGACCCGATCCGAGACATCCTGTACCTTGGCACCTGGGAGGCAACACACCATGCGGGTATCTCTAACAGGCTGAAAGACCCTCCAGCCTGTTCCCCTCACTATGGAATCCTCCATGACAACCGCATTCCTCATCTTTTCTCCCTTCTGCACCACAGAACCAGGCTCCAATCGCTGTGGTCATCCCCCTCAACAACATCCAAAATGGATCCAGAACAATCAGGAAATGCAGGAAACAAACAAGAGGTTGGTCAGGATCTGTGGAGAGAGGAACAGGCTTCACGTTCCACGTCGGTGACCTGTCCCAGAATTGATTCAAACACTGCCTGCTCTGTTGTCGGTTTCAACTAATTTCTGTTTTGTTTTAATTCTTCCAGCATCTGATTGAAGAAAAAACGGGAGTGCAGTGTAATTTCCTCCGGAAGGGGGATAAAGGAGGAGGAATGTGATAGGAGGGGGGAGTGGACCATTAGGGAAACCGATGCTCAGGTTGGAACTACCCGGAGAGGTACGGTGAAGGTGAGAGAGACGTGGACATGATATTTTGGAGCCGGAAGTGTGGCAACACATGCCGGCTGATCCCAGCACAATCCTCGGGCAGACTGTGTTGGTCATTGACGCAATGGAGAAATGTAAATGGTGAAGCCCCCTGTGTGTATTTGTGTACGGTGGAGACAGAGAGAGAGACTGAGACTTGCTCCAGGCTCCCAGGTGATGTTTCTGGTAACGGGGGCGTCAGGATGAGGAGGCGCAGTGAGAGGACGACCATTCAGAGGTGAGTAAATGTATTTACACAGCTCACAATCTAACAGGGCTCTGCACACTTTCACAGTAACTATGTTGAGGAGAGACGTGGATAGAGTTTTGGAGACAAAGTGAATCAGTAGAAACAGCATGAGCACAGGGAAGTGGTATTGATCATGTCTAATGGGAGAGCAGGTGAGAGGGGCTGAATGGCCTCCTTGCTTCTGTTTCTGATGTTCTTCAGAGCAGTGTACAGACTGACCAGAGGGAGGATAGAACGGTCCGGAGAATAAATAGAGATGTAAAGCCGGAGGGTGAAAAGGTGATTAAATTTAAATTATTTAAATTGTCAGGAAAATATCTTTGACACTGAAATGGGGGATCTTGATGCAGCAGAAGATTGTGAGGTGTTGGATACACCGGGATTACTCAAACGCGGATGCAGGAAAACTTCCTGACTTCCCCCTGTACAGCCCTGCTCTGATGTGAGGTCCCACTCTTCCGAATGAGACTAATGGAGGTGACAGCACACACACCGGCCCTTCGACGTAACATGTCCCTGACAACCAAGGAGGCTTCCTCAGCACGTCCCACTTGGCCAGCATCCCTCTAAACGTTTTCAGTCAAGAACTTGTCTAAATATCTTAAAAATGTTTCAGTTCTATCAGCGTCTACCATCTCCTCTGGCAGCTCGTCCCATTTACCGACTGTTGTGAGTGAGGAAACAGATTCGAAAGGTCTCACTGACAAGGACTCTGGACACACAGTCTTGGTAGTAAACGATTTTCTTTACAGAAGACAAACGTGGAAAAATGGCAACAGGAGCAACACACACGCAATTTACAGCAGTCGTATCGGCAATAAAACACACGGACAATTAATAACAATCGTGGACACACACACACACACACACACACACACACACACACACACACACACACACACACACACACACACACACACACACACACACACACACACACACACACACACACACACACACACAATACGATACCCACCCTCGTTGACTTTGCTCCAGGGAATCAATCCAGGTCGATCCAGATTCTCCTGAAGCCCTTGAGCCCCGGTAACATTCCTGTGAATCTTTTCTGCACACATTCCAGCTGAATGTCATCCTTTCTACAGCTCGGTGACCGGAACTGCACCCAGTACTCTGAGTGTGGTCTCCCCAATGTCTTGTACAGCTGTAACACGACAAACCATCTCATGTACTTAATCCCCGATCGATGAAGGCCAGCGTACCAGACCCCTTCTTCACTACACTGTCTATCTGTGTCTCTACTCTCAGGAACTATGTACTTGTTCCCCTGGGTATTTCTATTCGACAAAACTCCATACCCTCTATTCCCTGCCTGCTCGTTACCCTGTTTAAATGCCTGTTTAAACCGAAGAAATTCAGAGTTGTAAACTTTGACAATACAATGAACCTTTGACTCTCTTAAACATCACGATTGTGTCTGTTTCCACCACTCCCTATTCTGGCCGTCATTCCAGGAACAAACCACTCATTGTGTCAGGAAACATTCCTTCAACATCCCGATTCCATTTTGAACCTTTACCCTTCACGTGGTGTCCTCAGAGAGATGACACTGATGGGCCGGTCTCAAAATTAGAAGAACAGTACACGTTGGGCTGAATGGCCTGTTCCTGTGCTGTACTGTTCCATGTTCAGTGTTGGAAATATCACAGCCAGGGTCCCAGCAATTTCTTCCCCGATTCCCACCCTGTCAGACGATACACTGGGTCAGACCCCCAGGTTTATTCAGCTTTCTATGTTTAAGCTGGCCAGCCGCCTTTGTAATGTCGGCTTGTTTCAGGACATTCGTATTCTCCTCCCGGAATTCCCCAGCTTCCATCACCTTCTCCACAGCAAATACAGATGAGGCAGGATCTATGAGCATTTGGAAAGACTTAATCTGATTAGAGATGGTCATGGCTTTGTCAAGGGCAGGTCTTGCTTTGCGAGTCTGATTGAGTTCTTTGAAGATGTAACAAAACACGTTGATGATGGTAGAGCAGTGGATGTAGTGTGTATGGATTTCAGTAAAGGATGATGGAGCTGGCTGAGTTTACAACTTTCTGCAGCTTTGTGTGCCTTGACCTGTGAACAGCCTCGACCAAACAACCATCACGTTCCTGTCTGATCCCATCAGCATTCACCTCGATCCAATTCAGGATCCAATACACATCCAATACAGGCATTTCACATTCCCGTCTGATCCCATCAGCATTCACCTCGATCCAATTCAGGATCCAATACACATCCAATACAGGCATTTCACATTCCCGTCTGATCCATTCAGCATTCACCTCGATCCAATTCAGGATCCAATACACAGCCAATACAGGCATTTCACATTCCAGTCTGATCGCATCAGCATTCACCTCGATCCAATTCAGGATCCAATACACGTCCAATACAGGCATTTCCATAGCCATTTAATGTCTAGCAGAATGATGGTCACTGGTCCCAATGTGCCCTCCCCCCACAGTCACGTCAACCACTTGCCCAGAGAGGAGGTCAAGTGTGACCCCTTCTCTGGTTGGGAATCTGAACGCTGCTTGTGAAACCATTCCAGACACACTCACAAATCCTTCCCTGTCAAATTATTATTATTACTATTATTAATGCTTTTTGAGATAGTGATTTAGATGCATATCATATTTTTTACTGAGTTAAGTATTGTATGTAATTAGTTTTGCTACAACAAGTGTATGGGACATTGGAAAAAAAGTTGAATTTCCCCATGGGGATGAATAAAGTATCTATCTATCTATCTATCTATCTATCTATCTATCTATCTATCTATCTATCTATCTATCTATCTATCTATCTATCTATCTATCTATCTATCTATCTATCTATCTATATATATATATATATATATATCTAAACCCCTCGGAACTGTGTCTGTCCCAGTCAATGTTAGGGAAGCTGAAGTCCCTGACTATTACAACCCTGATATTCCAACAGTTATCTGCATTCTCCCTACACATGGGCTCTTCTGATTCTCACTGACATTTGGCATCCTATAGTACAATCCCAGCAAAGTGACCATCTCCATATTTCTAACTCCTACCAATAAACTCTCACTGGCCGTTCCCAACAAGGATCTCTCTGAGTGCTGTGGTGATGTTCTCCCTGATCAGCATCACAACTCCCCCTCCTCTCTGACCCCCCCCTTCTGTCACGTCCTTTGCATCTGTAGCACAGTGAGGTGGTTTTGATCTTATTCAATGGGAGAGCAGGTGTGAGGGGCTGAATGGCACCTTGCTGCTATTTCTGATATTCAGAGCAGTGAACAGACCGAACTGAGGGAGGATAGAAGGGGTCGGGGAATAAACAGAGGTGTAGAACCAGAGGATGGTCCCTAGTAAACAGACATCTGGCAAGTGAGCGGCTTTAAAACAGTTTGGAAGGGTCCAAGATTAGCCTGTCCTTGTTAGAGTGAATAGCGGGACTGGAGGGATGAGGGAACCCTGGCTGACGAGGGTCATTGAGGCTCTCGTTCGGATGGAGTCGTAATTCAGGTGAAACCAGCTGGGGTTCTCGACGGGTAGAAGGGGTGTGGAGAACACTGCAGAGAGAAAATCAGGACAGCAAAGGGATGGAATGAGATAGCTTTAGTAGGTCAGGTAAAGGTGATTCCAATCAGATTCTGAGAGTCTGTGGAAAACAAAAGGGTAACTGGTGAGGGAAAATGTCCCTTGAAGGATCAGTGCGGTCTTCTATGTGTGGAGACACAGCAGATGGGTGAGGTCTGAAATAAATACTTCTCATCTGTATGGTGATGGAAGCTGGGGAATTCCGGGAGGAGAATACAAATGTCCTGAAACATACCAACATTACAAAGGAGGCTGGCCAGCTTAAACACAGAGACATAGAAAATAGGTGCAGGAGTAGGCCATTCGGCCCTTCGAGCCTGCACCGGCATTCAGTATGATCATGGCTGATCATCCAACTCAGAACCCTGTACCTGCTTTCTCTCCATAACCCCTGATCCTTTTAGCCACAAGGGCCATATCTAACTCCCTCTTAAATATAGCCAATGAACCGGCCTCAACTGTTTCCTGTGGCAGAGAATTCCACAGATTCACAACTCTCTGTGTGAAGAGGTTTTTCCTCATCTCGGTCCTAAAAGGCTTCCCCTTTATCCTTAAACTGTGACCCCTTGTTCTGGACTTCCCCAACAGCGGAAACAATCTTCCTGCATCTAGCCTGTCCAATCCCTTTAGAATTTTATACGTTTCAATAAGATCCCCCCTCAGTCTTCTAAATTCCAGTGAGTATAAGCCTAGTCAATCCAGTCTTTCTTCATATGAAAGTCCTGCCAACCCAGGAATCAATCTGGTGAACCTTCTTTGTAGTCCCTCTATGGCAAGAATGTCTTTCCTCAGATTAGGGGACCAAAACTGAACACAATACTCAAGTTGTGGTCTCACCAAGGCCTTGTACAACTGCAGTAGAGCCTCCCTGCTCCTGTACTCGAATCTTCTTGCTATGAATGCCAACATACCATTTGCCTTTTTCACCGCCTGCTGTACCTGCATGCCCACCTTCAATGACTGGTGTACAATGACACCCAGGTCTCGTTGCATCTCCCCTTTTCCTAATCGGTCAACGTTCAGATAATAAACTGTTTTCCTGTTCTTGCAACCAAAGTGGATAACCTCACATTTATCCACATTAAATTGCATCTGCCAGAAATTTGCCCAATCACCTAAACTATCCAAGTCACCCTGCATCCTCTTAGCATCCTCCTCACAGCTAACACCGCCACCCAGATTCGTGTCATCCGCAAACTTGGAGATGCTGTATTTAATTCCCTCATCTAAATCATTAATAACTATTGTAAACAACTGGGGTCCCATCACTGAGCCTTGCGGTACCCCACTAGTCACTGCCTGCCATTCTGAAAAGGTCCCGTTTACTCCCACTCTTTGCTTCCTGTCTGCCAAAAAATTCTCTATCCACATCAATACCATACCCCCAATACCGTGTGCTTTAAGTTTGCACACGAATCTCCATTGTGGGACCTTGTCAAAAGCGTTTTGAAAATCTAAATATAAATATATCACATCCACTGGCTCTCCCCTATCCACTCTACTAGTTACATCCTCAAAAAATTCTATAAGATTCGTCAGACATGATTTTCCTTTCACAAATCCATGCTGACTTTGTCCGATGATTTCACCACTTTCCAAATGTGCTGTTATCACATCTGTGATAACTGACTCTAGCATTTTCCCCACCACCAATGTCATGCTAACCGGTCTATAATTCCCCGGTTTCTCTCTCCCTCCTTTTTTAAAAAAAAGTGGGGTTACATTAGCCAACCTCCAATCCTCAGGAACTAATCCAGAATCTAAAGAATTTTGAAAAATTATCACTAATGCATCCACTATTTCTTGGGCTACTTCCTTAAGCGCTCTGGGATGCAGACCATCTGGCCCTGGGGATTTATCTGTCTTTAATCCCTTCAATTTACTTAACACCACTTCCCTACTAACATGTATTTCCCTCAGTTCCTCCATCTCACTTGACCCTTGGTCCCCTACTATTTCTGGAAGATTATTTATGTCCTCCTTAGTCAAGACAGAACCAAAGTAGTTATTCAATTGGTCTGCCATGTCTTTGTTCCCTATGATCAATTCACCTGTTTCTGACTGTAAAGGACCTACATTTGTCTTGACCAATCTTTTTCTTTTCACATATCTATAAAAGCTTTTACAGTCAGTTTTTAT
Organism: Hemitrygon akajei; assembly: GCF_048418815.1. Classification (NCBI taxonomy): domain Eukaryota; kingdom Metazoa; phylum Chordata; class Chondrichthyes; order Myliobatiformes; family Dasyatidae; genus Hemitrygon; species Hemitrygon akajei. The sequence continues at coordinate 199,844,789 of NC_133125.1, forward strand.
GTTCCCTGCCAGCTTTCTCTCGTAATCTTTTTTCCCTTTCCTAATTAAGCCCTTTGTCCTCCTCTGCTGGTCTCTGAACTTCTCCCAGTCCTCAGGTGTGCCGCTTTTTTTTTTTGCTAATTTATATGTTTCTTCTTTGGACTTGATACTATCCCTAATGTCCCTTGTCAGTCACGGTTGCACTACCTTCCCTGGTTTATTCTTTTGCCAAACTGGGATGAACAATTGTTGTAGTTTATCCATGCGATCTTTAAATGCTTGCCATTGCATATCCACCGTCAACCCTTTATGTATCATTTGCCAGTCCATCTTAGCTAATTCACGTCTCAAACCTTCAAAGTTACCCTTCTTTAAGTTCAGAACCTTTGTTTCTGAATTAACTATGTCACTCTCCATCTTAATGAAGAATTCCACCATATTATGGTCACTTTTACCTAAGGGGCCTTGCACGACAAGATTTTTAACTAACCCTTCCTCATTGCTCAATACCCAGTCTAGAACAACCTGCTCTCTAGTTGGTTCCTCGACATGTTGGGTCAGAAAACCATCCCACATACAAGCTGAATAAACCTGGGGGTCCGACCCAGTGTATCGTCTGACATGGTGGAAATCCAGGGAAGAAATTGCTGGGTCGCTGGCTGTGATATTTCAAACACTGAACACAGAACAGTACAGTACAGGAACAGGCCATTCTGCCCACGCTGTCTGTGCTGACCATGATGTAATCACATTTGCCCGCAAATGATCCATATCCTCCATTCCCTGTCCCTTCACTTCCCTGTTCGTGTGTCTGCTAAACATCACGATCGTATCTGATTCCACCACTCCCCATCCCGGCCGTGCATTCCAGGAAGATACCACACTCTGTCCAAAAACATTCCTTGAACATCCCGGTTCAACTTTGACGATCTTACTTTAAAGCTTTGCCCTTGACGGAAGATTACACTAAGTGAGACTGTCTCATAATTAGAAGAGGTGGTCTCACTGGTACAGACACAGTCTCACTGGGTATTGACAGGGTAGAGGTAGGAATGATGGGGTGTGGAACCAGGGGTCACAGATTCACAATCAGTGGTCGCCTCAACAGGACTGAGATGAGGAAAAAATCCTCTCCCAGTGTGTGGCGAATCTTTGGAATTCTCTACAAAAGATTTCTGGATTTAAGGGGCACAGCGATGATGGGATGGTGCAGGAAATTGACACTGAGGTCAATGATCAGCCATGATCTGAGTGAAGGGCAGAGCAGGAGTAAGGGGCCGAATGGCCACAACTGCTCCTGTGTCTCAATTTCTTGAAACACTAATCGATCTTTGTGTCTTTTAATGTTTTGGTCTTCAGTCTGTTGGATTACACAGGAGAGCGGTAACCAATGCACTCTGTGTAGAGCATCCTCTGTACCCCGTGTTGACTGTATTCACTCCACTGTCCCCAGTGTTTGTAACAGGATGCAGAGTTTGTTGTGTTCATTGTTTTTGTATCCAGTGAGAAACACGTCTGTGTAAACACCCGGGACACTTTATTGCATTTACACAGCGACTGTACCTAAATACCAGTTGTTGTTGTTGTTGTTGAATGCTGTGTCCACAACAGCTGTACATAGAACATTGAACAATACAGCACAGGAACAGGCCATTCGGCCCACAAGTCTGTGCTGTTGTGCCAATTCAATCTCATCCCATCTGCCTGTACGTGGTCCACAACCCTCCATTCCCTGTCTGTTCATGTGCCTGTCTAAATGCCACTGAAATGTTGTTGTTATATCTGTTTCCACCACCTCCCCTGACAGCACGTTCCGGGCACCGACCACCCTCTGTGTAAAAAAAAATCTGCCTCATTAAACTCCTTTAAACCTCTTTACATTTATTCCCTGGGGGAATTGACATTCCCACGCTGAGGATGAAGAGACTCCGACTGTCTATCATGTCTGTGTCAGTTGGTGAGCTGCTGAAGCACCGTGTTCCCAGACTTCTGTACCTTGTGATCCCCTCAGTGTGTGATGACCCCTCCCTGGTAAGGAGAGGGGGTGTGGACTGGACGAAGACTGCTGTAGCGTGTCAAACAACGTCTGCAGAGGCAAAGGGATGGCGGAGATTCACGGTGCACGATTCCCACCTGCTGCTCGAAGGCGGTACTGCAGGGGGAACTGAGAGTCAAGGTTAAATTTATCAAAGTGCATGTCACCATATAGTGTCTTGAGATTCATTTTCTTTCAGGAAAAAACGATACAATGGACTTTATGAAAGACAACTATTCTTAAACAAAGACAGGCAAACAACCAATGTGTAAAAGATGACAAATCGTGCAAACAATAACAATAAAAATATAAATAACACAGAACATGAGATGTAAAGTCTTTGAAAGCGAGTCTCTAGGTTGTGGAGACAGGTCAGTGTTGTTGTGAACAGATATCCACGCTGGTTCACCAATCTGATTGTTGTAGTGTAATAACTACCTGAAATATGATTTGTGGATAGGTGGGTTAATTGGAAACCGTGTATTGTTCCTTGTGTGTGTCTGTGGTAGAATCTGGAGAGAGTTAATGAAATCACAGACAGTATTTTAAAAAGATTCTCCCTATGTATTAATGTCAAATTCATGAAAATAGACACTCCCAAGTCCCTCTGCACAACAGCATGCTGCAATCTTTCACCATTTAAATAATAATAATAATAATAATAATAATAATAATAATAATAATAATAATAATAATCTGCTCTTCTAATATTCCTTCCAAAGTGGATGGTCCCACATTTACCAACATTGTATTCCATCTGCCAGACCTTTGTCCACTCACTTAACCTATCTATATCCCTCTGCAGACTCTCCACATCCTCTGTTCAAATTGCTTTTCCACTCGGTTTAATATCATCAGCAAATTTTGACAGGCATACATCAGGACTTTGCATTGAGGGATGCCCCAAAGCGCAGTGTCCTGGTGGTGTGTGACGGACATACATCAGGACTTTGCATTATGGAATGCCCCAAAGCGCAGTATCCTGGTGGTGTGTGACGGGCATACATCAGGACTTTGCATTGAGGGATGCCCCAAAGCACAGTGTCCTGGTGGTGTGTGAAGGACATACATCAGAAATTTGCATTATGGGATGCCCCAAAGCGCAGTGTCCTGGTGGTGTGTGACGGACATACATCAGGACTTTGCATTATGGGATGCCCCAAAGCGCAGTGTCCTGGTGGTGTGTGACGGGCATACATCAGGACTTTGCATTGAGGGATGCCCCAAAGCACAGTGTCCTGGTGGTGTGTGACGGGCATACATCAGGACTTTGCGTTGAGGATGCCCCAAAGCACAGTGTCTTGGTGGTGTGTGACGGGCATACATCAGGACTTTGCATTGAGGGATGCCCCAAAGCGGAGTGTCCTGGTGAATTCTGACAGGCATACATCAGGACTTTGCATTGAGGGATGCTCCAAAGCGCAGTGTCCTGGTGGTGTGTGACGGACATACATCAGGACTTTGCATTGAGGGATGCCCCAAAGCACAGTGTCCTGGTGGTGTGTGACGGACATACATCAGGACTTTGCATTGAGGGATGCTCCAAAGCACAGTGTCCTGGTGGTGTGTGACGGACATACATCAGGTCTTTGCATTGAGGGATGCCCCAAAGCACAGTGTCCTGGTGGTGTGTGACGGACATACATCAGGACTTTGCATTGAGGGATGCCCCAAAGCACAGTGTCCTGGTGGTGTGTGACGGGCATACATCAGGACTTTGCATTGAGGGATGCCCCAAAGCGCAGTGTCCTGGTGGTGTGTGACGGACATACATCAGGACTTTGCGTTGAGGATGCCCCAAAGCACAGTGTCCTGGTGGTGTGTGACGGACATACATCAGGACTTTGCATTGAGGGATGCCCCAAAGCACAGTGTGCTGGTGGTGTGTGACGGACATACATCAGGACTTTGCATTGAGGGATGCTCCAAAGCACAGTGTCCTGGTGGTGTGTGACAGGCATACATCAGGACTTTGCATTATGGGATGCCCCAAAGCGCAGTGTCCTGGTGGTGTGTGACGGACATACATCAGGACTTTGCATTGAGGGATGCCCCAAAGCACAGTGTGCTGGTGGTGTGTGACGGACATACATCAGGACTTTGCATTGAGGGATGCTCCAAAGCGCAGTGTGCTGGTGGTGTGTGACGGGCATACATCAGGACTTTGCATTGAGGGATGCCCCAGAAGCAGTGTCCTGGTGGTGTGTGACGGACATACATCAGGACTTTGTGTTGAGGGATGCCCCAAAGCACAGTGTCCTGGTGGTGTGTGACGGACATACATCAGGACTTTGCATTGAGGGATGCCCCAAAATGCAGTGTCCTGGTGGTGTGTGACGGACATACATCAGGACTTTGTGTTGAGGGATGCCCCAAAGCACAGTGTCCTGGTGGTGTGTGACGGACATACATCAGGACTTTGCATTGAGGGATTCCCCAAAGCACAGTGTCCTGGTGGTGTGTGACGGACATACATCAGGACTTTGCATTGAGGGATGCCCCAAAGCACAGTGTCCTGGTGGTGTGTGACGGGCATACATCAGGACTTTGCGTTGAGGATGCCCCAAAGCACAGTGTCTTGGTGGTGTGTGACGGGCATGCATCAGGACTTTGCATTGAGGGATGCCCCAAAGCGCAGTGTCCTGGTGGTGTGTGAGCTCAGGCTCCTGTACATCTTGCCCACAGCAGCCTTTGCCTCAGAACGTCAAGACTCAGGTTATATCCTGACATAGTTTGCTGTTTATGTGGAGTTTGCTCGTACACCATGTGACTACCTGTGTATCCCTTGACGCTCGACTTTTTTCCCACTTCTCAAAGACACGTGGGTTGTTGTCAGAGAAACTAATTCATTCACATAAACACTCTAGTCAGTCAGAAGTAATAGAGACACGATATCGTGTGGGGGCCTGATCCTTTAACTATGGGATCCCCACCTGCGAAGACCAAGACAAGCACACCTCTATTTATACAGAAAGAGGAGGCACATTAGGCATGAACAGTTCTACAAACATCCCTGATGTTTAGTTCTAACTCACTGTCGCACGAATACATCTGTTATCGTGCATAGATTGACTTGTCTCCGCAGGCATGCCTGTCCCGTTTTCAGAGCCCAGCTAAAGAATTTATCACAGACGAAAAGCTTCATTAAATCCTTAGATACAGTAAGTCATTTAAGTACAAAGATACATTTTGTTTTTAAGTTAATAGCTAACAGGTGAAGAACAAAGCAGGATAATTTTTAATTCTCAGAAACTTGACAGCCGACAGGGTCCTCCCAACAATCTATGCCCTTCACTGTCTTTATATTATGTATGCAGCTGTGTTAAGCACGAACGCCAGCACTAGACGTGTTGCTAATTAAGTGAAGGTACAGGGGTTAACAATTCAGGTATTTTAACCCTTTCTTCAAAATCTTCTTCCACAATTGTTGATTTTTTTGGATGCCATTGATTACAGCTTGATTGTGTGGTAGAATCTTGATGGAGTTGATGAGAATGCAGGAGGACTCTTCTTAACAAACCTCTATTGTTAGTAATGTAGATGGACAGTTGAGGACTTCTGATATACTGGCTGTTACCAGAGACTCGAGCGTTAACAGCCATCTGCTGTAAGGCATGGTCAGACCACACTGACAGTAGGCTCGGTAATATTGAGTCCCTTGTCTGAGAAGGGTTGTGTTGGCACTGGAGAGAGTCCAGAGGATGTTCACGAGAATGCTTCCAGCTATGAAAGAGTTAAGGCATGAGTAGTGTTTTTATAGCTCTGGGCCTGTGTTCAATGGAGCTTCGAAGAATTTTGAGGGACTTCATTGAAATCTATTGAATGTTGAAAGGCCTAGATAGTGTGGAGTGGAGAAGAGAGGAAGTGTGTGTGTGTGTGTGTGTGTGTGTGTGTGTGTGTGTGTGTGTGTGTGTGTGTGTGTGTGTGTGTGTGTGTGTGTGTGTGTGTGTATGTGTGTGTGTATGTGTGTGTGTGAGCCCGTGCGCACGCGTGGGGGGTGGTGGTGGCGTGCAGAAGTTATGTAGTTCTAGAGCCAGAGACACGTTCCTGTAGTACAGTGATGAAGAATTTCTTCAGCCAGATGGTGGAGAATCTGTGGAACTCATTGCCACAGTCGATAAGTTCCTGATTAGCAAGGACATCAAAGGTTACAGAGAGAAGACGGAAGAATGGGGTTAAGAGGGAAAACAAGCCATGATCGGGATGGTCGAAAAGCCTCATTCTGTTCCTATGGTTTATGATCTATGTGAGATTATCAGCGTACTTTCGATTGCCAAGAAATCTTGTTGGTCTCCTTTGTACTGATTTATGCCACAAGTTTATTGAATTTGTGTTGAATACTACGGACATTCAGATAAAGTGCCCTTACACTAATTGAGCTTTATAAATCCTGTAATCTTCTCTTTTCCACTTGACTTTTCTTCACTCTTACTTTTCTCCTTTTTATCTTTTGCTTTCACTTTATCTTTATCCACACTTTTCTTTTTTACTTTATCCATACTTCTTCAATCGGTTTAACCCTCCCCACCCCCACTATTTAGTGCTGGACAAGCTGAAGGGCTGAGGCTCCTCCAACCCTGTCTCTTGGATCCTCACTACCGCCTCACTCACAGTCACACCCTCTTGTCCCTGACCACAGGCGACTATGAGACAGCTGACCTCCTGAAGCGGAGAATCCAGGTAACTCTCCCCCTCCCTGATGTGCCACAGTGTTTGAAGCTCAGATTCCAGGTCATCAACTTTGAGCCTGAGTTCCTCGAGCAGCCGACACTTTCTGCAGATGTGGACACATCAGGAACCACAGCGGAGTCCTCCGGCTCCCATGTCATGCAGCCACAGCACATCACCTGACCCTGCTTATTCCGACTTTATTTAATCAGTGACTTTTTTATTCAACCACAACAAAAGCTTTACCCGCTACTTACCTGTGCCTCTTCTCCGAAGCCACTTGAGCCAAAGCCTCGAAGTTCCCACTCCTACACTGGTCCACTCACAGAACAGCCACTCCGCTTTGCCCCTGCTTTACTTTCATTTGCTCCTGCTGATGTATGGCGCACCGATTGGTGAGCCGCAATTGCGCCAAGCCCGCGAAACGCTCCTTTAAAAACACATATTGAACCTTGATTAATGTCTCATCACTCGTCTGAGATGAGCTGGAAACAGCCGGGGACGCTTTAGCACAAACAATGAAAGAAAATCTTATTGTTTAGTGCGGCATTCAGCCCCAGGTATTGCAGCACCCCTACTGGACAATGACGGTACTGCGGAGGCTCCGCGATCACTGTCAGCTCAACCCTGGAGTAAGCAATGGATCCGTCTGCCGTTTCTGCTGGGACAGACAGGCGTAGCAAAAAACATCTCGAGGGCGGCAAAAGCCATAAAAACCCTGCTGAAACCGTTTCGTTAAACCGAAACTCACTTCAAACCAAACTAAATATTTATACTAAACAGAAAACACTACGAACAGCAAAAGCGCATGATGGAAACCGGCAAAAATACAGGGAACAACCTGACTGGCTGCAGGCTCCTGACGGCGCCGGTTGCAGAGGAATCAAACGTTAACTAGAACAGATGAGTTTTGGCCGTCTCGTCCCAGGAAGAACGTGAGGGTCCTGAGGGGGTGCTAAAGATTTCAGAGATGTAGCTATGAGCAAAGGGTGAACGACTCTGGCTTCCAAAGAGTTTTATCCAACATCACGCCACCTCTCCTCCCTCTCCTTTCCACGAAGGCTCTCTCCACGAATCTGCTCTGACAAGTAACCTCGGAAGAAGTTTATCGCGCACGGCATGCAGTTGGTTGTCACACAGGAGAAGATTCTAATTGACCGCTCAACTGTTCCCGTGGCCAAGAGACCCCTCCCCTGCGCTACTCGAGATTCGCCCGGATCCCCGGGGACTCTAATTCTCCGCTTCTCCCCACATCCCCCCACCCCCCAGTCTGTCACCCTGGATGTGGAAACGGCGCATCCCGACCGCGAAGTGATTGGAAGAGTGTGAGGTGGACCCGGACACGGAAAGATCGACCTGGCCCCGAGAGGAGTTCGCACTGGAATCGGCTGGATTTCCGTCGGGGAGAAATTACTGGAAAGTGGCGGTGGCGGGAAATCAGAAATGGAACCTGCTTGTCTCCAGAGTCTGTGCAGAGAAAGACAGCGGGAGGACTGATACACGAGACCGGAGTTTGGGCCCTTGAACTGGCGGGTAGCGAGCTCTGTCCTGAATTGCATCTCCCTGCCAGTCCGCTCCCCGGGAAGGTGGGAGTTCATCTCAGTTAGGAGTCCGGGATGGCTTTAGTTTACAACGCGGAGACCAAGCCCCATCCCCATACCTTCACTGCGAATAAATTCAGAGATAAACGTTATCCTGTGGCGACCCACTTCCCAGCGCACTCGAACCGGTTTACAGAGCGGCGCACTCGAACCGGCTCACAGCCGCTACAATCCTTTCTTTTCCTGGACTGTTGATGAAAACAGGTGGCTGAGACTGTAGACATTGGGGGGTGTATCGCCGGTTCTGGGGGCGGGGGGTGTTATGTAGCGACCCAGCAAGGGGAAAAGCCCGCGCACGGGACGGGACCGAGAATACGCGCCCTCTACAGCATTCCTGCACACCGCTACAATCCTTTCTTCTCCTGGACTGTTGATGAAAACAGGTGGCTGAGAATCTGCTCCGATGCTACTCCGGCTCTGGAAACGGGTCGGGTCCCAGGACCGAGACGGTGGGTCAGGAGACACCATTGACAACAAGCTAGCATTGAACGGGTCTCATGTGATTCCCAAACCGGGCAGAGTGAATCAACACGTTTATGCAGGTTGAATGAATGAAATAAAAACTAATTGAATCCAATACTCTCGACTAAATGATTTAATCATGTCATTTGCATCTGTCCGCGAAACCGTAATACTTCAGTGAAAACTTGAAGATCTCACTTTCCGCGGGCTCTGCGAGTTCAGCACCACTGGGGCCTCGCGTCCTACATGCAGAGGAATCGTTGCAATAAGTCAGACGCACTGTACCTTCAAACAGAGTTTTCTTGAAACTAGAAGCGCCGTGCACGCTTACCTGGCCAGACAGAATCTGTGGACCGGGAAAAAGGTGGACATCTCAGGTCAATGTCTTTCCGGCGAAGAGTTGGGATTTGGCAGGAGAGATTATGCGGAAATCGGATAATATAGAGCAACACACACAAAATGCTGGGGGAATTCAGCGGTGGAGGCAGCATCTGTGGAAATGAATAAGCCGTCGACGTTCAGCGCCTAGAGGCTTCAACAGGACACCCGAAAAGACGACAGTTTATTCATTTCTACGGCGAGTTTTGCGTTTCGGGAGAGCGCAGGGAGTGGCGGAGTGAACGTGAGGAAGCTCCGTGCCCGGTGGAGCCCTGTGGCATGCGGTTGACTGACACAAGTAGTCAGTCACAAGAAGAACTGACTCGGGGAGGCATGTGGTGCAGCAGTCAGCGTAACGCTCCGAGAGCGCCAGCAAACTGGATCAACCCTCGCCGCTCCCTGAAAGGAGTTTGTACGGTCTCGGCCTCTCCGTGACCACCTGGAATGCGGGCGGAAGCTGCGATTTCCCGCGCATTCTAAGCTGCGGCATGGTCGGCTCGGGCTTGTTGGTCCAACAGGCCCGTGAGTGTAGTATTTCTATTTCTGATTCAACTGAACACAGATTCACACAGACATTGTAAAATACGAAACAGAAACAGGCCATCGGTCCCTAAAGTCCGTATCAAGCCCTTTACTCTCACTGCGGCCAACGGCATACACAGAGACCATAACCCTCCATCATCCATGTACCTATCCAAACTTCTCTCAAACGTTGAAATCGAGCTCGCATGCACCACCTGCGCTGACACTCTCACTCTCCTCTCAGGGAAGAAGTTACCCCCTCCTGTTCTCCTTAAACTTTCCACCTTTCACACTTCTCCCATGACCCCTACTTGTAGTCTCACCCAACCACAGTGCGAAAAGCTCGCTTGTATGTCCCCATCTACACCTCCCGTAATGGTGTATAGCTCTATCAAAAATTCTCTCAATCCAAGGAAGCATTCAATCTTTCACTCTGCCTCTAACTTTCCAGACCCCGCAACATCCCTGTGGGTTTTATCAGTACTCTTCCAACCTCACTTACATGTTTCCATAGGTAACTAGACACAATACTCCAACTGGGAATCGCCATCTTCACCTTCCCATCTCTTCCACTCGGTACTGTGATTCATGAAGACCAATGCGCCAAAGGCTTTCTTCAAAAGTTTTTACCTGTGACGTCCCTTTCAATGAATTGAGGACCTGTATTCCATAAGGATGCCTAAGGCTGTGTCCTCTGGTCTTAGACACCCCCACCATAGGAAACATTCTCTGCACGTCCACTCTATCAAGCCCTTTACACCATTCGATAGTGTTCAATGATGTCACCCCTCATTCTTCGGAATTTGAGTGAAAACAGGCCCAGAGCCATCAAACGCTCTTCCAATGACAAGCCAGTCAATTGTGGAATTATTTTCGTAAAACTCCTGAACCCTGATCAGTTTCGGCTCACTCTTTCTAAGATAAAGGACCCAAAGCTACTCACAATACTCCAGGTGAGGCCTCACCAGTGTTTTATGAATTTTCAATATTACATCCTTGTTTTCATATCCTAGTACTCTTAAAATGAGTGTTAACATCGCATTTGCCTTCCTCAACACAGACTCGTACTGCAAACTAATCTGCAGGGAATCGTGCACAAGGACTCCCTTGCACTTTGTATTTTCTCTCCATCTAGAAAAAACGTCAACCATTTCTACCAAAGTGCATGACCATACAATTTCCGACACTGTATTCCATTTGACATCTCTTTGTCCACTCTCCTAATCTGTGAGTCTTATGAAGCCTCTCTACTTCCTCAAAACTACTTGCCCCTCAACTGATCTTCACATCGGCTGAACGTAACAACACAGCTATCAATTCTATCTTTGACATAGAACGTAAAAGGTATCAGTCCTAACACAGGCCCGTCTGGAACACCCCGAGACACAGGCAGCCAAACAGAAAACGCTCCCTTTATTCCCACCTTTTGCCACCTGCCAAGCAGCCACTGCTTTATCCAGAATGGAAACTTCCCTCGAAACATAGAAAACCTACAGCACAGTCAGGCCCTTCGCCCACAATGCTGAGCCGAACATGTACTTACTTTAGAAATTACCTCGGATTACCTATAGCCCTCTATTCTTCTAAGCTCCATGTACCTATCCAGGAGTCTATTAAAACACCCTATTGTACCCAGCTCCACCACCGTCACTGGCTCCCTATTCCACGTATGCACCACTCTTTGCGTAAAAAAAACAACTTACCCCTGACATCTCCTCCGTACCTACTTCCAAACGCCATAAAACTGAGCCCTCTCATGTTAGCCATTTCTGCCCTGGGAAAAAAGCCTCTGACTATCCACACGATCAATGCCTCTCATTATAGACCTCTATCAGGTCACCTCTCATCTTCCGTCGCTCCAAGGAGAAAAGGCCACTTTCAGTAAGCCTTTCCTCATAAGGCATGCTCCCCAATCCAGGTAACTTCCTTGTATATCTTCTCTGCACCCTTTCTAGAGTTTCCACATCCTTCCTGTAGTGAGGTGACCAGGACTGAGCACAGTACTCCAAGTGGGTTCTGACCAGGGTCCTATATAGCTGTAACATTCTTTCAGCTCTTGAACTCAATCCCATGATTAATGAAGGCCAATGCACCGTAGCCACAGTCAACCTGCGCAGCAGCTTTGAGTGTCCTATTGACTCAGACTCCAAGATCCCTCTGATCTTCCCCACTGCCAAGAGTCTTAACATTAATACTATATTTTACCATCATATTTGACCTACCAAAATGAGCCATCTCACACTTATCTGGGGTCAAGTCCATCTGCCACTTCTCAGCCCAGTTTTGTATCCTGTCGATGCCCAGCAGTAAACTGACAGCCGGCCACACTATCCACAACATCCTCAACCTTTGCGTCGTTAGCAGATTTACTAACCCATCCCTCCACTTCCTCATCAGGTCATTTATAAAAATCACAAGGGAAGGTGACCCAGAGCAGATCCCTGAGGCACACCACTGGTCACTGTCCTCTAATAGAATATGACCCGTCTACCACCATGCTTTGCCTTCTGTGTGCAAGCCAGTTCTAGATCCACAAAGCAAGGTCCACTTGGATCCCAATCAAGACTCACTGGTCTATAATTTCCTGGGCTATCTCTGCTCCCTTCCTTGAATAAGAGAACAACACCTGCAGCCCTCCAATCCTCTGCATTGATGATGCAAAGATGATTGCCAGAGGCTCAGCAATCTGTTCCCTTGACTCCCACAGTAGCCTGGGGTACATCTCGTCCGGTTCCAGTGACTTATCCAACTTGTTGCTTTCCAAAAGCACCAGCGCATCCTCTTTCTTCATGTCTATTTGCTCAAGCATTTCAGTCTGCTGTAAGGCAATCCTACAATCGCCAAGCTCCTTTTCCGTAGAGAATACTGAAGCAATAGAGAATACTTAAGTACCTCTGCTGTGAGGTGGAGGATGTATGAATAGCTGAGGGATTGGAGCACAGGACAAGGATTCAGATTTCTGGATCATTGAGACCTTCTTTGGGGCAGGTGTGACCTGTACAAAAAGGGTGGTTTGCACTTGAATCCGAGTGGGGGTAGTATCCTGGCAGGGAGGTTTGCTGAGACCATTGGGGAGAGTTTAAACTAGAATTGCTGTGGGGTGGGGATCCAAAATGAAGAGACGGAGGTAGGGGCTGTTGACTCACTTATAGGGAAAGCTTGTAGACAGTGCGAGAGGGAAGATAAGCAGGTGATAGAGGAGGGATACACTCAGACTGATGGTTTGAGATTGTCTGTTTTAACGCAAGAAGCACCATGAACACCCGACCTGCTGAGTTCCTTTTTGTGTGTTTGACGTTGGATTTTCAGCATCTGCAAATTCTATCATGCTTATTATTCTATTACTGCACTGTGAAGTCTCTTCCAGGGATGCCTATGCTGAAGAAGTTTAAACCTTTCAATCGATGGGAATTCAATGAAACACTCTTTCACAGTTCCTCCTTGATGCCCTCCATCCTAATGAAGTGTCTCGGCCCGAAACAGTCACTGTTTATTCAGCTCCATAGATGCTGCCGGACGTGCTGAGTTAATCCAGCATATTCCGTGCTTTGCCTTGGAATTCCGGCATCTGCAGAGTTTGTCGTGTTTGTGCTATCACAACCTCACGTTTCTTGCAACTCTATCTGAGCACTCTACAAATCTGCCCCTCTATATCCGTGGACTGTTTGATGTTCTGCAATACAGCCCCATTAATGTGGTCATACATTTCTTGTTCATCAGTTCAACCTGTAACGACTCATTAGGCGAGTTCTCCAGTCCATCCTGACTGACCATTGTTGTGACATTCCCTGACTAGTAATGCCTCGCCTCCTTTAATCCCTCACACTCTATTGCGTCTAGAACAACTGAATTAAGGAATATTGAGCTGCCAATCCTGCCCTTCCTGCAATCAAGTCTGACTAATGGCTATAATACCACAATTCCATGTGTTGATCCATGTCCTGCGCTCATCTGCCTTTCCTACGATAGTTCTTCCATTGAAATATTCGCAGCACAGGACATTCCTCACATCATGCTCAATGTCTTGATTCCGGAAATTGTCCGAGGTCTTAACAACATCTGTCACCTCAACCTCTCTACTGTATGTTCTGGCACTCTGGTTCCATTTCAGGTGCAAACCGTCTGTTCTTACAAGGCCCACTTTTTCTGGAAGAGAGCCCAACCAATTGATCAAAAATCTGACGCCGTCCATCCCAAGCCAAATCCTTAGCCACATGTTAAACTGTAAAACCTTCCTATTTCTGACCTCACCAGCACTTGGTACAGTACTAATCGTGATATCACGACCCTGGAAGTTCTTGTAACGTAGCACCTAACTCACTGATCTTACTTTGCAGAACCTCGTCACTGTTGCTGCCTGTGTCTTTCATCCATCATTGGATCATGACCTCTATCTGCTCCCCCTCCCACTGAAGAACGCTGAGGACTCGGTCCGAAAATGGCCTATCTGGGACGTGGCAACAACGGGGACGATTAAATTGGAAGTTAAAATATGAATTAAGGAAATAGAATTTCAGGACTGTAGGGTATGAAGAATGCATGGTAACCTGAATGATTACATTTCAATGTTGGGCCCAAGAGCAGCCAGATAAATCCAGATAAAGTTCTCGAAGGTCCATTCAGTTTTACCATAAAAAGTGGTCCAACTCTCTTTTGGCATCTGAAATGCAAAAAAAAAACCCCGAAAAAAAACAGGGAGAGAACTGAATGCAGAGATTGATATTAAAAGGGATACAGTGAAATGGGCGATTCAACTGAAAGGACTGTCCGGGCACTAAATTTTATGGGAGAATCTAGGACCCGAAATGGCTGTGAAAAGTTGTGCTCCAAACACTGCTCCCTGCTGAACTCCGATGTGAACTGGAAATTTCCCGTAAAGGACCCTTTATTATCGCTCGCTACCATTTGCCAGTCAGCCAATCATCTGGCCACGGCAGTGCCTTGCTTCTAACCCACGTCACGTCATTGTCCTCAGCAGCAGATGTGCGATATCTTGTCCGAGGCCCTTTGAAATTTAAGTGAATAATGTTGGCTGGTGTCGGATCGAAAGAGAGAGAATTTGAGCATGTCGATATTAAGAAAGAAGATGTGCTAGAGCTTTTGGAAAGCATCAAGTTGGATAAGTCACCGGGACTGGATGAGATATACCTCAGGGTACCGTGGGAGGCGAGGGAGGAGATTGCTGAGCTTCTGGGGATGATCTTTGCATCATCAATGGGGATGGGAGAGGTTGCGGACGATTGGAGGGTTGCAGATGTTGTTCCTTTATTAAAGAAAGGGAGTAAAGATAGCCCAGGAAATTATAGACAAGTGAGTCTTACCTCAGTGGTTGGTAAGTCGATGGAGAAGACCCTGAGAGGAAGGATTTATGAACATTCGGAGAGGTATAATATGATTAGGAGTAGTCAGCATGGCTTTGTCAAGGGCAGTTCGTGCCTTACTAGCCTGATTGAATTTTTTGAGGATGTGACTAAACACATTGATGAAGGAAGAGCAATAGTGTATATGGATTTAAGCAAGGCATTTGATAAGGTAACACATGCAAGGCTTATTGAGAAAGTAAGGAGGCATGGGATCCAAGGGGACATTGCTTTGTGGATCCAGACTGGCTTGCCCACAGAAGGCAAGGAGTGGCTGCAGATGGGTCATATACTGCATGGAGGTCGGTCACCAGTGGTGTGCCTCAGGGATCTGTTCTGGGACCCTTACTTTTTATGATTTTTATAAATGACCTGGATGAGAAAGTGGAAATATGGGTTAGTAAGTTTGCTGATGACACAACGGTTGGGGGTGTTGTGGACAGTGTGGAGGGCTGTCAGAGGTTACAGCAGGACATCGATAGGATGCAGAACTGGGCTGAGAAGTGGCAGATGGAGTTCAACCCAGATAAGTGTGAAGTGGTTCATTTTGGTAGGTCAAATATGATGACAGAATATAGTATTAATGTCCTGAAGTTGTGCCTTCTTGACCTGGACTCCTCTACCATGGGATATAACTTTGTCAAATCTAAACTGTTCAGACATTTTAATATTTGGAATATTTCTATGAGATCACCTCTCATTCCCCTGAACTCCAGGGAATACAGCCCAAGAGCTGCCAGACATTCCTCATATGGTAAACCTTTCATTCCTAGAATCGTTCTTCTGAATCTTCTCTAAACCCTCTCCAATGCCAGTATATCCTTTCTAAAATAAAGAGCCCAAAACTGCACACAACACTCCAAGTGTGATCTCACGAGAGCTTCAGAGCTTCAACATCATATCCCTGTTCTTATATTCTACACCTCCAGAAATTAAAGTCAACATTGCATTTGCCTTCTTCACCACCGACTCAATCTGGAGGTTAACCTTTAGGGTATCCTGCACAAGTTCTCCCAAGTCTCTTTGCATTTCTGCATTTTGAATTCTCTCCCCATCTAAATAATAGTCTCCCGTTTATTTTTTCCACCAAAGTGCATGACCATACTTTTTCCAACATTACATTTAATTTGCCACTTCTTTTCCCATTCCTCTAAACTATCTAAGTCTCTCTGCAGGCTCTCTGTTTGCTCAACACTACCCACTCCTCCACCTATCTTTGTATCATCGGCAAACTTAGCCACTAATCCATTAATTCCGTAGCCCAGATCATCGACATACATATAGTTATATAGTATGTCTATATATTATATAATATAGTTAATAATGGATTGAGAGGGAAGTGTTTAGCTCTGCACTGTGTACTAGTCTTTTGTACGTCACCTTCCAGATCGCTACCCCTCATACATTGAGCTCCACCTGCCATTTCTCGACTCCCGTTTCCAACTGTTCTACACATTGTTTTTATTGTCACCCCCCCCCCCCCCCCCAGTATCCACAAATCTGTCGCATTCTTCTGTCGAGTTCAAGCTTACAAATATCCCACATTTCTGTGCATATTCTGTAGGAATAATTTCTATTCTATTTAAAACACACACACATATATAGATGTACTATATAGTATTTAATATGTGGTATTTACATATACATATGATATTAAGATATGATCGACCCGGTATAGCGCATTGCTGCCTCGGTTATGTCTACTACGATGATAAATCTAGAGTTGATCCCTTCCCCTAAGAACCTCCTCCGGTTCCGGGGCCGCGCTGCCTTGCTGTCCTCTGGGTCACCGATAAGTAACAAATTCTCCGCTTCTCTCCCCAGTTTCTGTCACCCTGGATGTAGAAACAGCCTCTCGGGAGCTTGAGGTGTCTGAGGATCGGAAGCGGGTCAGATGGTCCCAATACGAGCCGGTACACAGATCGACCTGGAGTCTGTTCGGTTTTCTGAATGACCGGAAGTAGTTCACTGCTCAGCCTTGTGTGCTGGGATCGGAGGGATTCACATCGGGGAGACAGTACTGGGAGGTGGAGGTGGCGAGGAGTCAGAGATGGGGACTGGGAGTCGCCGCAGAGTCTGTGGAGAGGGAGGGAGGGGTCAGACAGAGTCCGGAGACCGGATTCTGGTCATCGGGCGGCGTGATGACGAGATGCGGGTTTACACCTCCCCTGAGGCCCGACTCCCTGCCGGTCCCATCCCCAGGAGGTTGGGAGTTTATCTGCGTTATGAGTCCGGGACAGTTTCATTTTACAATGCGGAGACCAAGTCCCATCTCCACACCTTCACTGGGAATAAATTCACGAGGGAACTTTATCCTTTCTTCTGGACTCTGGGTGAAAAGCACTGGCTGAGAATCTGCTGCCATTACAATTAGGATCGGGAAAACGGCGTGGTCCTGGGACTGGCGTGAGGAGCGCAGCTCATCGGCTGTGGGACGGAAACTGTGCTGAGAACAGGCGCTGAACAGGCTCCATTTAATCCCCAAAGACTGTGCTGTGAGTCTGAAAAGGGTCCGAAGATGACGGGAAGAATTGCATCAGCCATGATCGAATGACTTAATTAAAATAATCGCCATGTCCGCGAATATTGCATTGTGATATAACGAAAATAAAAATGTGATACAGCAACACCCAGAATATATAATTAAATCAGTAGTGTAAAAAGGAAGATAAAATAATCAAAATAGTGAGGTTGTGATATGTAAGATGATATCCAGATGGAGGGCTATGTAGGAGGGAAGGTTTAGTCAATCTTGGAGCAGGTTAAAAGGTTCCTACAGTAAATTGGGCAGAATGGCCTGTTCTGAGTTGTGTTGATCTATGCTCCTAACAGCAGAAAGGACTAGAACTGATTGGCATGTCAGAAATGATCTATAAACCGAGAGCAAGGTCAGCATTTCATGTCAATGACCCTTCGTTGGCGATGGGAAGAGTTGGCAATGAAGCACAATTTTCGTTACAGAACAACATGAGAGAGCCAATGAGAAGATCTGCGATTTGGGGAGATCTGAGAGCTGATGGTGCCGATTGGAAGAAGGAGGCAACAATGAGCCGGGGGGTGGGGGGAGGTGTCAGTGATAAGAGGAAGGGGATGAAATCAGAAATGATCAGGCAGACAATGCAGAGAGACAGAGAAAGTTGTATTCACCATTGGGACTGCAACCTGTACGGGCCTGAGATGAAGTTCTGGAAGTGGAATAAATATTGTGGAGCTAGAAATGCGAGGAAAATACAGTGGAGTTTGCAAGAAGCATGGTGGGGGAAGTTCATTTGTGAAATTACAGGAGTCCGGAGGTTTATAGTGACGACAGTTTGCTGGCTAAAGTTCAAAGTAAATTTTATTAACAAAGTACATACGTCACCATATATAATCTCAAGATTCATTGTCTTGCGGGCATTCTCAGCAAATAAGAAGAAACACAATGGATCCAATGAAAGACCTCAATAAACAGGTCGGTCAAACAACTAATTTGCAAAACCCAATAGAGAATATGCAAATAAAAAAAAACAACACAATAATATTAAGTAACGGAGCTATAACTCTAGAGATCATGAGATAAAGAGACCCTGAAAGTGAGTCCATAGGTACTGGGAACATTTCAGTGACGGGGTGGTTCAGGAGCCTGATGGCTGAGGGTTAGTTAGATAGTGAGGGGGACGGCAGAAATAGTGCATACGACATTGAGAACGTGTTGGAACTGGAGAGAAATGGGCGAAGAAATATGCTACTCCTGTCAGAGGACAACATCAGCACAGCTATTGATGTATCCAGAATATGATTTGAGACCTGAGACCATTCATCGCGAGCTTGATCCAATCTCCGGCCGTCCTGGTGGTGCATCTCTGTACTTCGTTCGAAGGAACAGGCTCGTCACTGCAAATTGAGAATAATGCTAATCGCTTACATCATTCACAGTAGGAAGCAGGTGCAGTGAGTATAGAACTGTTGATCAGGTCTGGCACTGCTTGGAGTAGGGTGGAAAACAGATGGGCAGGGGCTATCACTGTATTCTACGGTGCAGGCATCACTGGGCACAAGTCTGTCTCCCTATAAGAGTAGGGTACATTACATGTAACCTTCGTGCTGTCAGAGGGGTGTGGGTCAAGGTGGAGCCAACAGGCAGAAAGAGGTACAAGAACTCCAAAAACTGCGTCCTTGAACATAACTGAGATGCTAGGCTCATTTCTACGTGTAGTTACGCTGCCTGAGATGGTTGCGGATCAAAATTAAAATGATTGCAGTATCTCATGGTAGCATAAGGCAACACATATGTATTGTGATAATAAATTTTATCTTGAACTTTGAACCTTGACTTTTCTGCCTTTGAAGACTTTCACATCATCAGCATCTTCATTTACAGTATTAGACCATCAGAAATGGGAGAAGCAACTTTCCATCGGAGCTATATTAGTCGTCTACTGTTCGCAAGTGCCAATAAAACCCTGATTTAGATCATCTTTCGGAAGCTCGTGAGACCACACTTGTGAGTACGTACACGATGCTGGAAGAACTCAGCAGGTCAGGCAGCATCCGTGAGAAAGGAGTAGCCAACGTTTCAGGCCGAGACCCTTCATCAGGAATGGAGAGTATTGTGTGCAGTTTTGGGCTCCCTATTTTATAAAGGCTATACTGACATTGGAGAGGACTCAGAGAAGATTCACAAGAATGATTCCAGGAATGAAAGGGTTACCATATGAGGAATGTCTGGAAGCTCTTGGGCTGTATTCCCTGGAGTTCAGGAGAATGAGGGGGATCTCATAGAAACATTCCGAACGTTAAAAGGCCTGGACAGATTAGATTTGGAAAAGTTATTTCCCATGGTAGAGGATACTAGGACAAGTGGGCATGACTTCAAGATTGAAGGACGTTCTTTTAGAACTGAGATGCGGAGAAATTACTTTAGTCAGAGGTGGTAAATCTGTGGAATTTGTTGCCACGAGTGGCTGTGGAGGCCGAGTCATTGGGTGCATTTAAGGGAGAGATAGATAGGTTCTTGATTATAACCATATAACGTATAACCATATAACAATTACAGCACAGAAACAGGCCATTTCGGCCCTCCAAGTCCGAGCCGAATGCTTACTCTCACCTAGTCCCACCGACATGCACTCAGCCTATAACTCTCCATTCATTTCCTGCCCATATACCTATCCAATTTTTTTCTTAAATGACAATATCAAAACTGTCTCTACCACTTCTACTGGAACCTCGTTCCACACAGCTACCACTCTCTGAGTAAAGAAATTCCCCCTCGTGTTACCCCTAAACTTTTGCCCCTTAACTCTCAACTATGTCCACTTGTTTGAATCTCCCCTACTCTCAATGGAAAAAACCTATCCATGTCAACTCTATCCATCCCCCTCATAATTTTAAATACCTCTATCAAGTCCCCCCTCAACCTTCTACGCTCCAAAGAATAAAGACCTAACTTGTTCAACCTTTCTCTGTAACTTATGTGCTGAAACCCAGGTAACATTCTCGTAAACTCCTCTGTACTCTCTCTATTTTGTTGACATCTTTCCTATAATTCGGTGACCAGAACTGTACACAATACTCCATAATTGGCCTCACCAATGCCTTGTACAATTTTAACATTACATCCCAACTCCTATACTCAATGCTCTGATTTATAAAGGCCAGCATAACAAAAGCTTTCTTTATCGCCCTATCCACATGAGATTCCACCTTCAGGGAACTATGCACCATTAGGCAGGGCATCAAAGGGTAGGGGTGAAAACAGGGGAGTGGGGTTGACTGGAAGAATTGGATCGGCCCATGATTGAATGGCGGAGCAGACTCGATGGGCTGAATGGCCTAATTCTGCCCTTATATCTTATGGTCTTATTGTGCATACATTTGTCTAAACGTCCTTTAAATGGTGTAGTTACCTGCCGCGGTCACCTCCTGTGGCAGCTCGTTCGATACACTCACCACCTTCTGTATGTAAACATTGCCCTCAGGGCCCCTTTCATTTCTTTCCCTCTTGCCTCACTTCCACAAACTTACTAACGACGCTCCTACACTCTCATCAAATTCATTAACATGAATAACAAACAGAATGGAGGCAGCAACGATGCCCGTGGTTCAGCACTGGTCACGGACATCCAGTGTGAAAAACAACCCTCCACTACCACCCTCTGCCTCCAACCACAAACCAATTTAGTATCAGCTCACCCAGGACCTCATGTCACAGGGGCTGATGGTGTGGGGTAAAGTTCAGTATTTGATGTTCAAATTATCTCAACAAAGCCCCAGCAACTTCTTCCTTGGTTTCCCCACAAGGTCTGAGGATGGACTTGATCAGGCCCCAGGAGTTCATCCAGCTTTACGTGTTTAAGGCTTCCAGCATCACCTCGTTTGTCGTGTTTCAAGACATTACTATTTATTCTCCTCCCTACATTCACCAGCTTCCATTCCCTTCTCCACAGTAAGCACAGAGGAGGGGAACCAGACCTCACTCGTTCCTCTTTGCTCCACACACAAACAGTGAGGGGAACTCTTCTCTCACTATTTCTCTTCAGATCAATGGACAGACTGAACTGAGGGAGGATAGAAAGGGCCGGGGGTAAGAGGTGTGGAACAGGAGGGTGTTCCCAAGTAAACAGACATCTTGTGAGTGAGGATCCTGAACAGAGTTTGGAGGGGTTCGGGATCAGCATGTTCCTGTTGGAGTGAAGGTCAGCACTGATGGGATGAGGGAACCCTGGCTGACGAGGGTTATCCAGACGCTGATCAAGAAAATGATGGAGTTGTTTGTCAGGTGAAAGTAACTGGGATGAAGCGATTCCCTTGCGAAACAGAAGGAATGTTGGAGTACACTGAAGAGGGGAATCGGGAGGGCAAAAAGAAGACACAAGATTATTTAGCAGATTCTGTGAATCTGTTGGAAGAAAGAATAGTTAGTGATATGTCCATTGATGGATCAGTTTGAACCTGGGGATTTCAGTGAGGAGAATAGTAATGTCCTGAAACAAAACATCCTGTTTCAACTTTGTCCCTCCACTTTAAAGCTTTATCCTCTACGTAGTGTCCTCGGAGAGATTACACTGCTGGGCCTGTCTCAAAGTTAGAAGAATGAGAGGTGGTGTGACTGAGACAGACACAGTGTAACGGGGTACTGACAGAGCAGAGGCAAGAATGATGTTTCACCTGGCTCACCCAGAACGCAGTGAAACTCTGGAATTCTCTCCACAAGGTTTCTCAATTTCTGGGGCTCCGTGATGATGGGGATGGCGCAGGAAAGTGGCTCTGAGGTCAAAGGTCAGACGTTCTGAGTGAAGGACAGGACAGACACAAAGGGCCAAATAGCCACATCTGTTGCTATTTCTTAATACGCATATCTACATTTGTGCTATTTAATATTTTGGCCTTCGGTCTGTTGGATTACACAATGGGAACCAATGCACTCTGCGCAGAACATCCTCTGTCCCCCATGTTCACTGTATTCAGTCCAATGTTCACAGTAAATTTCTTATCAAACTACATATATTTCACCATATACAAACAGAGATTCACTTTCTTGTGGGCATTCTTAATAAATCCAACAACCACAATGGAATCAATGAAAGATTGCACAAACAGGGCAGACAACCAGTGTGCAAAAGACAACAAACTGTAAGTACAAGGAGAACGAAAAACAAGAAATAGTGATAAATAAATAAATAAATAAATAAATAAATAAATAAATAAATAAATAAATAAATAAATATGCAATAAATATCAAGAACATGAGATGAGGTGACTTGAAAGTGAGTCCATAGGTTGTGGGGACAGTTCAGTGCTGGGGCGAGTGAATTTGAAGTTATCTGAACTGGATCATGTGGGTCCTGATGGCAGCAGTGGGAAGAGAGCATGGGCCGGGTGGTGGGGGTTAGGGTTAGGGTGAATCTGAACTGGATCATGTGGGTCCTGATGGCAGCAGTGGGAAGAGAGCATGGGCCGGGTGGTGGGGGTTAGGGTGAATCTGAACTGGATCATGTGGGTCCTGATGGCAGCAGTGGGAAGAGAGCATGGGCCGGGTGGTGGGGGTTAGGGTTAGGGTGAATCTGAACTGGATCATGTGGGTCCTGATGGCAGCAGTGGGAAGAGAGCATGGGCCGGGTGGTGGGGGTTAGGGTTAGGGTGAATCTGAACTGGATCATGTGGGTCCTGATGGCAGCAGTGGGAAGAGAGCATGGGCCGGGTGGTGGGGGTGTGCAGCTTTCCTGCAACAATGGTCTGTGTAGATGTGCTCAGTGCTGGGGTATTGGTGATTCCAGACCAGACTGTGATGCAGCCAGTCAATATGCTCTACACCACTCCCCTATATAAGTTTGTCAAGGTTTTACATGTTGTGCTGAATCTTGGCAAACCCCGGAGGAAGCAGAAACGCTGTCTGCTTTCTTCAAAATTGTACTGAATCGTTCCGGGCCCCGGTCAGTTCCTCCGAAATGACAACACCGAGGAATTTAAAGTGGCCGAACCTCTCCACCTCCGATCCTCCAGTGTGGACTGGCTCATGGAGCTCTAGTTTCCTCTTCCCGAAGTCAATAATCAGCTTCTCAGTCTTGCTGACATTAGGAGGTTGTTGTTCTGGTGCCTCTCAGCCAGATTTTCAGTCTCCTCCGATACGCTGATTCATCACCACCTTTGACTGGCCTGAGAGAGCGGTGTCACCAGCAAACTTAACCCTGGCATTGGAGCTGTGCTCAGCCACACGGTCAGGAGAGTAAATCGAGTTGAGCAGGGTCCGAGAACACAGTGTTGTGGTGCATCTGAGCTGATGGAGATTGTGGAGCAGACGTTGCCAATCTGAAATGACAAGGGTGTGCAAGTGCAGAAATTGAGGATCCAATTGCACAAGGAGTTATTGAGGCCAAGATCTTGCAGCTTAGTGATTAGTTTTGACAGTATTGAAAGCTGAGCTGGCTTTGATAAAGAGCATCCTGATGTGTCCAGGTGTGGCCTGTATCTGGCCACAACCCGCCATTCCCTGACTGTTCATGTGTCTGTCTGAATGCCACTGAAATGTTGTTCAATCTGCTTCCACCCCCCTCCCCTGACAGAACGTTCCGGGCACAGACCATTCTCTGTGTAAAAAAAAATCTTGCCTCATCAATCTCCTTTAAACCTGCTCCTCTCACCTTATATCCACTCCCTGTAGTATTTGACTTTCCCACACTGAGGATAAAGAGACTCTGACTGTCTATAATGTCTGTGTCAGCTCTTGCTGACTTTTGCCTCGACAGCTGCTGCGTCACCGTGTTCCCAGACTTCTGTACCTTGTGTAACGCCCTGGGTCGCGTTTTTCCTGTTCTGCGGTAGGTATTTCATTCAGCAGCTCTGTGAGATCAGTCTGTTCTGCTCTCAGCCTGTTCGGCTCATTGTTCAAGATAAGGGATGATGAGGAATGTGTGTCATCCAGTCAGGATGGTGGAACTAGGGGAGGTTTCTCTGGTGAGGGACACTGAAGTTGGGCTTGGGGCTTTTGTTCGGGGGTAGATGAAGGGAGAAGACACTGGAGAGAACAGGTCGTGAGATTCGATTCGGTGTGGGACCGTGATCCGATGGTCCGGTGCCGAGACCGATTGAGGTTCGGTGAATATGGTGAAATGTTGAGCTCCAACTTGTGAATATTTAACTGTTTAATTAAAATGGCCCTTCTCTTTTTGTTTTTCTTTACTGACCCTTTAGTTCAGATTCATAAATATATTTCCTCTATTCGAATGCAGTGTCCTGTCTGTTACTCCGTGGCACTAATATCTAACAGGGCAGCAAATTACACGGCATCCACACAAACCGGGGTTCGGGATGGAGAACCGTCTCGATCTCACAAGTTTGACGGGACCAGACAGTATCTTCCCGAGACTCACACAGCCAAGGAAACCAGAGGGTTTCGCTTGTGATCCCCTCAGTCTGCAATGCTCCCTCCCTGGTAAGGACCAGTGGTGGGGGGGGGGGTGTATCAGAGTAAATCCCCACAACCCCTGCTGGACAGTGGGGAGCAGCGGGTGTGCACTTGGCATCTGCTGACACACTCCGTCCCGACAGGGTGGGAGCAGAGTGTGAGAGCGAATAACTGGAGCAATTCCCCCACCCGCTGGCCGCACCGGGTATAAAGAAAATGATATTTAAGATTCATTGCGTTATTTTCTGACGCAAGTCAAGTCACTTTTATTGTCATTTCGACCATAACTGCTGGTACAGTACACAATAAAAACGAGACAACGTTTTCAGGACCATGGTGCTGCATGAAACAATACAAAAACTACACTGAACTATGTAAAAAACACAAAAACTAAACTAGACTACAGTCCTCCCCAGGACTGCGTAAAGTGCACAAGACAGTGCAGGCACTACAATAAATAATAAACAGGACCATAGGCACAGTAGAGGGCAGTAGGTTGGTGTCAGTCCAGGCTCTGGGTATTGAAGAGTCTGATGGTTTGGGGGAAGAAACTGTTACACAGTCTGGTCGTGAGAGCCCGAATGCTTCGGAGCCTTTACCCAGACGGCAGGAGGGAGAAGAGATTGCATGATGGGGTGTGTGGGGTCCTTCATAATGCTGTTTGCTTTGCGGAAGCAGCGTGTGGTGTAAATGTCCGTGACGGCAGGAAGAGAGACCCCGATGATCTTCTCAGCTGACCTCACTATCTGCTGATCGGAGATGGTGCAATTTCTGAACCAGGAGTTGATGCAGCTGCTCAGGATGCTCTCAATACAACCCCTGTAGAATGTGATGAGGATGGGGGGTGGGAGATGGACTTTCCTCAGCCTTCGCAGAAAGTAGAGACACTGCTGGGCTTTCCTTGCTCTGGAGTTGGTGTTGAGTGACCAGGTGAGATTCTCCGCCAGGTGAAAACCAAGAAATTTGGTGCTCTTAACGATCTCTACCGAGGAGCCGTCGATGTTCAGCGGGGAGTGGTCGCTCCGTGCCCTCCTGAAGTCAACAACCATCTGTTTTGTTTTGCTCACATTCAGAGACAGGTTGTTGGCTCTGCACCAGTCCGTCAGCTGCTGCATCTCCTCTCTGTAAGCTGACTCGTCGTTCTTACTGATGAGACTCACCACGGTTGTGTCATCAGTGAACTTGATGATGTGGCTCAAGCTGTGTGTTAGAGCACAGTCATGGTCAGCAGACTGAACAGCAGTGGACTGAGCACACAGCCTTGTTGGGCCCCCGTGCTCAGTGTGATGGTGTTGGAGATGCTGCTCCCGATCCGCACTGACTGAGGTCTCCCAGTCAGGAAGTCTAGGATCCAGTTGCAGAGGGAGGTGTTCAGGCCCAGTAGGCTCAGCTTTCCAATCAGTTTCTGAGGAATGATTGTGTTGAATGCTGAACTGAAGTCTATGAACAGCATCTGAACGTACGTGTCTTTCTTGTCCAGGTGGGTTAGGACCAGGTGGAGGGTGATGGGAATGGCATCGTCTGTTGAGCGTTTGGGACGGTACGTGAACTGCAGGGGGTCCAGTGAGGGGGGCAGCAGGGTCTTGATGTGCCTCATGGTGAGCTCAGCTCAGGGTATTCACAAACAAAGGAGATGCTGCACACGTGTTCAAGGCCACGAGAAAACAGCTCATTAGAACCAGCACAAATGCAATACAGACAGAAAAATCAAAAGTCTGCAGTAGCTGCAGTACAGAATCAAAATAGTTCTTATCATTCACTGAGCCGATCTCCGCAATGTCAGAAGGGCGTCACAGCTCCCCATCCCTAGTCCCCATCCCCTCGTCCCGATCTTTTCTAAATCTCAGCACTAACACTGGTGGTGATCTAGCCTCAGACAAAACTCTCCCATTGTACAAAGAAAATGCCCCTTTTTATACCATTTAACATTCCATCAAAGCATAACATAATCATCGCCCCAGTATTTCTCCGTAGCTTGGTGGTTCCAGCTAAACCCTCTTATCTATAACGACCTGCAGCCCAGACACAAAATTACAGAAGAAGCTAACAACGGGGATGTAAGGAGGAAAACATTCTTCATCGGTATTTCATCCTCATGATGTGCATCCAAAATAGGGACAAGACATTGGTGAATCAGAGGGAAAACAGACCATTGACACATCCCAACCTGACACCATTTTGCCTTTGAACTTCCATTTTATTTTGGCATGTCCCAAGGAGGAATCACAATTAACTCTTTCCTCACACAGGGAGGTGTACCTTCTCCAGTGTCTCCCGGAGTTGAGACAGGGGTGTAGTGCACCCGTAAGATCATTGACTCAGTGGAGTATCTCTGAGATCACACTTGAAGTGTTCCCCGATGTTCACGGTAACAGGGTCTGAATAAACTGACTTGTTCCCGAAACTCACCACTGCTGTCTGGCAGGTTCTTTCTGTGCTGTTCCATCTGAACCGTGTTTAAGTGGGAGACGGGTCCCCACACCCACAATCCAACCCCCAGTCCCTCTGTCCCTCGAGCTGCTGTTGTGGACGCTGCCTGATGAAGACTGTCAGACTCAGCGACGTGGAGATTGCAGAGCAACACTCAGGCATTCCACATATCTACCACTCTGTGGGTGAAAAAAGCTTTTCCTCATCTCTGTTCTAAATGGCCTACCCCTTATTCTTAAACTGTGGCCTCTAGTTCTGGACTCACCCATCAGCGGGAACATGTTTCCTGCCTCCAGCGTGTCCAATCCCTTAATAATCTTATATGTTTCAATCAGGTCCCCTCTCATCCTTCTAAATTCCAGTGTAGACAAGCCCAGTCGCTCCAATCTTTCAACATATGACAGTCCCGCCATCCCGGGAATTAACCTTGTGAACCTACGCTGCACTCCCTCAATAGCAAGAATCTCGTGCATTTACAGTCCCTTGTGCCCCTCTTTTCAGGACTTGTCCCTTCAGTTCTGCCGTAATCTGAACAAGCTCTTCTCTCCGGCTTTATCTATGTTAGACTTGTTTAGTGTGTTTCTGATCGCTGCTGTGGAAATGAATGAACACGATTCCTGCTTCACTGAAAAGGAACGTTCATTCCCCAGACTGCAGCGCCCCTAGTGGACAGTCCCGGTACCGCAGCGCCCCGGTGGACAGTCCCGGTACCGCAGGGTTCGGCAGCTCCCAGGAAGTGAAAGGACCCTGAACCCGGAAGTACCGGGAGTTAACATGGCTTCGAAAGGACAGGTCGAGAGTTTAACCGAGGAGGTAACTTGTCCCATCTGCCTGGATTTCTTCACCGATCCGGTTATACTGGAGTGTGGACACAACTTCTGCCGCTCCTGTATCACTCGGTGTTGGGAAAGGGAGGAGAGAAACTCCTGCCCGGAATGTAGAGAGGAGTTTGCAGACCGCACCCTCAAGGTCAATCGGGCCTTGGCAAATCTGTCTGAGAAAACTCGAAAACTAAACCTGAATCTCAAAGGGAAGGAAAGTAAACTTCACTGCGAGAAACATGAGGAAGAATTGAAGCTGTTTTGTGAGACGGACAAGATACTGATCTGCCTGATCTGTGCGACTGCGCGGGAACACAAGTCTCACAACTTCATGCCGGTTAACGAAGCCGCTGAAATCTACAAGGTAAAACGAACCAGGTTTTGATCAGCTGTTTACTTGGTTGCATATTTTGGTCTAATGTCTTCACTCTCTGATTCCCAGGGTCGGGTTAAATCTTCCTTAGACTCTCTCACTAAAAAGAAATCGGACTTCGAGGAGATGGAGCAACAACAGAAAGAGAAGATTTCTGGAGTTCGGGTGAGGCTCCTGAGCAGAATTTACAAATTCGATGTGAAGTTTTGTTCCCTTTAATGCAGAATAGCAGAATATCGCAGCTCCAGTAACCTGGGATTGATCCTGACCCCTGGAGCCGTCTGCGTGGAGTTTGCATGTTCTCCCCATAACCAGTACCTTCCTTTAGCCCACATTGCCTGGTTGAACGGTAAATTTGCCACTGTAATTAACCTTGTGAAGTTGGGTGTCTGTGAATCAGGTCGGAGTTAGTGGGTCAGAGACGGAATGTATGTTTCTGGGAGACGTGGGGGAATGTGATGGAGGGGATTGATCTGAGAACCAGCATAGACTTCAATGGGCTGAATGGTTACCTGCCATGTCAGAAGGAAATACAACACTAATCTGTTATAGTAAACTGGCCTCTCCTTTCATTGACAGGAACAGTCACACAGATTTCAGTCCCACATCACATCCCATTTTGCTGAACTGCGCCGGGTTCTCACCGAGAAAGAGCAGCGCGCACTCCGAGATCTCAGGGAAGAGGAGGAGAGGATTCTGAATCCAATGGAAAAAAATCTTCGAGAGATTCAAGAGAATTTAAATTCTATCTAGGAGGAAATCTCGAAGTTACAGGAACGGATGGGTCAACACGAAAATATCATGTTCCTCATGGTGAGAGATTTCAGTTTGGTTCTGTGAATGTGCAGAGTCACAAAATGATGCATTTTATCACAAATACTGTAGTTGGAAACTGATTTCCACCATGTGGAACTGTTCAGATTTGTCATGGTCCCAAACCGGCCTCCCACAACATCTGTACATCACAGGACAGTCTGCAACCTTCTCAGGAATGAGTTACTCTGATCAGAGGCTGTGATTCCCACGTATAATATCCCCGATACTCAGAGTAACGCCCAGTTACAGTCACGGGCTGTGAGTGTGGTTCTGATATTCTCTTCACCACGTTTCTTGTGGGATTTATTAGCAACCATCTGGTGTTTTATCTTTGACTTTTGGTCTCACAGAAGCAGAAATATTTTCTCCACTCCCACCCCATCAAATCCATTCGGAATGTCAAATTCCTCTATCTGATCCTCCCTGACATCGTATCCGGATAACAATACACAACCTGTCCAGTCTCTCCTGTACGTTCCATCCTCTCAGTTATGGTATAAATCTCATAAACACTCCTTGTACTTTCTCCCGTGGTTCTGTGTCCCTCTTTCTCCATTCGTTTCAGTGGGAGAGAGTTAAGTGGGAATTTTCAGCAGCTTGTAATAACTTGGCTCAGATTCCTGCTGTTCGGATGCCGACAGTCAGTCTCAGTCAATTGAGATCTGTGTTTTATTTATTTCAGGAGGAAGCTCGTCAGAAGAGGAGGTAGGACATGGTCTTTACTGAAACTCTGTGTGGATTTGTAAAATAGTTCAAATATCACTGATGTTCAGTTTATAACAAGATGTGTAATATTTACAGCATCAGTGATGATACCCAGACATTGTCAGTGACAGATGGTGCCCTACTGGCTGAAAAATTCTATCACCCCTATTTGTTCGACACGGCATTGGGAGAAGCGTTGGACAGCATTAAACGAGGTAAAACATACAGATTCATTCCGGCACCAACCCCACCTGACAGGAGGCATCACTGCCACATGGTCAGCTGGAGATGTCAGACCCTTGAACAAACCAAACGAGGGACAATATACAAACAATTCACTGGTCGAATCACTGCATCCTGATCCCATTTGCACTGGACAAACAAACCAATGCACAGGTTTGAATCCTGACGTGGTAGCTCTGGAATTAATATTCCATTAATGACATTAAAGGGGATAAAATCTGGTATCACTGTGGTGACAGGGATTGTCAGAAAAATACACCAGTCCTTCGTGCCCCTTCCCCTGTCTGACCTGTCCGTGACCGCAGTCTGATTGACTCAGCTCTGCCCCCTGCTGGACTCGCCAGTCTCACTGTTGTCATCAAACCACCACATTGAGTCTGAGCCCAGACACACCAACCAGCATTAACACTGGTGGACACAGCATAACTGGTCTGGCAAATCTCCCTCACACACATTCACAAGAAGGTTCAGCAGATTGTAGTCAGAGCCTCAGCATTGCACATTGTTAGTACGCAGGGAACCGTACTCTCTCCGGTCCTGTTCACCCTGTACACATCAGACTTCCAATATAACTCGGAGTCCTGCCATGTGCAGAAGTTCGCTGATGACACGGCCATAGTGGGGTGTGTCAGGAATGGACAGGAGGAGGAGTATAGGAAACTGATACAGGACTTTGTGATATGGTGCAACTCAAACTACCTGCGTCTCAATATCACCAAGACCAAGGAGATGGTGGTGGACTTTAGGAGATCTAGGCCTCATATGGAGCCAGTGATCATTAATGGAGAATGTGTGGAGCAGGTTAAGACCTACAAGTATCTGGGAGTACAGTTAGACGAGAAGCTAGACTGGACTGCCAACACAGATGCCTTGTGCAGGAAGGCACAGAGTCGACTGTACTTCCTTAGAAGGTTGGCGTCATTCAATGTCTGTAGTGAGATGCTGAAGATGTTCTATAGGTCAGTTGTGGAGAGCGCCCTCTTCTTTGTGGTGGCTTGTTGGGGAGGAAGCATTAAGAAGAGGGACGCCTCACGTCTTAATAAGCTGGTAAGGAAGGCGGGCTCTGTCGTGGGCAAAGTACTGGAGAGTTTAACATCAGTAGCTGAGCGAAGGGCGCTGAGTAGGCTACGGTCAATTATGGATAACTCTGAACATCCTCTACATAGCACCATCCAGAGACAGAGAAGCAGTTTCAGCGACAGATTACTATCGATGCAATGCTCCTCAGACAGGATGAAGAGGTCAATACTCTCCAATGCCATTAAGCTTTACAATTCTACCGCCAGGACTTAAGAACTTTTTAAAAGCTATTATTAATGCTTTTTGAGATAGTGATTTAGATGCATATCATATTTTTTACTGAGTTAAGTATTGTATGTAATTAGTTTTGCTACAACAAGTGTATGGGACATTGGAAAAAAGTTGAATTTCCCCATGGGGATGAATAAAGTATCTATCTATCTATCTATCTATCTATCAGTAACCTGGAAACTATTCTCTTCAGACACAGTGAATGGTTTCTATTTGAACAATTCACACACGTGTCACACATTGTCAACACACACTGGATATGTGAAGACACACTGTAACATACAAATAGTTCAATGTGCACACTCACCTTCATTGTGTACACACACTCACTGATAATTACCACAACCTACACACACACACGATACATTGATATATTGATAATATCCAAATGCACCGTCAGAGTGGGACACATTGTCAGAGACACAGACACATTTCCGTGTGTTTGTCCCATATCCTTCTAACCATTGCCTTTTGTTGTACCTGTCTAAATTGATTTTATAATATTTTAATTTTACCTCTTTCTACAGCTTCCTTTGGCAGCAAATTCCACATGTACCCACTTCCCTCACAGTGAGGAAGTTGCCCTGCAGATCCCTTGAAAAACTTTCCGCTCTCACCTTCAGTCTCTGCCCTCTAGTTCTGGACTCCCCTGGAGTTCCCTGGTGTGACCTTCCAGCCCTTCTTACGACAGCACCTGAGCCACCCTCCAGTCTTCCAGCAGCTCACCTGTGGGGAAATGTGAAGCAAATATATCTGCCAGAGTCTCTGCAAATTCACCCTCTGTCCTAATGTGGGGAGAGGGTTTGTGGGAAAGGAGACCCTTATCACCCATATTCATCCCCCTTCACCTTCTGTTTCCATCTACACACACAGTTCACCACAGGCTTTCCACCCCTCCCCATCTGGTCCTGGATCCATCTGCCATTCATCTCTCCCCTAATGGTTCCCATTGTCATAAACAGGAAAAAGTCTGCAGATGCTGGAATTCCAAATCAACACACACAAAATGCTGGAGGAACTCAGCAGGTCAGGCAGCATCTATTGGAATGAATAAACAGTTGATGTTTTGGGCTGTGATCCTTTTTCAGGACTAAAATTGAAGGGGGGAGATGCCAGAATAAAAAGGTGGGGAGAGGGGAGAGAGGCTAGCTGGAAGGTGATAGGTGAAGACGGGGGTGGGAAAGCTGAAGGGCTGGAGAGGAAGGAATCTTATCAGAGAGGAGAGGGAACCCGGGGAGTAGTGGTAGGGAGGTGGGAAGACATTATATGCCAGAGTGGGGAATAGAAGAAGAGGGGAGGGGTGAGAAAAATTTTACCTGAAGAAGAAATCAATATTCATGCCATCAGGTCAGAGGCTACCCAGGCAGAATACAAGGTGTTCTCCTCCATCCTGAGGATGGCCTCATCTTGGCGCAAGAGGCGGCCATGGACCGACATTTTGGAATGGGAATTAAAATGTTTGGTCACTGGGAAGTTCCCCTTTGGGCGGATAGAGTGGAACCTCCTTTACCGATCATATTCCAGCACAGGTTGGCCTTTGAGCTCCTGTTTTTCACCCTCCCACAGCTGTCTCCCACCTTCCCTGCAACCCCGCTCCGACTAGCGATCAAAACTTTCATTGTATTGGTCTCCACCTGTCATTCATTTCCCAGTGACTCCCAACTCCACAGTCCACACTCCCCACCCTTCCACTACCTCGAGCAACCTGCCTGACATCTTTCACCAATCTTCAGTCCACAGTCACTTCAGACTCCTGTCTCATCACTCCCCTTCTCCTCTGCTCAATCTAACCCCTCATAACCTTATATATTTCAGTCAGATCACCTCCCAGTCCATTTACCTGCATTTGGCCCGTATCCTTCGAAACCTCCCTGTCATCATTTCTCAGTCCCAGGCCTCAACGCCTCTTCTGTGCCAGTTCCACAGGGCCCTCAATTCCCCCGTGTTACAGAAGATGATCAACCTCATTTTCTACCACATTACAGAAGCAAATGTGCTTCAGGTCCTAAAATGCAGAAAGGGAGACAAATCCCCAGGTCCTGATCAAGTGTATCCCAGGACATTGTGGAAAGCTCAGGAGGAGAGTGTGGAGCCCATTTTGGAGACGTGTGTCATTGATAACTATGGGTGAGGGGCTAGAAGACTGGAGGGAGACTAATGTTGAACATTTATTGAAGATTGACTGTAGGGAAAAGTCTGGGAAGTACAGACTGGTGAGCCTAATGTCAGTGGAGGGTACATTAATGGAGGGGATTCTGAGAGACAGGATCTACATTCATTTGGAAAGGTGAGGACTAATCAGGGATACCCAGCTTGGATTTCTGTATGGACGTTACGGTAGCATAGTGGTTAACACAACGCTTTACAGTATCAGCGACCCGGGTTCATGTCCCGTCACTGGCTGTAAGGAGTTTGTACGTTCTCCCCGTGACCGTGTGGATTTCCTCTGGGTTCTCCGGTTTCACAGTTCAAACCCGTACCGGATGGCAGGTTAATTGGTCATTGTAACTTGTCCCATGGCCAGGCTCGGATTACATCAGGGGTTGCTGGGTGGTGGGGGTTATTGTAACTTGTCTCATGGTCAGGCTGAGATTAAATCAGGGGTTGCTGGGTGGTGGGGGTCATTGTAACTTGTCCCATGGTCAGGCTCGGATTAAATCAGGGGTTGCTGGGTGGTGAGGGTCATTGTAACTTGTCCCATGGTCAGGCTCGGATTAAATCAGGGGTTGCTGGGTGGTGAGGGTCATTGTAACTTGTCCCATGGTCAGGCTCGGATTAAATCAGGGGTTGCTGGGTGGTGGGGGTCAATGTAACTTGTCCCATGGTCAGGCTCGGATTAAATCAGGGATTGCTGGGTGGTGGGGGTCATTGTAACTTGTCCCATGGTCAGGCTTGGATTAAATCAGGGATTGCTGGGTGGTGGGGGTCATTGTAACTTGTCCCATGGTCAGGCTCGGATTAAATCAGGGGTTGCTGGGTGGTGGGGGTCATTGTAACTTGTCCCATGGTCAGGCTCGGATTAAATCAGGGTTTGCTGGGTGGTGGGGGTCATTGTAACTTGTCCCATGGTCAGGCTCGGATTAAATCGGGTTGCTGGGTGGTGGGGGTCGAAGGGCTGGAAGGGCCTATTCCGTGCTGTATCTCAATAAATAAATTACAGCTGATGGAAGTGCAGTAGTCATCGTCTCCATGGAGTTTAGGGAGGGATTTGAGAAGGCAGCAGAGAGTTAGATCACATGGGATACAGTACGATCTGGAATAGGATACAGAGTTGTCTGGGTGGAGTCCTGTGACCAGTGATTGTGCTGCAGAGATCGGTGCTGGGTCCACTGTTTTTCATCATTCATATGAACGATTAAGAGAGAATGTAGGTGACGTGTTTAGTAGGTTTGTGAAGGACTCTAAAATTGGTTGTTTCATAGACAGTGAAGAGGTTATTTATTTATTTAGAGACAGTGTGAAACAGGCCTTCCCAGACCAACGACCCGCTCCACCCAGCACCCCAACTATTTAAAACCAGCCTAATCACGGGGCAATGTACAATGACCATTTAACCTACAAACCGTTATGTCTTTGTACGAGCGTCACAGAGTGATAGAAACTAACAGCACAGGCCCTTCAGCCCACCTGGTCTATACCGAAGCATTTAAACTACCTGCTCCCATCGACCTGCACCAGGACCATGACTCTCTAATTCTCTGCTTCTCCCCCCAGTCTCTGTCACCCTGGATGTGGAAACGGCGCATCCGGCACTCGAGGTGTCTGAGGATAGGAAGAGTGTGAGACGGACCGGGACCTGGAGGTATCTCCCTGACACCGGGAAGAGGTTCACAATCCGGCTTTGTGTGCTGGGATCGGAGGGATTCACATCGGGGACACATTACTGGGAGGTGGAGGTGATGGGGAATGGGGGCTGGTGTCTGGGAGTCGCCGCAGAGTCTGTGGAGAGGAAGGGAGAACTCAGAAAGAGTCCGGAGAACGGTTTCTGGATCATCGAGCGTATTAATGACAAGATGCGGGTCTACACCTCCCCTGGGTTCCGTCACCCGGCCGGTCCCATCCCCAGGAGGGTGGGAGTTTATCTCAGTTATGAGTCCGGGATAATTTCATTTTACAATGTGGAGACCAAGTCCCATCTCCACACCTTCAGTGGGAATGAATTTACGGAGAAACTTTATCCTTTATTGGAGACTTGGGATATAAACAAGTGGCTGAGAATCAGCTCCGGATCCGCTCCGGGTCTGTAAACGGGTCAGGTCCGGGACCAGAGTCAGGAGTAAGTCAGTGTAAATATAAATGTGCGGAGAGTGAAATAAACACGATGTGAGAATTATCGATCCATTAATTTTAACCCGTTCACCGCATCCGTCAACGGAACAGAAACACTGCGGATTCAGCAGCAGCCGCGGGCAGTGGGTCCTGAGCTCCCCGGCTCCCCCGGGTACTAAGGTCCACCGGGACTGACAGGGTAACTGGGGCAAGTGATGGTGCTGCTGACTGGGAGAGGGAGGTCAGGGTGAATCTTGGTAAGACACAAAGCGCCTGGGTCTCCCAGCGTGTCAGGTAACATCTGTGTAGGCAAATGGCTAGGTGATGGGTGGATCCAGGTAGATGAGGGAGGGGTGGAGTGTGGAAGTGAGTCAGATACTGGGAGGTGTCAGTGTCAGGGACAAAGGGCTGAAGATTTTGGAATCTGACAGGAGGGGAAAGTGGAGCCTGGAGTAAAGGGAGGGAGGTGGGGAGGAGTGTGTGGGTGGTGGGCAGATGGAGAGGGTGGGGAGGAGTGGGTGGGGGATGGGCAGATGGAGAGGGTAGGGAGGAGTGTGTGGGGGGATGGGAAGATGGAGAGGGTGGGGAGGAGTGTGTGGGTGGTGGGAAGATGGAGAGTGTGGGGAGGAGTGTGTGTGATCGGCAGATGGAGAGGGTAGGGAGGAGTGTGTGGGTGGTGGGCAGATGGAGAGGGTGGGGAGGAGTGTGTGGGTGATGGACAGATGGAGAGAGTGGGGAGGAGTGTGTGGGTGGTGGGCAGATGGAGAGGGTAGGGAGGAGTGTGTGGGGGGATGGGAAGATGGAGAGGGTGGGGAGGAGTGTGTGGGTGGTGGGCAGATGGAGAGGGTGGGGAGGAGTGGGTGGGGGATGGGCAGATGGAGAGGGTGGGGAGGAGTGTGTGGAAGATGGGCAGATGGAGAGGGTGGGGTGGAGTGTGTGGGTGATGGACAGATGGAGAGAGTGGGGAGGAGTGTGTGGGTGATGGACAGATGGAGAGAGTGGGTGGGGGATGGGCAGATGGAGAGGGTGGGGAGGAGTGTGTGGAGGATGGGCAGATGGAGAGGGTGGGGTGGAGTGTGTGGGTGATGGACAGATGGAGAGAGTGGGGAGGAGTGTGTGGGTGATGGACAGATGGAGAGGGTGGGAGGAGTGTGTGGGGGATGGACAGATGGAGAGAGTGGGGAGGAGTGTGTGGGGGATGGACGGATGGAGAGGGTGGGGAGGAGTGTGTGGAGGATGGGCAGATGGAGAGGGTGGGGTGGAGTGTGTGGGTGATGGACAGATGGAGAGTGTGGGGAGGAGTGTGTGGGTGATGGGCAGATAGAGAGGCTGGGGAGGAGTGTGTGTGATGGGCAGATGGAGAGGGTGGCGTGTGGGGCATGGGAAGATGGAGAGGGTGGGGAGGAGTGTGTGGGGGATGGACAGATGGAGAGGGTGGGGAGGAGTGTGTGGGGGATGGACAGATGGAGAGGGTGGGGAGGAGTGTGTGGGCGATGGACAGATGGAGAGGGTGTGGAGGAGTGTGTGGGTGATGGACAGATGGAGAGGGTGGGGAGGAGTGTGTTGGTGGTGGGCAGATGGAGAGGGTGGGGAGGAGTGTGTGGGTGATGGACAGATGGAGAGGGTGGGGAGGATTGTGTGAGTGATGGGCAGATGGAGAGGCTGGGGAGGAGTGTGGGGGTGTTGGGAAGATGGAGAGTGTGGGGAGGAGTGTGTGTGATCGGCAGATGGAGAGGGTAGGGAGGAGTGTGTGGGTGGTGGGCAGATGGAGAGGGTGGGGAGGAGTGTGTGGGTGATGGACAGATGGAGAGTGTGGGGAGGAGTGTGTGGGTGATGGGCAGATGGAGTGAGTGGGGAGGAGTGTGTGAGGGATGGACAGATGGAGAGGGTGGGGAGGAGTGTGTGGGTGGTGGGCAGATGGAGAGGGTAGGGAGGAGTGTGTGGGGGGATGGACAGATGGAGAGTGTGGGGAGGAGTGTGTGGGGGGATGGACAGATGGAGAGGGTGGGAGGAGTGTGTGGGTGATGGACAGATGGAGACAGTGGGGAGGAGTGTGTGGGTGGTGGGCAGATGGAGAGGGTAGGGAGGAGTGTGTGGGGGGATGGACAGATGGAGAGTGTGGGGAGGAGTGTGTGGGGGATGGGAAGATGGAGAGGGTGGGGAGGAGTGTGTGGGTGGTGGGAAGATGGAGAGTGTGGGGAGGAGTGTGTGTGATCGGCAGATGGAGAGGGTAGGGAGGAGTGTGTGGGTGATGGGCAGATGGAGAGGGTGTGGAGGAGTGTGTGGGGTGATGGACAGATGGAGAGGGTGGGGAGGAGTGTGTGGGGTGATGGGAAGATGGAGAGAGTGGGGAGGAGTGTGTGGGGGGATGGACAGATGGAGAGGGTGTGGAGGAGTGTGTGGGGTGATGGACAGATGCAGAGGGTGGGGAGGAGTGTGTGGGTGGTGGGAAGATGGAGAGAGTGGGGAGGAGTGTGTGGGGGGATGGACAGATGGAGACGGTGGGGAGGAGTGTGTGGGGTGATGGACAGATGCAGAGGGTGGGGAGGAGTGTGTGGGTGGTTGGCAGATGGAGAGTGTGGTTGGGGTGATGGACAGATGGAGAGTGTGGGGAGGAGTGTGTGGGGGATGGGGAGATGGAGAGGGTGGGGAGGAGTGTGGGGGGACGGGCAGATGGAGAGGTTTGGGAAGGAGGGGAAAGAGATAGGGTGATGGTGCTGGTGGATCAGGAGGGGAGAGTCAATTAAACAGGAAAAGTGACGGAGAGGGAGCGACCACCAGAAGTTTGAGAATTCGATGTTGATGCCGTCAGATTGCCGGCCACCCTGTCGGAACATGAGGAGCCGTTCCTCTAATTTACCAGACAAATAGAGCCGGGATCTCCACATTGAATCAGATATTCAGTTTAAGACCAGAAGATACAGAATCAGAAGAAGTTTGCTGCCTGACCTGCTGATTTCCTCCAGTCGTCCCCATCCACTGCCCTCTCTCCATTCCCTTTGATCTTCTGGCTAATTAAGAACCTATCGATCTCTGCCTCCACAGCCGCTCATGCTAACAGATTCCAGAGATTTACCATGCAGATTTTCTCCGCATCTCAGTTCTGAATGGTCATCCTTCAATCCTGAAGTCGTGCCCTCTTGTCCTAGACTCCCCTACCATGGGAAATAACTGCCATAACTAATCTGTTCAGGCCTTTTAACATTTTGAGTGTTTCCATGAGATCCCCCCTCATTCTCCTGAACTCCAGGGAATACAGCCCAAGAGCTGCCAGACATTCCTCATACGGTAACCCTTTCATTCCTGGAATCATTCTTGTGAATCTTCTCTGAGACCTCTCCAATGTCAGTATATCCTTTCTAAAATAAGGAGCCCAAAACTGCACACAATACTCCAAGTGTGATCTCACGAGAGCTTCAGAGCCTCAACATCACATCCCTGCTCTTATATTCTACACGTCTAGAAATGAATGTCAACATTGCATTGTACTTCTTCACCACTGACTCAACCTGGAGGTTAACCTTTAGGGTATCCTGCACAAGGACTCACAAGTCTCTTTGCATCTCTGCATTTTGAATTCTCTCCCCATCTACATAATAATCTGCCCATTTATTTCTTCCACCAAAGTGCATGACAATACACTTTCCAACATTGTATTTAATTTGCCACTTCTTTTCCCATTCCTCTAAACTATCTAAGGCTCTCTGTTTCCTCAACACTTTCCACTCCTCCACCTATCTTTGTATCATCGGCAAATTTAGTCAAATATCCATGATTTAGCCTAGTCCCTGTTTCTACCAGTGTCATTGGTACAAACGTGTACCAAGACTTCTGGCTGGTCACACTCTGTCTTCAGAATCCTCTGCACCCGATCCGAGACATCCCGTAGCCTGGCACCTGGGAGGCAACACACCATGCGGGTATCTCTATCAGGCTGACAGAACCTCCAGCCTGTTCCCCTCACTATGGAATCCCCCATGACAACTGCATTCCTCATCTTTTCTCCCTTCTGCACCACAGAACCAGGCTCCAATCGCTGTGGTCATCCCCCTCAACAGCATCCAAAATGGATCCAGAACAATAAGGAAATGCAGGAGAAACTCAGCAGGTTGGTCAGGATCTGTGGAGAGAGGAACAGGCTTCACGTTCCACGTCGGTGACCTGTCCCGGAATTGATTCAAACACTGCCCGCTCTGTTGCGGGTTTCAAGTAATTTCTGTTCTGTTTTAGTTCTTCCAGCATCTGACTGAAGAAAAAACGGGAGTGCAGTGTACTTTCCTCCGGAAGGGGGATAAAGGAGGAGGAATGCGATAGGAGGGGGGAGTGGACCATTAGGGAAACCGATGCTCAGGTTGGAACTACCCGGAGAGGTACGGTGAAGGTGAGAGAGACGGAAGGGGGATAAAGGAGGAGGAATGTGATAGGAGGGG
Source organism: Hemitrygon akajei (assembly GCF_048418815.1). Lineage (NCBI taxonomy): Eukaryota > Metazoa > Chordata > Chondrichthyes > Myliobatiformes > Dasyatidae > Hemitrygon > Hemitrygon akajei. Next base: position 199,885,078 of record NC_133125.1, read on the forward strand.
GGAGTGGACCATTAGAGAAACCGATGCTCAGTTTGGAACTACCCGGAGAGGTACGGTGAAGGTGAGAGAGACGTGGACATGTTATTTTGGAGCCGGAAGTGTGGTAACACATGCCGGCTGATCCCAGCACAATCCTCGGGCAGACTGTGTTGGTCATTGACGCAATGGAGAAATGTAAATGGTGAAGCCCCCTGAGTGTATTTGTGTATGGTGGAGACAGAGAGAGAGAGAGACTGAGACTTGCTCCAGGCTCCCAGGTGATGTTTCTGGTAACGGGGGCGTCAGGATGAGGAGACACAGTGAGGGGACGACCATTCAGAGGTGAGTAAATGTATTCACACAGCTCACAATCTAACAGGGCTCTGCACACTTTCACAGTAACTATGTTGAGGAGAGACGTGGAGAGAGTTTTGGATACAAAGTGAATCAGTAGAAACAGCATGAGCACAGGGAAGTGGTATTGATCATGTCTAATGGGAAAGCAGGTGTGAGGGGCTGAATGGCCTCCTTGCTTCTGTTTCTGATGTTCTTCAGAGCAGTGTACAGACTGACCAGAGGGAGGATAGAAGGGTCCGGGGAATAAGTAGAGATGTAAAGCAGGAGGGTGACAAGGTGATTAAATATCAATTATTTAAATTGTGTGGAAAATATCTTTGACACTGAAATGGGGGATCTTGATGCAGCAGAAGATTGTGAGGTGTTGGATACACCGGGATTACTCAAACACGGATGCAGGAAAACTTCCTGACTTCCCCCTGTACAGCCCTGCTCTGATGTGAGGTCCCACTCTTCCGAATGAGACTAATGGAGGTGACAGCACACACACCGGCCCTTCGACGTAACATGTCCCTGACAACCAAGGTGGCTTCCTCAGCACGTCCCATTTGGCCAGCATCCCTTTAAACGGTTTCAGTCAAGAACTTGTCTAAATGTCTTAAAAATGTTTCAGTTCTTTCAGCGTCTACCATCTCCTCTGGCAGCTCGTCCCATTTACCGACTGTTGTGAGTGAGGAAACAGATTGGAAAGGACTCACAGACAAGGACTCTGGACACACAGTCTTGGTAGTAAACGATTTTCTTTACAGAAGGCAAACGTGGAAAAATGGCAACAGGAGCAACACACACGCAATTTACAGCAGTCGTATCGGCAATAAAACACACGGACAATTAATAACAATCGTGGACACACACACACACACACACACACACACACACACACACACACACACACACACACACACACACACACACACACACACACACACACACACACACACACACACACACACACACACACACACAATACGATACCCACCCCTCGTTGACTTTGCTCCAGGGAAACAATCCAGGTCGATCCAGATTCTCCTGAAGCCCTTGAGCCCCGGTAACATTCCTGTGAATCTTTTCTGCACACATTCCAGCTGAATGTCATCCTTTCTACAGCTCGGTGACCGGAACTGCACCCAGTACTCTGAGTGTGGTCTCCCCAATGTCTTGTACAGCTGTAACACGACAAACCATCTCATGTACTTAATCCCCGATCGATGAAGGCCAGCGTACCAGACCCCTCCTTCACTACACTGTCTATCTGTGTCTCTACTCTCAGGAACTATGTACTTGTTCCCCTGGGTATTTCTATTCGACAAAACTCCATACCCTCTATTCCCTGCCTGCTCGTTACCCTGTTTAAATGCCTGTTTGAACCGAAGAAATTCAGAGTTGTAAACTTTGATAATACAATGAACCTTTGACTCTCTTAAACATCACGATTGTGTCTGTTTCCACCACTCCCTATCCCGGCCGTCATTCCAGGAACAAACAACTCATTGTGTCAGGAAACATTCCTTCAACATCCCGATTCCATTTTGAACCTTTACCCTTCACGTGGTGTCCTCAGAGAGATGACACTGATGGGCCGGTCTCAAAATTAGAAGAACAGTACACGTTGGGCTGAATGGCCTGTTCCTGTGTTGTACTGTTCCATGTTCAGCGTTGGAAATATCACAGCCAGGGACCCAGCAATTTCTTCCCTGGATTCCCACCCTGTCAGAGATACACTGGGGCAGACCCCCAGGTTTATTCTGCTTTCTATGTTTAAGCTGGCCAGCCTCCTTTGTAATGTCAGCATGTTTCAGGACATTCGTATTCTCCTCCCGGAATTCCCCAGCTTCCATCACCTTCTCCACAGTAAATACAGATGAGGCAGGATCTATGAGCATTTGGAGAGACTTAATCTGATTAGGGATGGTCATGGCTTTGTCAAGGGCAGGTCTTGCTTTGCGATTCTGATTGAGTTCTTTGAAGATGTAACAAAACACATTGACGATGGTAGAGCAGTGGATGTAGTGTGTATGGATTTCAGTAAAGGATGATGGAGCTGGCTGAGTTTGCAACTTTCTGCAGCTTTGTGTGCCTTGACCTGTGAACAGCCTCGACCAATCAACCATGTCATTCCCGTCTGATCCCATCAGCATTCACCCCGATCCAATTCAGGATCCAATACACGTCCAATACAGGCATTTCCATAACCATTTAATGTCTAACAGAATTATGGTCACTGGTCCTAATGTGCCCTCCCCCCACAGTCACGTCAACCACTTGCCCAGAGAGGGGGTCAAGTGTGACCCCTTCTCTAGTTGGGAATCTACACGCTGCTTGTGAAACCATTCCAGACACACTTCACAAATCCTTCCCTGTCAAATCCCTCGGCACTGTGTCTGTCCCAGTCAATGTTAGGGAAGCTGAAGTCTCTGACTATTACAACCCTGATATTCCAACAGTTATCTGCATTCTCCCTACACATGGGCTCTTCTGATTCTCACTGACATTTGGCATCCTATAGTACAATCCCAGCAAAGTGACCATCTCCATATTTCTAACTCCTACCAATAAACTCTCACTGGCCGTTCCCAACAAGGATCTCTCTGAGTGCTGTGGTGATGTTCTCCCTGATCAACATCACAACTCCCCCTTCTCTCTGACCTCCACTTCTGTCACGTCCTTTACATCTGTAGCACAGTGAGGTGGTTTTGATCTTATTCAATGGGAGAGCAGGTGTGAGGGGCTGAACGGCCTCCTCTTGCTGCTATTTCTGATATTCAGAGCAGTGAACAGACTGAACTGAGGGAGGATAGAAGGGGTCGGGGAATAAATAGAGGTGTAGAACAGGACGGTGGTCCCTAGTAAACAGACATCTGGCAAGTGAGCGGCTTTAAAACAGTTTGGAAGGGTCCAGGATTAGCCTGTCCTTGTTAGAGTGAATAGCGGGACTGGAGGGATGAGGGAACCCTGGCTGACGAGGGTCATTGAGGCTCTCGTTCGGATGGAGTCGTAATTCAGGTGAAACCAGCTGGGGTTCTCGACGGGTAGAAGGGGTGTGGAGAACACTGCAGAGAGAAAATCAGGACAGCAAAGGGATGGAATGAGATAGCTTTAGTAGGTCAGGTAAAGGTGATTCCAAACAGATTCTGAGAGTCTGTGGAAAACAAAAGGGTAACTGGTGAGGGAAAATGTCCCTTGAAGGATCAGTGCGGTCTTCTATGTGTGGAGACACAGCAGATGGGTGAGGTCTGAAATAAATACTTCTGTATTTACTGTGGAGAAGGTGATGGAAGCTGGGGAATTCCGGGAGGAGAATACAAATGTCCTGAAACATACCAACATTACAAAGGAGGCTGGCCAGCTTAAACACAGACACATAGAAAATAGGTGCAAGAGTAGGCCATTCGGCCCTTCGAGCCTGCACCGGCATTCAGTATGATCATCGCTGATCATCCAACTCAGAACCCTGTACCTGCTTTCTCACCATACCCCCTGATCCCTTTAGCCACAAGGGCCATATCTAACTCCCTCTTAAATATAGCCAATGAACTGGCCTCAACTGTTTCCTGTGGCAGAGAATTCCACAGTTTCACCACTCTCTGTGTGAAGAAGTTTTTCCTCATCTCGGTCCTAAAAGGCTTCCCCTTTATCCTTAAACTGTGACCCTCGTTCTGGACTTCCCCAACATCGGAAACAATCTTCCTGCATCTAGCCTGCCCAATCCCTTTAGAATTTTATACGTTTCAATAAGATCCCCCCTCAGTCTTCTAAATTCCAGTGAGTATAAGCCTAGTCGATCCAGTCTTTCTTCATATGAAAGTCCTGCCATCCCAGGAATCAATCTGGTGAACCTTCTTTGTAGTCCTTCTATGGCAAGAATGTCTTTCCTCAGATAAGGGGACCAAAACTGCACACAATACTCAAGTTGTGGTCTCACCAAGGCCTTTTACAACTGCAGTAGTACCTTCCTGCTCCTGTACTCGAATCTTCTTGCTATGAATGCCAACATACCATTCGCCTTTTTCACCGCCTGCTGTACCTGCATGCCCACCTTCAATGACTGGTGTACAATGACACCCAGGTCTCGTTGCACCTCCCCTTTTCCTAATCGGCCCCCATTCAGATAAAAATCTGTTTTCCTGTTCTTGCCACCAATGTGGATAACCTCACATTTATCCACATTAAATTGCATCTGCCAGAAATTTGCCCAATCACCTAAACTATCCAAGTCACCCTGCATCCTCTTAGCATCCTCCTCACAGCTAACACCGCCACCCAGATTCGTGTCATCCGCAAACTTGGAGATGCTGTATTTAATTCCCTCCTCTAAATCATTAATAACTATTGTAAACAACTGGGGTCCCAGCACTGAGCCTTGCGGTACCCCACTAGTCACTGCCTGCATTTCTGAAAAGGTCCCGTTTACTCCCACTCTTTGCTTCCTGTCTGCCAACCAATTCTCTATCCACATCAATACCATACCCCCAATACCGTGTGCTTTAAGTTTGCACACGAATCTCCTGTGTGGGACCTTGTCAAAAGCGTTTTGAAAATCTAAATATACCACATCCACTGGCTCTCCCCTATCCACTCTACTAGTTACATCCTCAAAAAATTCTATGAGATTCGTCAGACATGATTTTCCTTTCACAAATCCATGCTGACTTTGTCCGATGATTTCACCTCTTTCCAAATGTGCTGTTATCACATCTTTGATAACTGACTCTAGCATTTTCCCCACCACCAATGTCATGCTAACCGGTCTATAATTCCCCGGTTTCTCTCTCCCTCCTTTTTTAAAAATGGGGTTACATTAGCCAACCTCCAATCCTCAGGAACTAATCCAGAATCTAAAGAATTTTGAAAAATTATCACTAATGCATCCACTATTTCTTGGGCTACTTCCTTAAGCGCTCTGGGATGCAGACCATCTGGCCCTGGGGATTTATCTGTCTTTAATCCCTTCAATTTACCTAACACCACTTCCCTACTAACATGTATTTCCCTCAGTTCCTCCATCTCACTTGACCCTTGGTCCCCTACTATTTCCGGAAGATTATTTATGTCCTCCTTAGTCAAGACAGAACCAAAGTAGTTATTCAATTGGTCTGCCATGTCTTTGTTCCCTATGATCAATTCACCTGTTTCTGACTGTAAAGGACCTACATTTGTCTTGACCAATCTTTTTCTTTTCACATATCTATAAAAGCTTTTACAGTCAGTTTTTATGTTCCCTGCCAGCTTTCTCTCGTAATCTTTTTTCCCTTTCCTAATTAAGCCCTTTGTCCTCCTCTGCTGGTCTCTGAACTTCTCCCAGTCCTCAGGTGTGCCGCTTTTTTTTTGCTAATTTATATGTTTCTTCTTTGGACTTGATACTATCCCTAATGTCCCTTGTCAGCCACGGTTGCACTACCTTCCCTGGTTTATTCTTTTGCCAAACTGGGATGAACAATTGTTGTAGTTTATCCATGCGATCTTTAAATGCTTGCCATTGCATATCCACCGTCAATCCTTAAAGTATCATTTGCCAGTCTATCTTAGCTAATTCACGTCTCATACCTTCAAAGTTACCCTTCCTTAAGTTCAGAACCTTTGTTTCTGAATTAACTATGTCACTCTCCATCTTAATGAAGAATTCCACCATATTATGGTCACTTTTACCTAAAGGGCCTTGCACGACAAGATTTATAACTAACCCTTCCTCATTGCTCAATACCCAGTCTAGAACAACCTGCTCTCTAGTTGGTTCCTCGACATGTTGGGTCAGAAAACCATCCCACATACAAGCTGAATAAACCTGGGGGTCCGACCCAGTGTATCGTCTGACATGGTGGAAATCCAGGGAAGAAATTGCTGGGTCGCTGGCTGTGATATTTCAAACACTGAACACAGAACAGTACAGTACAGGAACAGGCCATTCTGCCCACGCTGTCTGTGCTGACCATGATGTAATCACATTTGCCCGCAAATGATCCATATCCTCCATTCCCTGTCCCTTCACTTCCCTGTTCGTGTGTCTGCTAAATATCACGATCGTATCTGATTCCACCACTCCCCATCCCGGCCGTGCATTCCAGGAAGATACCACACTCTGTCCAAAAACATTCCTTGAACATCCCGGTTCAACTTTGACGATCTTACTTTAAAGCTTTGCCCTTGACGGGAGATTACACTAAGTGAGACTGTCTCATAATTAGAAGAGGTGGTCTCACTGGTACAGACACAGTCTCACTGGGTATTGACAGGGTAGAGGCAGGAATGATGGGGTGTGGAACCAGGGGTCACAGATTCACAATCAGTGGTCGCCTCAACAGGACTGAGATGAGGAAAAAATCCTCTCCCAGTGTGTGGCGAATCTTTGGAATTCTCTACAAAAGATTTCTGGATTTAAGGGGCACAGCGATGATGGGATGGTGCAGGAAATTGACACTGAGGTCAATGATTAGCCATGATCTGAGTGAAGGGCAGAGCAGGAGTAAGGGGCCGAATGGCCACAACTGCTCCTGTGTCTCAATTTCTTGAAACACTAATCGATCTTTGTGTCTTTTAATGTTTTGGTCTTCAGTCTGTTGGATTACACAGGAGAGCGGTAACCAATGCACTCTGTGTAGAGCATCCTCTGTACCCCGTGTTGACTGTATTCACTCCACTGTCCCCAGTGTTTGTAACAGGATGCAGAGTTTGTTGTATTCATTGTTTTTGTATCCAGTGAGAAACACGTCTGTGTAAGCACCCGGGACACTTTACTGCATTTACACAGCGACTGTACCTAAATACCAGTTGTTGTTGTTGTTGTTGTTGTTGTTGAATGCTGTGTCCACAACAGCTGTACATAGAACATTGAACAATACAGCACAGGAACTGGCCATTCGGCCCACAAGTCTGTGCTGTTGTGCCAATTCAATCTCATCCCATCTGCCTGTACGTGGTCCACAACCCTCCATTCCCTGTCTGTTCATGTGTCTGTCTAAATGCCACTGAAATGTTGTTGTTGTATCTGTTTCCACCCCCTCCCCTGACAGCACGTTCCGGGCACCGACCATTCTCTGTGTAAAAAAAAACCCTGCCTCATTAAACTCCTTTAAACCTCTTTACATTTACTCCCTGGGGGAATTGACATTCCCACGCTGAGGATGAAGAGACTCTGACTGTCTATCATGTCTGTGTCAGTTGGTGAGCTGCTGAAGCACCGTGTTCTCAGACTTCTGTACCTTGTGATCCCCTCAGTCTGTGAGGACCCCTCCCTGGTAAGGAGAGGGGGTGTGGACTGGACGAAGACTGCTGTAGCGTGTCAAACAACGTCTGCAGAGGCAAAGGGATGGCGGAGATTCACGGTGCACGATTCCCACCTGCTGCTCGAAGCCGGTACTGCAGGGGGAACTGAGAGTCAAGGTTAAATTTATCAAAGTGCATGTCACCATATAGTGTCTTGAGATTCATTTTCTTTCAGGAAAAAACGATACAATGGACTTTATGAAAGACAACTATTCTTAAACAAAGACAGGCAAACAACCAATGTGTAAAAGATGACAAATCGTGCAAACAACAACAATAAAAATATAAATAACACAGAACATGAGATGTAAAGTCTTTGAAAGCGAGTCTCTAGGTTGTGGAGACAGGTCAGTGTTGTTGTGAACAGATATCCACGCTGGTTCACCAATCTGATTGTTGTAGTGTAATAGCTACCTGAAATATGACTTGTGGATAGGTGGGTTAATTGGAAACCGTGTATTGTTCCTTGTGTGTGTCTGTGGTAGAATCTGGAGAGAGTTAATGAAATCACAGACAGTATTTTAAAAAGATTCTCCCTATGTATTAATGTCAAATTCATGAAAATAGACACTCCCAAGTCCCTCTGCACAACAGCATGCTGCAATCTTTCACCATTTAAATAATAATAATAATAATAATAATAATAATAATAATAATAATAATAATCTGCTCTTCTAATATTCCTTCCAAAGTGGATGGTCCCACATTTACCAACATTGTATTCCATCTGCCAGACCTTGGTCCACTCACTTAACCTATCTATATCAGTCTGCAGACTCTCCACATCCTCTGGTCAAATTGCTTTTCCACTCGGTTTAATATCATCAGCAAATTTTGACAGGCATACATCAGGACTTTGCATTGAGGGATGCCCCAAAGCGCAGTGTCCTGGTGGTGTGTGACGGGCATACATCAGGACTTTGCATTATGGGATGCCCCAAAGCGCAGTGTCCTGGTGGTGTGTGACGGGCATACATCAGGACTTTGCATTGAGGGATGCCCCAAAGCGCAGTGTCCTGGTGGTGTGTGACGGGCATACATCAGGACTTTGCATTGAGGGATGCCCCAAAGCGCAGTGTCCTGGTGGTGTGTGACGGACATACATCAGGACTTTGCATTATGGGATGCCCCAAAGCGCAGTGTCCTGGTGGTGTGTGACGGGCATACATCAGGACTTTGCATTATGGGATGCCCCAAAGCGCAGTGTCCTGGTGGTGTGTGACGGACATACATCAGGACTTTGCGTTATGGGATGCCCCAAAGCGCAGTGTCCTGGTGGTGTGTGACGGGCATACATCAGGACTTTGCATTGAGGGATGCCCCAAAGCGCAGTGTCCTGGTGGTGTGTGACGGGCATACATCAGGACTTTGCATTGAGGGAAGCCCCAAAGCGCAGTGTCCTGGTGGTGTGTGACGGGCATACATCAGGACTTTGCATTGAGGGATGCCCCAAAGCGCAGTGTCCTGGTGGTGTGTGACGGGCATACATCAGGACTTTGCATTGAGGGAAGCCCCAAAGCGCAGTGTCCTGGTGGTGTGTGACGGGCATACATCAGGACTTTGCATTGAGGGATGCCCCAAAGCGCAGTGTCCTGGTGGTGTGTGACGGGCATACATCAGGACTTTGCATTGAGGGAAGCCCCAAAGCGCAGTGTCCTGGTGGTGTGTGACGGGCATACATCAGGACTTTGCATTATGGGATGCCCCAAAGCGCAGTGTCCTGGTGGTGTGTGACGGGCATACATCAGGACTTTGCATTGAGGGATGCCCCAAAGCGCAGTGTTCTGGTGGTGTGTGACGGGCATACATCAGGACTTTGCATTGAGGGATGCCCCAAAGCGCAGTGTCCTGGTGGTGTGTGACGGACATACATCAGGACTTTGCATTGAGGGATGCCCCAAAGCGCAGTGTTCTGGTGGTGTGTGACGGGCATACATCAGGACTTTGCATTGAGGGATGCCCCAAAGCGCAGTGTCCTGGTGGTGTGTGACGGACATACATCAGGACTTTGCATTGAGGGATGCCCCAAAGCGCAGTGTCCTGGTGGTGTGTGACGGACATACATCAGGACTTTGCATTGAGGGATGCCCCAAAGCGCAGTGTCCTGGTGGTGTGTGACGGGCATACATCAGGACTTTGCATTGAGGGATGCCCCAAAGCGCAGTGTCCTGGTGGTGTGTGACGGGCATACATCAGGACTTTGCATTATGGGACGCCCCAAAGCGCAGTGTCCTGGTGGTGTGTGACGGGCATACATCAGGACTTTGCATTGAGGGATGCCCCAAAGCGCAGTGTCCTGGTGGTGTGTGACGGGCATACATCAGGACTTTGCATTGAGGGATGCCCCAAAGCGCAGTGTCCTGGTGGTGTGTGACGGACATACATCAGGACTTTGCATTGAGGGATGCCCCAAAGCGCAGTGTCCTGGTGGTGTGTGGCCTCAGGCTCCTGTACATCTTTCCCACAGCAGCCTGCGAAGACCAAGACAAGCACGCCTCTATTTATACAGAAAGAGGAGGCACATTAGGCGTGAACAGTTCTACAAACATCCCTGATGTTTAGTTTTAACTCACTGTCGCACGAATACATCTGTTATCGTGCATAGATTGACTTGTCTCCGCAGGCATGCCTGTCCCGTTTTCAGAGCCCAGCTAAAGAATTTATCACATACGAAAAGCTTCATTAAATCCTTAGATACAGTAAGTCATTTAAGTACAAAGATACATTTAGTTTTTAAGTTAATAGCTAACATGTGAAGAACAAAGCAGGATAATTTTTAATTATCAGAAACTTGACAGCCGACAGGGTCCTCCCAACAATCTATGCTCTTCACTGTCTTTATATTATTTATGCAGCTCTGTTAAGCACGAACGCCAGCACTAGACCTGTTGCTAATTAAGTGAAGGTACAGGGTGTTAACAATTCAGGTACTTTAACCCTTTATTCAAAATCTTCTTCCACAATTGTTGATTTTTTTGGATGCCATTGATTACAGCTTGATTGTGTGGTAGAATCTTGATGGAGTTGATGAGAATGCAGGAGGACTCTTCTTAACAAATCTCTATTGTTAATAATGTAGATGGACAGTTGAGGACTTCTGATATACTGGCTGTTACCAGAGACTCGAGCGTTAACAGCCATCTGCTGTAAGGCATGGTCAGACCACATTGACAGTAGGCTCGGTAATATTGAGTCCCTTGTCTGAGAAGGGTTGTGTTGGCATTGGAGAGAGTCCAGAGGATGTTCACGAGAATGCTTCCAGCTATGAAAGGGTTAAGGCATGAGTAGTGATTTTATAGCTCTGGGCCTGTGTTCGATGGAGCTTCGAAGAATATTGAGGGACTTCGTTGAAATCTATTAAATGTTGAAAGGCCCAGATAGTGTGGAGTGGGGAAGAGAGGAAGTGTGTGTGTGTGTGTGTGTGTGTGTGTGTGTGTGTGTGTGTGTGTGTGTGTGTGTGTGTGTGTGTGTGTGTGTGTGTGTGTGTGTGTGTGTGTGTGTGTGTGAGCCCGTGCGCACGCGTGGGGGGTGGTGGTGGCGTGCAGAAGTTATGTAGTTCTAGAGCCAGAGACACGTTCCTGTAGTACAGTGATGAAGAATTTCTTCAGCCAGATGGTGGAGAATCTGTGGAACTCATTGCCACAGTCGATAAGTTCCTGATTAGCAAGGACATCAAAGGTTACAGAGAGAAGACGGAAGAATGAGGTTGAGAGGGAAAACAAGCCATGATCGGGTTTGTCGAAAAGCCTCATTCTGTTCCTATGGTTTATGATCTATGTGAGATTATCAGCGTACTTTCGATTGCCAAGAAATCTTGTTGGTCTCCTTTGTACTGATTTATGCCACAAGTTTATTGAATTTGTGTTGAATACTACGGACATTCAGATAAAGTGCCCTTACACTAATTGAGCTTTATAAATCCTGTAATCTTCTCTTTTCCACTTGACTTTTCTTCACTCTTACTTTTCTCCTTTTTATCTTTTGCTTTCACTTTATCTTTATCCACACTTTTCTTTTTTACATTATCCATACTTCTTCAATCGGTTTAACCCTCCCCACCCCCACTATTTAGTGCTGGACAAGCTGAAGGGCTGAGGCTCCTCCAGCCCTGTCTCTTGGATCCTCACTACCGCCTCACTCACAGTCAGACCCTCTTGTCCCTGACCACAGGCGACTATGAGACAGCTGACCTCCTGAAGCGGAGAATCCAGGTAACTCTCCCCCTCCCTGATGTGCCACAGTGTTTGAAGCTCAGATTCCAGGTCATCAACTTTCAGCCTGAGTTCCTGGAGCAGCCAACACTCGCTGCAGATGTGGTCACATCAGGAACCACTGCGGAGTCCTCCGGCTCCCTTGTCATGCAGCCACAGCACATCACCTGACCCTGCTTATTCCGACTTTATTTAATTAGTGACTTTTTATTCAACCACTACAAAAGCTTTACCCGCTACTTACCTGTGCCTCTTCTCCGAAGCCACTTGAGCCAAAGCCTCGAAGTTCCCACTCCTACACTGGTCCACTCACAGAACAGCCACTCCGCTTTGTCCCTGCTTTACTTTCATTTGCTCCTGCTGATGTATGGCGCACCGATTGGTGAGCCGCAATTGCGCCGAGCCCGCGAAACGCTCCTTTAAAAACGCATATTGATCCTTGATTAATGTCTCATCACTCGTCTGAGATGAGCTGGAAACAGCCGGGGACGCTTTAGCACAAACAATGAAAGAAAATCTTATTGTTTAGTGCGGCATTCAGCCCCAGGTATTGCAGCACCCCTACTGGACAATGACGGTACTGCGGAGGCTCCGCGATCACTGTCAGCTCAACCCTGGAGTAAGCAATGGATCCGTCTGCCGTTTCTGCTGGGACAGACAGGCGTAGCAAAAAACATCTCGAGGGCGGCAAAAGCCATAAAAACCCTGCTGAAGTCACATCGTTAAACCGAAACTCACTTCAAACCAAACTAAATATTTATACTAAACAGAAAACACTACGAACAGCAAAAGCGCATGATGAAAACCGGCAAAAATACAGGGAACAACCTGACTGGCTGCAGGCTCCTGACGGCGCCGGTTGCAGAGGAATCAAACTTTAACTAGAAGAGATGAGTTTTAGCCGTCTCGTCCCAGGAAGAACGTGATGGTCCTGAGGGGGTGCTAAAGATTTTAGAGATGTAGCTATGAGCAAAGGGTGAACGACTCTGGCTTCCGAAGAGTTGTATTCAACATCACGCCACCTCTCCTCCCTCTCCTTTCCACGAAGGCTCTCTCCACGAATCTGCTCTGACAAGTAACCTCGGAAGAAGTTTATCGCGCACGGCATGCAGTTGGTTGTCACACAGGAGAAGATTCTAATTGACCGCTCAACTGTTCCCGTGGCCAAGAGACCCCTCCCCTGCGCTACTCGAGATTCGCCCGGATCCCCGGGGACTCTAATTCTCCGCTTCTCCCCACATCCCCCCACCCCCCAGTCTGTCACCCTGGATGTGGAAACGGCGCATCCCGACCGCGAAGTGATTGGAAGAGTGTGAGGTGGACCCGGACACGGAAAGATCGACCTGGCCCCGAGAGGAGTTCGCACTGGAATCGGCTGGATTTCCGTCGGGGAGAAATTACTGGAAAGTGGCGGTGGCGGGAAATCAGAACCGGAGCCTGCTTGTCTCCAGAGTCTGTGCAGAGAAAGACAGCGGGAGGACTGATACACGAGACCGGAGTTTGGGCCCTTGAACTGGCGGGTAGCGAGCTCTGTCCTGAATTGCATCTCCCTGCCAGTCCGCTCCCCGGGAAGGTGGGAGTTCATCTCAGTTAGGAGTCCGGGATGGCTTTAGTTTACAACGCGGAGACCAAGCCCCATCCCCATACCTTCACTGCGAATAAATTCAGAGATAAACGTTATCCTGTGGCGACCCACTTCCCAGCGCACTCGAACCGGCTCACAGAGCGGCGCACTCGAACCGGCTCACAGAGCGGCGCACTCGAACCGGCTCACAGCCGCTACAATTTTTTCTTTTCCTGGACTATTGATGAAAACAGGTGGCTGAGACTGTAGACATTGGGGGGTGTATCGCCGGTTCTGGGGGGCGGGGGGTGTTATGTAGCGACCCAGCAAGGGGAAAAGCCCGCGCACGGGACGGGACCGAGAATACGCGCCCCCTACAGCATTCCTGCACTCCGCTACAATCCTTTCTTCTCCTGGACTGTTGATGAAAACAGGTGGCTGAGAATCTGCTCCGGTTCTACTCCGGCTCTGGAAACGGGTCGGGTCCCAGGACCGAGACGGTGGGTCAGGAGACACCATTGACAACAAGCTAGCATTGAACGGGTCTCATGTGATCCCCAAACCGGGCAGAGTGAATCAACACGTTTATGCAGGTTGAATGAATGAAATAAAAACCAATTGAATCCAATACTCTCGACTAAATGATTTAATCATGTCATTTGCATCTGTCCGCGAAACCGTAATACTTCAGTGAAAACTTGAAGATCTCGCTTTCCGCGGGCTCTGCGAGTTCAGCACCACTGGGGCCTCGCGTCCTACATGCAGAGGAATCGTTGCAATAAGTCAGACGCACTGTACCTTCAAACAGAGTTTTCTTGAAACTAGAAGCGCCGTGCACGCTTACCTGGCCAGACAGAATCTGTGGACCGGGAAAAAGGTGGACATCTCAGGTCAATGTCTTTCCGGCGAAGAGTTGGGATTTGGCAGGAGAGATTATGCGGAAATCGGATAATATAGAGCAACACACACAAAATGCTGGAGGAATTCAGCGGTGGAGGCAGCATCTGTGGAAATGAATAAGCCGTCGACGTTCAGCGCCGAGAGTCTTCAACAGGACACCCGAAAAGACGACAGTTTATTCATTTCTACGGCGAGTTTTGCGTTTCGGGAGAGCGCAGGGAGTGGCCGAGTGAAAGTGCCTGGTGGAGCTCTGTGGCATGCGGTTGACTGACACAAGTAGCAGTGGAACTGACTCGGGGAGGCATGTGGTGCAGCAGTCAGCGTAACGCTCCGAGAGCGCCAGCAAACTGGATCAACCCTCGCCGCTCCCTGAAAGGAGTTTGTACGGTCTCGGCCTCTCCGTGACCACCTGGAATGCGGGCGGAAGCTGCGATTTCCCGCGCATTCTAAGCTGCGGCATGGTCGGCTCGGGCTTGTTGGGCCAACAGGCCCGTGAGTGTAGTATTTCTATTTCTGATTCAACTAAACACAGAGTCACACAGACATTGTAAAATACGAAACAGAAACAGGCCATCGGTCCCTAAAGTCCGTATCAAGCCCTTTACTCTCACTGCTGCCATCGGCATACACAGAGACCATAACCCTCCATCATCCATATACCTATCCAAACTTCTCTCAAACGTTGAAATCGAGCTCGCATGCACCACCTGCGCTGACACTCTCACTCTCCTCTCAGGGAAGAAGTTACCCCCTCCTGTTCTCCTTAAACTTTCCACCTTTCACACTTCTCCCATGACCCCTACTTGTAGTCTCACCCAACCACAGTGCGAAAAGCTCGCTTGTATGTCCCCATCTACACCTCCCGCAAGGTGTATAGCTCTATCAAAAATTCTCTCAATCCAAGGAAGCATTCAATCTTTCACTCTGCCTCTAACTTTCCAGACCCCGCAACATCCCTGTGGATTTTATCAGTACTCTTCCAACCTGACTTACATGTTTCCATAGGTAACTAGACACAATACTCCAACTGGGAATCGCCATCTTCAACATCCCATCTCTTCCACTCGGTACTGTGATTCATGAAGACCAATGCGCCAAAGGCTTTCTTCAAAAGTTTTTACCTGTGACGTCCCTTTCAATGAATTAAGGACCTGTATTCCATAAGGATGCCTAAGGCTGTGTTCTCTGGTCTTAGACACCCCCACCATAGGAAACATTCTCTGCACATCCACTCTACCAAGCCCTTTACACCATTCGATAGTGTTCAATGATGTCACCCCTCATTCTTCGGAATTTGAGTGAAAACAGGCCCAGAGCCATCAAACGCTCTTCCTATGACAAGCCAGTCAATTGTGGAACCATTTCCGTAAAACTCCTGAACCCTGGTCAGTTTCAGCACACTCATTCTAAGATAAAGGGCCCAAAGCTACTCACAATACTCCAGGTGAGGCCTCACCAGTGTTTTATGAATTTTCAATATTACATCCTTGCTTTCATATCCTAGTACTCTTAAAATGAATGTTAACATCGCATTTGCCTTCCTCAACACAGACTCGTACTGCAAACTAATCTGCAGGGAATCGTGCACAAGGACTCCCTTGCACTTTGTATTTTCTCTCCATCTAGAAAAAACGTCAACCATTTCTACCAAAGTGCATGACCATACAATTTCCGACTCTGTATTCCATTTGACATCTCTTTGTCCACTCTCCTAATCTGTGAGTCTTATGAAGCCTCTCTACTTCCTCAAAACTACTTGCCCCTCAACTGATCTTCACATCGGCTGAACGTAACAACACAGCTATCAATTCTATCTTTGACATAGAACGTAAAAGGTATCAGTCCGAACACAGGCCCGTCTGGAACACCCCGAGACACAGGCAGCCAAACAGAAAACGCTCCCTTTATTCCCACCTTTTGCCACCTGCCAAGAAGCCACTGCTTTATCCAGAATGGAAACTTCCCTCGAAACATAGAAAACCTACAGCACAGTCAGGCCCTTCGCCCACAATGCTGAGCCGAACATGTACTTACTTTAGAAATTACCTCGGGTTACCAATAGCCCTCTATTCTTCTAAGCTCCATGTACCTATCCAGGAGTCTATTAAAACACCCTATTGTACCCAGCTCCACCACCATCACTGGCTCCCTATTCCACGTATGCACCACTCTTTGCGTTAAAAAAAAACTTACCCCTGACATCTCCTCTGTACCTACTTCCAAACACCATAAAACTGAGCCCTCTCATGTTAGCCATTTCTGCCCTGGGAAAAAAGCCTCTGACTATCCACACGATCAATTCCTCTCATTATAGACCTCTATCAGGTCACCTCTCATCCTCCGTCGCTCCAAGGAGAAAAGGCCACTTTCAGTAAGCCTTTCCTCATAAGGCATGCTCCCCAATCCAGGCAACTTCCTTGTAAATCTTCTCTGCACCCTTTCTAGAGTTTCCACATCCTTCCTGTAGTGAGGTGACCAGGACTGAGCACAGTACTCCAAGTGGGGTCTGACCAGGGTCCTATATAGCTATAACATTCTCTCAGCTCTTAAACTCAATCCCATGATTAATGAAGGCCAATGCACCGTAACCACAGTCAACCTGCGCAGCAGCTTTGAGTGTCCTATGGACTCAGACTCCAAGATCCCTCTGATCTTCCCCACTGCCAAGAGTCTTACCATTAATACTATATTTTGCCATCATATTTGACCTACCAAAATGAACCATCTCACACTTATCTGGGGTCAAGCCAATCTGCTACTTCTCAGCCCAGTTTTGTATCCTGTCGATTCCCAGCTGTAAACTCTGACAGCCGACCACACTATCCACAACATCCTCAACCTTTGCGTCAATAGCAAATTTACTAACCCATCCCTCCACTTCCTCATCGGGTCATTTATAAAAATCACAAGGGAAGGTGACCCAGAGCAGATCCCTGAGGTACACCACTGGTCACTGTCCTCTAATAGAATATGACCCGCCTACCACCATGCTTTGCCTTCTGTGTGCAAGCCAGTTCTAGATCCACAAAGCAAGGTCCCCTTGGATCCCAATCAAGACTCACTGGTCTATAATTTCCTGGGCTATCTCTGCTCCCTTTCTTGAATAAGAGAACACCTGCAGCCCTCCAATCCTCCTCATTGATGATGAAAAGATGATTGCCAGAGGCTCAGCAATCTCTTCCCTCGCCTCCCACAGTAGCCTGGGGTACATCTCGTCCGGTTCCAGTGACTTATCCAACTTGATGCTTTCCAAAAGCTCCAGCGCATCCTCTTTCTTCATGTCTATTTGCTCAAGCATTTCAGTCTGCTGTAAGTCAACCCTACAATCGCCAAGATCCTTTTCCGTAGAGAATACTGAAGCAAAGTATTCATTAAGTACCTCTGCTGTGAGGTGGAGGATGTATGAATAGCTGAGGGATTGGAGCACAGGACAAGGATTCAGTTTTCTGGATCACTGGGACTTCCTTTGGGGCAGGCGTGACCTGTACAAAAAGGGCGGGTTGCACTTGAATCCGAGTGGGGGCAGTATCCTGGCAGGGAGGTTTGCTGAGACCGTTGGGGAGAGTTTAAACTAGAATTGCTGTGGGGTGGGATCCGAAATGAAGAGACGGAGGTAGGGGCTGTTGACTCACTTATAGAGAAAGCTTGGAGACAGTACGAGAGGGAGGATAGGCAGGTGATAGAGAAGGGATACACTCAGACTGATGGTTTATGTGTCTGTCTGAACGCAAGAAGCACCATGAACACCCGACCTGCTGAGTTCCTTTTTGTGTGTTTGGCGTTGGATTTTCAGCATCTGCAAATTCTATCATGTTTGTGATTCTATTACTGCACTGCGAAGTCTCTTCCAGGGATGCCTATGCTGAAGAAGTTTAAACCTTTCAATTGATGGGATTTCAATGAAATACTCTTTCACAGCTCCCTCTTGATGCCCTCCATCCTGATGAAGTGTCTCGGCCCGAAACAGTCACTGTTTATTCAGCTCCATAGATGCTGCCGGACGTGCTGAGTTAATCAGCATATTCCGTGCTTTGCCTTGGAATTCCGGCATCTGCAGAGTTTGTCGTGTTTGTGCTATCACAACCTCACGTTTCTTGTAACTCTATCTGAGCACTCTACAAATTTGCCCCTCTATATCCGTGGACTGTTTGATGTTCTGCAATACAGCCCCATTAATGTGGTCATACATTTCTTGTTCCTCAGTTCAACCTATAACGACACATTAGGCGAGTTCTCCAGTCCATCCTGACTGATCATTGTTGTGACATTCCCTGACTAGTAATGCCTCGCCTCCTTTAATCCGTCACACTCTATTGCGTCTAGAACAACTGAATTAAGGAATATTGAGCTGCCAATCCTGCCCTTCCTGCAATCAAGTCTGACTAATGGCTATAATACCACAATTCCATGTGTTGATCCATGTCCTGCGCTCATCTGCCTTTCCTACGATATTTCTTCCATTGAAATATTCGCAGCACAGGATATTCCTCACATCATGCTCAGTGTCTTGATTCCGGAAATTGTCCGAGGTCTTAACAACATCTGTCACCTCAACCTCTCCACTGTATGTTCTGGCACTCTGGTTCCATTTCGGCTGCAAACCGTCTGTTCTTACAAGGCCCACTTTTTCTGGAAGAGAGCCCAACCAATTGATCAAAAATCTGACGCCGTCCATCCTAAGCCAACTCCTTAGCCACATGTTAAACTGTAAAACCTTCCTATTTCTGACCTCACCAGCACTTGGTACAGTACTAATCGTGATATCACGACCCTGGAAGTTCTTGTAACGTAGCACATAACTCACTGATCTTACTTTGCAGAACCTCGTCACTGTTGCTGCCTGTGTCTTTCATCCATCATTGGAGCATGACCTCTATCTGCTCCCCCTCCCACTGAAGAACGCTGAGGACTCGGTCCGAAAATGGCCTATCTAGGACGTGGCAACAACGGAGACGATGAACTTGGAAGTTAAAATATGAAGTAAGGAAATAGAATTTCAGGACTGTAGGGTATGAAGAATGCATGGTAACCTGAATGATTACATTTCAATGCTGGGCTCGAGAGCAGCCAGATAAATCCAGATAAAGTTCTCGAAGGTCCATTCAGTTTTACCATAAAAAGTGGTCCAACTCTCTTTTGGCATCTGAAATGCAAAAAAAAAGACTGGGGCGAGAACTGAATGCAGAGATTGATATTAAAAGGGATACAGTGAAATTGGCGATTCAACTGAAAGGACTGTCCGGGCATTAAATTTTATGGGAGAATCTAGGACCCGAAATGGCTGTGAAAAGTTGTGCTCCAAACACTGCTCCCTGCTGAACTCCAATGTGAACTGGAAATTTCCCGTAAAGGACCCTTTATCATCGCTCGCTACCTTTTGCCAGTCAGCCAATCATCTGGCCATGGCAGTACCTTGCTTCTAACCCCATGCAACGTCGTTGTCCTCAGCAGCAGATGTGCGATATCTTGTCCGAGGCCCTCTGAAATTTAAGCGAATAATGTTGGTTGGTGTCAGATCGAAAGAGAGAGAATTTGAGCATGTCGATATTAAGAAAGAGGATGTGCTGGAGCTTTTGGAAAGCATCAAGTAGTGGGAGATGTTGCGGACGATTGGAGGGTTGCAGATGTTGTTCCTTTATTTAAGAAAGGGAGTAGAGATAGCCCAGGAAATTAAGGCAAGTGAGTCTTACCTCAGTGGTTGGTAAGTTGATGGAGAAGACCCTGAGAGGAAGGATTTATGAACATTCGAAGAGGTATAATATGATTAGGAGTAGTCAGCTTGGCTTTGTTAAGAGCAGGTCGTTCCTGACAAGCCTGATGTAATTTTTTGAGGATGTGACTAAACACATTGATGAAGGTAGAGCTGTAGATGTAGTGTATATGGATTTCAGCAAGGCATTTGATAAGGTAACACATGCAAGGCTTATTGAGAAAGTAAGGAGGCATGGGATCCAAGGAGACATTGCTTTGTGGATCCAGACTGGCTTGCCCACAGAAGGCAAGGAGTGGCTGCAGATGGGTCATATTCTGTATGGAGGTCGATGACCGGTGGTGTGCCTCAGGAATCTGTCCTGGAACCCTTAATTTTCATGATTTTTATAAATGACCTGGATGAGGAAGTGGAAAGATGGGTTAGTAAGTTTGCTGATGACACAAAGGTTGGAGGTGTTGTGGATAGTGTGGAGGGCTGTCAGAGGTTACAGCGGGACATCGATAGGATGAAAAACTGGACTGAGAAGTGGCAGATGGCGTTCAACCCAGATAAGTGTGATGTGGTTCATTTTGGTAGGTCAAATATGATGGCAGAATATAGTATTAATGTCCTGAAGTTGTGCCTTCTTGACCTGGACTCCTGGACCATGGGATATAACTTTGTCATATCTAAACTGTTCAGACATTTTAATATTCGGAAATTTTCTATGAGATCACCTCTCATTCCCCTGAACTCCAGGGAATACAGCCCAAGAGCTGCCAGACATTCCTCATATGGTAACCCTTTCATTCCTAGAATCGTTCTTCTGAATCTTCTCTAAACCCTCTCCAATGCCAGTATATCCTTTCTAAAATAATGAGCCCAAAACTGCACACAATACTCCAAGTGTGATCTCACGAGAGCTTCAGAGCCTCAACATCACATCCCTGCTCTTATATTCTACACCTCCAGAAATTAAAGTCAACATTGCATTTGCCTTCTTCACCACCGACTCAATCTGGAGGTTAACCTTTAGGGTATCCTGCACAAGTTCTCCCAAGTCTCTTTGCATCTCTGCATTTTGAATTCTCTCTCCATCTATATAATAGTCTGCACGTTGATTTCTTCCACCAAAGTGCATGACCATACACTTCCCAACATTGTATTTAATTTGCCACTTCTTTGCCCATTCCTCTAAACTATCTAAGTCTCTCTGCAGGCTCTCTATTTCCTCAACACTACCCACTCCTCTACCTATCTTTGTATCATCGGCAAATTTAGCCACAAATCCATTAATACCGTAGCCCAGATCATTAACATACATATAGTTATATAGTATGTCTATATATTATGTAATATAGTTAATAATGGATTGAGAGGGAAGTGTTCAGCTATGCACTGTGTACTAGCCTTTTGTACGTCACCTTCCAGATCGCTACCCCTCATACATTGAGCTCCACCTGCCATTTCTCGACTCCCGTTTCCAACTGTTCTACACATTGTTTTTATTGTCACCCCCCCCCCCCAGTATCCACAAATCTGTCGCATTCTTCTGTCGAGTTCGAGCTTACGAATATCCCACATTTCTGTGCATATTCTGTAGATATAATTTCTATTCTATTTAAAACACACACACACATATATAGATGTAGATAGATAGATAGATAGATAGATAGATAGATAGATAGATAGATAGATAGATAGATAGATAGATAGATAGATAGATAGATAGATAGATAGATAGATACTTTATTCATCCCCATGGGGAAATTCAACTTTTTTTCCAATGTCCCATACACTTGTTGTAGCAAAACTAATTACATACAATACTTAACTCAGTAAAAAATATGATATGCATCTAAATCACTATCTCAAAAAGCATTAATAATAGCTTTTAAAAAGTTCTTAAGTCCTGGCGGTAGAATTGTAAAGCCTAATGGCATTGGGGAGTATTGACCTCTTCATCCTGTCTGAGGAGCATTGCATCGATAGTAACCTGTCGCTGAAACTGCTTCTCTGTCTCTGGATGGTGCTATGTAGAGGATGTTCAGAGTTATCCATAATTGACCGTAGCCTACTCAGCGCCCTTCGCTCAGCTACCGATGTTAAACTCTCCAGTACTTTGCCCACGACAGAGCCCGCCTTCCTTACCAGCTTATTAAGACGTGAGGCGTCCCTCTTCTTAATGCTTCCTCCCCAACACGCCACCACAAAGAAGAGGGCGCTCTCCACAACTGACCTATAGAACATCTTCAGCATCTCACTACAGACATTGAATGACGCCAACCTTCTTAGGAAATACAGTCGACTCTGTGCCTTCCTGCACAAGGCATCTGTGTTGGCAGTCCAGTCTAGCTTCTCGTCTAACTGTACTCCCAGATACTTGTACTATATAGTATTTAATATGTGGTATTTACATATACATATGATATTAAGATATGATCGACCCTGTATAGCGCATTGCTGCCTCGGTTATGTCTACTACGATGATAAATCTAGAGTTGATCCCTTCCCCTAAGAATCTCCTCCGGTTCCGGGGCTGCGCTGCCTTGCTGTCCTCTGGGTCACCGATAAGTAACAAATTCTCCGCTTCTCTCCCCAGTTTCTGTCACCCTGGATGTCGAAACAGCCTCTCGGGAGCTTGAGGTGTCTGAGGATCGGAAGCGGGTCAGATTGTCCCAATACGAGCCGGTACACAGATCGACCTGGAGTCTGTTCGGTTTTCTGAATGACCGGAAGTAGTTCACTGCTCAGCCTTGTGTGCTGGGATCGGAGGGATTCACATCGGGGAGACAGTACTGGGAGGTGGAGGTGGCAAGGAGTCAGAGATGGGGGCTGGGAGTCGCTGCAGAGTCTGTGGAGAGGGAGGGAGGGGTCAGACAGAGTCCGGAGACCGGATTCTGGTCATCGGGCGGCGTGATGACGAGATGCGGGTTTACACCTCCCCTGAGGCCCGACTCCCTGCCGGTCCCATCCCCAGGAGGTTGGGAGTTTATCTGCGTTATGAGTCCGGGGCAGTTTCATTTTACAATGCGGAGACCAAGTCCCATCTCCACACCTTCACTGGGAATAAATTCACGGAGAAACTTTATCCTTTCTTCTGGACTCTGGGTGAAAAGCACTGGCTGAGAATCTGCTGCCATTACAATTAGGATCGGGAAAACGGCGTGGTCCTGGGACTGGCGTGAGGAGCGCAGCTCATCGGCTGTGGGACGGAAGCTGTGCTGAGAACAGGCGCTGAACAGGCTCCATTTAATCCCCAAAGACTGTGCTGTGAGTCTGAAAAGGGTCCGAAGATGACGGGAAGAATTGCATCAGCCATGATCGAATGACTTAATTAAAATAATCGCCATGTCCGCGAATATTGCATTGTGATATAACGAAAATAAAAATGTGATACAGCAACACACAGAATATATAATTAAATAAGTAGTGTAAAAAGGAAGATAAAATAATCAAAATAGTGAGGTTGTGATATGTAAGATGATATACAGATGGAGGGATATGTAGGAGGGAAGGTTTAGTCAATCTTGGAGCAGGTTAAAAGGTTCCTACAATAAATTGGGCAGAATGGCCTGTTCTGCGTTGTGTTGATCTATGTTCCTAACAGCAGAAAGGACTAGAACTGATTGGCATGTCAGAAATGATCTATAAACCGAGAGCAAGATCAGCATTTCATGTTAATGACCCTTCGTTGGCGGTGGGAAGAGTTGGCAATGAAGCACAATTTTCGTTACAGAACAACATGGGAGGGACAGAGAGAGCCAATGAGAAGATCTGCGATTTGGGGAGACCTGAGAGCTGATGGTGCCGATTGGAAGAAGGAGGCAACAATGAGCCGGGGGGTGGGGGGAGGTGTCAGTGATAAGAGAAAGGGGATGAAATCAGAAATGATCAGGCAGACAATGCAGAGAGACAGAGAAAGTTGAATTCACCATTGGGACTGCAACCTGTACGGGCCTGAGATGAAGTTCTGGAAGTGGAATAAATATTGTGGAGCTAGAAATGCGGGGAAATACAGTGGAGTTTGCAAGAAGCATGGTGGGGGAAGTTCATTTGTGAAATTACAGGAGTCCGGAGGTTTATAGTGACGACAGTTTGCTGGCTAAAGTTCAAAGTAAATTTTATTATCAAAGTACATACGTCACCATATATAATCTCAAGATTCATTGTCTTGCGGGCATTCTCAGCAAATAAGAAGAAACACAATGGATCCAATGAAAGACCTCAATAAACAGGTCGGTCAAACAACTAATGTGCAAAACCCAATAGAGAATATGCAAATAAAAAAAAACAACACAATAATATTAAGTAACGGAGCTATAACTCTAGAGATCATGAGATAAAGAGACCCTGAAAGTGAGTCCATAGGTACTGGGAACATTTCAGTGACGGGGTGGTTCAGGATCCTGATGGCTGAGGGTTAGTTAGATAGTGAGGGGGACGGCAGAAATAGTGCATACGACATTGAGAACGTGTTGGAACTGGAGAGAAATGGGCGAAGAAATATGCTACTCCTGTCAGAGGACAACATCAGCACAGCTATTGATGTATCCAGAATATGATTTGAGACCTGAGACCATTCATCGCGAGCTTAATCCAATCTCCGGCCGTCCTGGTGGTGCATCTCTGTACTTCGTTCGAAGGAACAGGCTCGTCACTGCAAATTGAGAATAATGCTAATCGCTTACATCATTCACAGTAGGAAGCAGGTGCAGTGAGTATAGAACTGTTGATCAGGTCTGGCACTGCTTGGAGTAGGGTGGAAAACAGATGGGCAGGGGCCATCACTGTATTCTACGGTGCAGGCATCACTGGGCACAAGTCTGTCTCCCTATAAGAGTAGGGTACATTACATGTAACCTTCGTGCTGTCAGAGGGGTGTGGGTCAAGATGGAGCCAACAGGCAGAAAGAGGTACGAGAACTCCAAAAACTGCGTCCTTGAACATAACTGAGATGCTAGGCTCATTTTTACGTGTAGTTACGCTGCCTGAGATGGTTGCGGATCAAAATTAAAATGATTGCAGTATCTCATGGTAGCATAAGGTAACACATATGTATTGTGATAATAAATTTTATCTTGAACTTTGAACCTTGACTTTTCTGCCTTTGAAGACTTTCACATCATCAGCATCTTCATTTACAGTATTAGACCATCAGAAATGGGAGAAGCAACTTTCCATCGGAGCTATATTAGTCGTCTACTGTTCGCAAGTGCCAATAAAACCCTGATTTAGATCATCTTTCGGAAGCTCGTGAGACCACACTTGTGAGTACGTACACGATGCTGGAAGAACTCAGCAGGTCAGGCAGCATCCGTGAGAAAGGAGTAGCCAACGTTTCAGGCCGAGACCCTTCATCAGGAATGGAGAGTATTGTGTGCAGTTTTGGGCTCCTTATTTTATAAAGGCTATACTGACATTGGAGAGGACTCAGAGAAGATTCACAAGAATGATTCCAGGAATGAAAGGGTTACCATATGAGGAATGTCTGGAAGCTCTTGGGCTGTATTCCCTGGAGTTCAGGAGAATGAGGGGGATCTCATAGAAACATTCCGAACGTTAAAAGGCCTGGACAGATTAGATTTGGAAAAGTTATTTCCCATGGTAGAGGATACTAGGACAAGTGGGCATGACTTCAAGATTGAAGGACGTTCTTTTAGAACTGAGATACGGAGAAATTACTTTAGTCAGAGGTGGTAAATCTGTGGAATTTGTTGCCACGAGTGGCTGTGGAGGCCGAGTCATTGGGTGTATTTAAGGGAGAGATAGATAGGTTCTTGATTATAACCATATAACGTATAACCATATAACAATTACAGCACAGAAACAGGCCATTTCGGCCCTCCAAGTCCGAGCCGAATGCTTACTCTCACCTAGTCCCACCGACATGCACTCAGCCTATAACTCTCCATTCATTTCTTGCCCATATACCTATCCAATTTTTTTCTTAAATGACAATATCAAAACTGTCTCTACCACTTCTACTGGAACCTCGTTCCACACAGCTACCACTCTCTGAGTAAAGAAATTCCCCCTCGTGTTACCCCTAAACTTTTGCCCCTTAACTCTCAACTATGTCCTCTTGTTTGACTCTCCCCTACTCTCAATGGAAAAAACCTATCCATGTCAACTCTATCCATCCCCCTCATAATTTTAAATACCTCTATCAAGTCCCCCCTCAACCTTCTACGCTCCAAAGAATAAAGACCTAACTTGTTCAACCTTTCTCTGTAACTTATGTGCTGAAACCCAGGTAACATTCTCGTAAACTCCTCTGTACTCTCTCTATTTTGTTGACATCTTTCCTATAATTCGGTGACCAGAACTGTACACAATACTCCATAATTGGCCTCACCAATGCCTTGTACAATTTTAACATTACATCCCAACTCCTATACTCAATGCTCTGATTTATAAAGGCCAGCATAACAAAAGCTTTCTTTATCGCCCTATCCACATGAGATTCCACCTTCAGGGAACTATGCACCATTAGGCAGGGCATCAAAGGGTAGGGGTGAAAACAGGGGAGTGGGGTTGACTGGAAGAATTGGATCGGCCCATGATTGAATGGCGGAGCAGACTCGATGGGCTGAATGGCCTAATTCTGCCCTTATATCTTATGGTCTTATTGTGCATACATTTGTCTAAACGTCCTTTAAATGGTGTAGTTACCTGCCGCTGTCACCTCCTGTGGCAGCTCGTTCGATACACTCACCACCTTCTGTATGTAAACATTGCCCTCAGGGCCCCTTTCATTTCTTTCCCTCTTGCCTCACTTCCACAAACTTACTAACCACGCTCCTACACTCTCATCAAATTCATTAACATGAATAACAAACAGAATGGGGGCAGCAACGATGCCCGAGGTTCAGCACTGGTCACGGACATCCAGTGTGAAAAACAGCCCTTCACTACCACCCTCTGCCTCCAACCACAAACCAATTTTGTATCAGCTCACCCAGGACCTCATGTCACAGGGGCTGATGGTGTGGGGTAAAGTTCAGTATTTGATGTTCAAATTATCTCAACAAAGCCCCAGCAACTTCTTCCTTGGTTTCCCCACAAGGTCTGAGGATGGACTTGATCAGGCCCCAGGAGTTCATCCAGCTTTACGTGTTTAAGGCTTCCAGCATCACCTCGTTTGTCGTGTTTCAAGACATTACTATTTATCCTCCTCCCTACATTCACCAGCTTCCATTCCCTTCTCCACAGTAAGCACAGATGAGGGGAACCAGACCTCACTCGTTCCTCTTTGCTCCACACACAAACAGTGAGGGGAACTCTTCTCTCACTATTTCTCTTCAGATCAATGGACAGACTAAACTGAGGGAGGATAGAAAGGGCCGGGGGTAAGAGGTGTGGAACAGAAGGGTGTTCCCAAGTAAACAGACATCTTGTGAGTGAGGATCCTGAAGAGAGTTTGGAGGGGTTCGGGATCAGCATGTTCCTGTTGGAGTGAAGGTCAGCACTGATGGGATGAGGGAACCCTGGCTGACGATGGTTATCCAGACTCTGATCAGGAAAATGATGGAGTTGTTTGTCAGGTGAAAGTAACTGGGATGAAGCGATTCCCTTGCGAAATAGAAGGAATGTCGGAGTACACTGAAGAGGGGAATCGGGACGGCAAAAAGAAGGCACAAGATTATTTAGCAGATTCTGTGAATCTGTTGGAAGAAAGAGTAATTAGTGATATGTCCCTTGACGGATCAGTTTGAACCTGGGGATTTCAGTGAGGAGAATAGTAATGTCCTGAAACAAAACATCCTGTTTCAACTTTGACCCTCTCACTTTAAAGCTTCATCCTCTACGTAGTGTCCTCAGAGAGATTACACTGCTGGGCCTGTCTCAAAGTTAGAAGAATAAGAGGTGGTGTGACCGAGACAGACACAATCTCACAGGGTATTGACAGAGCAGAGGCAAGAATGATGTTTCACCTGGCTCACACAGAACGCAGTGAAACTCTGGAATTCTCTCCACAAGGTTTCTCAATTTCTGGGGCTCCGTGATAATGGGGGTGGCTCTGAGGTCAAAGGTCAGACGTTCTGAGTGAAGGACAGGACAGAAACAAAGGGCCAAATAGCCACATCTACTGCTATTTCTTAATACACCTATCTACATTTGTGCCATTTAATATTTTGGCCTTCGGTCTGTTGGATTACACAGGGGCAACCAATGCACTCTGTGCAGAACATCCTCTGTCCCCCATGTTCACTGTATTCAGTCCAAAGTTCACAGTAAATTTCTTATCAAACGGCATATATGTCACCATATACAAACCTGAGATTCATTTTCTTGTGGGCATTCTCAATAAATCCAACAATCACAATAGAATCAAGGAAAGATTGCACAAACAGGGCAGACAACCAGTGTGCAAAACACAACAAACTGTAAATACTAGGAGAAAGAAAAACAAGAAATAGTGACAAACAAACAAGCAAACAAACAAATAAATAAATAAATAAATAAATAGATAAACAAACAAACAAACAAACAAATAAATAAATAAATATGCAATGAATATCAAGAACATGAGATGAGGTGTACTTGAAAGTGAGTCCATAGGTTGTGGGAACAGTTCAGTGATGGGGCGAGTGAATTTGAAGTTATCTGAACTGGATCATGTGGGTCCTGATGGCAGCAGTGGGAAGAGAGCATGGGCCGGGTGGTGGGGGTTAGGGTTAGGGTGAATCTGAACTGGATCATGTGGGTCCTGATGGCAGCAGTGGGAAGAGAGCATGGGCCGGGTGGTGGGGGTTAGGGTGAATCTGAACTGGATCATGTGGGTCCTGAAGGCAGCAGTGGGAAGAGAGCATGGGCCGGGTGGTGGGGATTAGGGTGAATCTGAACTGGATCATGTGGGTCCTGATGGCAGCAGTGGGAAGAGAGCATGGGCCGGGTGGTGGGGGTTAGGGTGAATCTGAACTGGATCATGTGGGTCCTGATGGCAGCAGTGGGAAGAGAGCATGGGCCGGGTGGTGGGGGTTAGGGTTAGGGTGAATCTGAACTGGATCATGTGAGTCCTGATGGCAGCAGTGGGAAGAGAGCATGGGCCGGGTGGTGGGGGTTAGGGTTAGGGTGAATCTGAACTGGATCATGTGGGTCCTGATGGCAGCAGTGGGAAGAGAGCATGGGCCGGGTGGTGGGGGTTAGGGTGAATCTGAACTGGATCATGTGGGTCCTGATGGCAGCAGTGGGAAGAGAGCATGGGCCGGGTGGTGGGGGTTAGGGTTAGGGTGAATCTGAACTGGATCATGTGGGTCCTGATGGCAGCAGTGGGAAGAGAGCATGGGCCGGGTGGTGGGGGTTAGGGTTAGGGTGAATCTGAACTGGATCATGTGGGTCCTGATGGCAGCAGTGGGAAGAGAGCATGGGCCGGGTGGTGGGGGTTAGGGTGAATCTGAACTGGATCATGTGGGTCCTGATGGCAGCAGTGGGAAGAGAGCATGGGCCGGGTGGTGGGGGTTAGGGTGAATCTGAACTGGATCATGTGGGTCCTGATGGCAGCAGTGGGAAGAGAGCATGGGCCGGGTGGTGGGGGTTAGGGTTAGGGTGAATATGAACTGGATCATGTGGGTCCTGATGGCAGCAGTGGGAAGAGAGCATGGGCCGGGTGGTGGGGGTTAGGGTTAGGGTGAATCTGAACTGGATCATGTGGGTCCTGATGGCAGCAGTGGGAAGAGAGCATGGGCCAGGTGGTGGGGGTTAGGGTGAATCTGAACTGGATCATGTGGGTCCTGATGGCAGCAGTGGGAAGAGAGCATGAGCCGGGTGGTGGGGTTTAGGGTGAATCTGAACTGGATCATGTGTGTCCTGATGGCAGCAGTGGGAAGAGAGCATGGGCCAGGTGGTGAGGGTTAGGGTTAGGGTGAATCTGAACTGGATCATGTGGGTCCTGATGACAGCAGTGGGAAGAGAGCATGGGCCGGGTGGTGGGGGTTAGGGTTAGGGTGAATCTGAACTGGATCATGTGGGTCCTGATGGCAGCAGTGGGAAGAGAGCATGGGCCGGGTGGTGGGGGTTAGGGTTAGGGTGAATCTGAACTGGATCATGTGGGTCCTGATGGCAGCAGTGGGAAGAGAGCATGGGCCGGGTGGTGGGGGTTAGGGTGAATCTGAACTGGATCATGTGGGTCCTGATGGCAGCAGTGGGAAGAGAGCATGGGCCGGGTGGTGGGGGTTAGGGTGAATCTGAACTGGATCATGTGGGTCCTGATGGCAGCAGTGGGAAGAGAGCATGAGCCGGGTGGTGGGGGTTAGGGTTAGGGTGAATCTGAACTGGATCATGTGGGTCCTGATGGCAGCAGTGGGAAGAGAGCATGGGCTGGGTGGTGGGGGTTAGGGTGAATCTGAACTGGATCATGTGGGTCCTGATGACAGCAGTGGGAAGAGAGCATGGGCCGGGTGGTGGGGGTTAGGTTTAGGGTGAATCTGAACTGGATCATGTGGGTCCTGATGGCAGCAGTGGGAAGAGAGCATGGGCCGCGTGGTGGGGGTTAGGGTTAGGGTGAATCTGAACTGGATCATGTGGGTCCTGATGGCAGCAGTGGGAAGAGAGCATGGGTCGGGTGGTGGGGGTTAGGGTGAATCTGAACTGGATCATGTGGGTCCTGATGACAGCAGTGGGAAGAGAGCATGAGCCGGGTGGTGGGGGTTAGGGTTAGGGTGAATCAGAACTGGATCATGTGGGTCCTGATGACAGCAATGGGAAGAGAGCATGAGCCGGGTGGTGGGGGTTAGGGTGAATCTGAACTGGATCATGTGGGTCCTGATGGCAGCAGTGGGAAGAGAGCATGGGCCGGGTGGTGGGGGTTAGGGTGAATCTGAACTGGATCATGTGGGTCCTGATGGCAGCAGTGGGAAGAGAGCATGGGCCGGGTGGTGGGGGTTAGGGTGAATCTGAACTGGATCATGTGGGTCCTGATGGCAGCAGTGGGAAGAGAGCATGAGCCGGGTGGTGGGGGTGTGCAGCTTTCCTGCAACAATGGTCTGTGTAGATGTGCTCAGTGCTGGGGTATTGGTGATTCCAGACCAGACTGTGATGCAGCCAGTCAATATGCTCTCCACCACTCACCTATATAAGTTTGTCAAGGTTTTACATGTTGTGCTGAATCTTGGCAAACCCCGGAGGAAGCAGAAACGCTGTCTGCTTTCTTCAAAATTGTACTGAATCGTTCCGGGCCCCGGTCAGTTCCTCCGAAATGACAACACCGAGGAATTTAAAGTGGCCGACCCTCTCCACCTCCGATCCTCCAGTGTGGACTGGCTCATGGAGCTCTAGTTTCCTCTTCCCGAAGTCAATAATCAGCTCCTCAGTCTTGCTGACATTAGGAGGTTGTTGTTCTGGTGCCTCTCAGCCAGATTTTCAGTCTCCTCCGATACGCTGATTCATCACCACCTTTGACTGGCCTGAGAGAGCGGTGTCACCAGCAAACTTAACCCTGGCATTGGAGCTGTGCTCAGCCACACGGTCAGGAGTGTAAATCGAGTTGAGCAGGGTCCGAGAATACAGTCTTGTGGTGCATCTGAGCTGATGGAGATTGTGGAGCAGACGTTGCCAATCTGAAATGACAAGGGTGTGCAAGTGCAGAAATTGAGGATCCAATTGCACAAGGAGTTATTGAGGCCAAGATCTTGCAGCTTAGTGATTAGTTTTGACAGTATTGAATGCTGAGCTGGCTTTGATAAAGAGCATCCTGATGTGTCCAGGTGTGGTCTGTATCTGGCCACAACCCGCCATTCCCTGTCTGTTCATGTGTCTGTCTGAATGCCACTGAAATGTTGTTCAATCTGCTTCCACCCCCTCCCCTGACAGAACGTTCCGGGCACCGACCATTCTCTGTGTTAGAAAACTTGCCTCATCAATCTCCTTTAAACCTTCTCCTCTCACCTTATTTCCACTCCCTGTAGTATTTGA
The DNA here is from genome assembly GCF_048418815.1 of Hemitrygon akajei. Lineage (NCBI taxonomy): Eukaryota > Metazoa > Chordata > Chondrichthyes > Myliobatiformes > Dasyatidae > Hemitrygon > Hemitrygon akajei. The sequence continues at coordinate 199,916,957 of NC_133125.1, forward strand.
CTTTCCCACGCTGAGGATAAAGAGACTCTGACTGTCTATGATGCCTGTGTCAGCTCTTGCTGACTTTTGCCTCGACAGCTGCTGAGTCACCGTGTTCCCAGACTTCTGTACCTTGTGTAACGCCCTGGGTCGCGTTTTTCCTGTTCTGCTGTAGGTATTTCATTCAGCAGCTCCGTGAGATCAGTCTGTTCTGCTCTCAGCCTGTTCGGCTCATTGTTCAAGATAAGGGATGATGAGGAATGTGTGTCATCCAGTCAGGATGGTGGAACTAGGGGAGGTTTCTCTGGTGAGGGACACTGAAGTTGGGCTTGGGGCTTTTGTTCGGCGGTAGATGAAGAGAGAAGATGCTGGAGAGAACAGGTCGTGAGATTCGATCCGGTGCGGGACCGTGATCCGATGGTCCGGTGCCGAGACCGATTGAGGTTCGGTGAATATGGTGAAACGTTGAGTTCCAACTTGTGAACATTTGACTGTTTAATTAAAATGGCCCTTCTCTTTTTGTTTATCTTTACTGACCCTTTAGTTAAGATTCATAAATATATTTCCTCTATTCGAATGCAGTGTCCTGTCTGTTACTCCGTGGCACTAATATCTAACAGGGCAGCAAATTACACGGCATCCACACAAACCGGGGTTCGGGGTGGAGAACCGACTCAATCTCACAAGTTTGACGGGACCAGACAGTATCTTCCCGAGACTCACACAGCCAAGGAAACCAGAGCGTTTCGCTTGTGATCCCCTCAGTCTGTGATGCTCCCTCCCTGGTAAGGACCAGTTGGGGGGGGGGGTGTATCAGAGTAAATCCCCACAACCCCTGCTGGACAGTGGGGAGCAGCGGGTGTGCACTTGGCATCTGCTGACACACTCCGTCCCGACAGGGTGGGAGCAGAGTGTGAGAGCGAATAACTGGAGCAATCACGCCACCTGCTGGCCGCACCGGGTCATTGTGTTATTTTCTGACGCAAGTCAAGTCACTTTTTATTGTCATTTCGACCATAACTGCTGGTACAATACACAGTAAAAACGAGACAACGTTTTCAGGACCATGGTGCTGCATGAAACAATACAAAAACTACACTGAACTATGTAAAACACACAACAACTACACTAGACTACAGACCTCCCCAGGACTGCGTAAAGTGCACAAGACAGTGCCGGCATTACAATAAATAATAAACAGGACCATAGGCACAGTAGAGGGCAGTAGGTTGGTGTCAGTCCAGGCTCTGGGTATTGAAGAGTCTGATGGTTTGGGGGAAGAAACTGTTACACTGTCTGGTCGTGAGAGCCCGAATGCTTCGGAGCCTTTTCCCAGACAGCAGGAGGGAGAAGAGATTGTATGAGGGGTGTGTGGGGTCCTAGTGTGTGTGATAGTGTTGGAGATGCTGCTCCCGATCCGGACTGACTGAGATCAAGTGTTTAAGTGGGAGACTGGTCCCCACACCCACAACCCAACCCCCAGTCCCTCTGTCCCTCGAGCTGCTGTTGTGGACGCTGCCTGATGAAGACTGTCAGACTCAGCGACGTGGAGATTGCAGAGCAACACACTCAAAATACTGGAGGAACTCAGGGGGTCAGGCAGCAGCTGTGGAGAGGATAACAGTCGTCGTTTCAGACCCAGACCCTTCAACGCTGTTTATTCCTCTCCATATGCTGCCTGACCGGCTGAGTTCCTCCAGGATATTGTGTGTGTTGCTCTGGAATTCCAGCATCTGCAAAATCTCCTGTGTTTGTGAGTGGAGATTCCAGCCCAGTGCCCCTGCTCTCTGGGGCTGACGGGGTTTAGAAGACAGGCAGGGGGAAATCATTTCCACACGTGGGCCCTGTTCAGAACAAGTGAGACCGGACCTATGGAGCCGGGATGTATATGGTGATGTCAAGAGGGAAATGGAAATCAGGAGATGAATGTTTTCCACACTGTGACGTGCAATGTCCAGTCCTGTGGTGATTCCTGCAGACACATCTTTGTCATCGCCACAGCATCAGTCTCCTCACAGCAGATTCCCTCCACTTCCCGGGCCAGGCAGCATCTGTCCATCTTTGTCATCGCCACAGCATCAGTCTCCTCACAGCAGATTCCCTCCACATCCCGTGTCCCATAGCATTAACTGATTCAATAGTTGCTATAAATTTACATTAACCACCGTTTTTACACCTCAGTCTGACCATCTTCAGTCCTCGAGGTGAACAAAATGAGCTTTTGAGGAACACCAAGGGTCAGGCAGCATCTGTGCAGAGAAATGGACAATCGACATTTCCGGTCGAGATCCTTCACCTGGACTGTCTCAACCCAGAATATCTTCTATTTTTCTCCACAAATGCTGTCTGACCGCTGAGTTCCTTCCAGACTATAGACAATAGACAGTAGGAGCAGGAGTAGGCCATTCGGCCCTTCTAGCCAGCACCGCCATTCACTGTGATCGTGGCTGATCATACACAATCAGTACCCCGTTCCTGCCCTCTCCCCATATCCCTTGATCCCGCTATCTATGAGCTCTATCTAACTCTCTCTTGAAAGCATCCAGAGACTTGGCCTCCACAGTCTTCTGAGGCAGAGCATTCCACATATCCACCACTCTCTGGGTGAAAAAGATTTTCCGCATCTCTCTTCTAAATGGCCTACCCCTTATTCTCAAACTGTGGCCTCTAGTTCTGGACTCACCCATCAGCGGGAACATGCTTCCTGCCTCCAGTGTGTCCAATCCCTTAATAATCTTATATGTTTCAATCAGGTCCCCTCTCATCCTTCTAAATTCCAGTGTATACAAGCCCAGTCGCTCCAATCTTTCAACATATGACAGTCCCGCCATCCCGGGAGTTAACCTTGTGAACCTACGCTGCACTCCCTCAATAGCAAGAATCTCTTGCATTTACAGTCCCTTGTGCCCCTCTTTTCAGGACTTGTCCCTTCAGTTCTGCCGTAAACTGAACAAGCTCTTCTCTCCGGCTTTATCTATGTTAGACTTGTTTAATGTGTTTCTCATCGCTGCTGTGGGAATGAACACGATTCCTGCTTCACTGAAAAGGAACATTCATTCCCCAGACTGCAGCGCCCCTGGTGGACAGTCGCGGTACCGCAGCGTCCCGGTGGACAATCCCGGGACTGCAGCGCCCCTGGTGGGCAATCCCGGGACCGCAGCGCCCCGGTGGACAATCCCGGGACCGCAGCGCCCCTAGTGGACAGTCGCGGGACCGCAGCGCCCCGGTGGACAGTCCCGGTACCGCAGCGGCCCTGGTGGGCAATCGCGGTTCCGCAGGGTTCGGCAGCTCCCCGAAAGTGAAAGGATCCTGAACCCGGAAGTACCGGGAGTTAACATGGCTTCGAAAGGACAGGTCGAGGGTTTAACCGAGGAGGTAACTTGTCCCATCTGCCTGGATTTCTTCACCGACCCGGTTATACTGGACTGTGGACACAACTTCTGCCGCTCCTGTATCACTCGGTGTTGGGAAAGGGAGCAGACAAACTCCTGCCCGGAATGTAGAGAGGAGTTTGCAGACCGCACCCTCAGGGTCAATCGGGCCTTGGCAAATCTGTCTGAGAAAACTCGAAAACTAAACCTGAATCCGAAAGAGAAGGAAAGTAAACTTCACTGCGAGAAACATGGGGAAGAACTGAAGCTGTTTTGTGAGACGGACAAGACACTGATCTGCCAGATCTGTAGAGATGCGCGGGAACACAAGTCTCACAACTTCATGCCGATTAACGAAGCCGCTGAAATCTACAAGGTAAAACTAACCAGGTTTTGATCAGCTGTTTAGTTAGTTGCATATTTTGGTCTAATGTCTTCACTCTCTGATTCCCAGGGTCGGGTTAAATCTTCCTTAGACTCTCTCACTAAAAAGAAATTGGACTTCGAGGAGATGGAGCAACAACAGAAAGAGAAGATTTCTGGAGTTCGGGTGAGGCTCTTGAGCAGAATTTACAAATTCGCTGTGTAGTTTTGTTCCCTTTAATGCAGAATAGCAAAGTATCGCAGCTCCGGTAACCTGGAATCGATCCTGACCCCTGGAGCTGTCTGCGTGGAGTTTGCATGTTCTCCCCGTGACCAGTACCTTCCTTTAGCCGACATTGCATGGTTGAACGGTAAATTGGCGACTGTAATTAACCTTGTGAAGTTGGGTGTCTGTGAATCAGGTCGGAGACGGAATGTAAGTTTCTGGGAGACGTGGGGGAATGTGATAGAGGGGATTGTTCTGAGAACCAGCATAGACTTCAATGGGCTGAATGGTTACCTGCCATGTCAGAAGGAAATACAACACTAATCTGTTATAGTAAACTGGCCTCTCCTTTCATTGACAGGAACAGTCACACAGATTTCAGTCCCACATCACATCCCATTTTGCTGAACTGCGCCGGATTATCACTGAGAAAGAGCAGCGTGCACTCCGAGATCTCAGGGAAGAGGAGGAGGGGATTCTGAATCCAATGGAAAAAAATCTTCGAGAGATTCAAGAGAATTTAAATTCTATCCAGGAGGAAATCTCGAAGTTACAGGAACGGATGGATCAACACGAAAATATCATGTTCCTCATGGTGAGAGATTTCAGTTTGGTTCTGTGCATGTGCAGAGTCACAAAATGATGCATTTTATCGCAAATACTGTAGTTGGAAACTGATTTCCACCATGTGGAACTGTTCAGAATTGTCATTGTCCCAAACCGGCCTCTCACAACATCTGTACATCACAGGACAGTCTGCAAGCTTCTCAGGAATGAGTTACTCTGATCAGAGCACTGAGCTGGTGATCGTTTCTGTGATTCCCACGTATAATATCCCCTGAGACTCAGAGTAACACCCAGTTACAGTCACAGGCTGTGAGTGTGTTTCTGATATTCTCTTCACCACATTTCTTGTGGGATTTATTAGCAACCATCTGGTGTTTTATCTTTGACTTTTGGTCTCACACAAGCAGAAATACTTTCTCCACTCCACCCCATCAAATCAATTCGGAATGTCAAATTCCTCCATCTTATCCTCCCTGACATCGTATCCGGATAACAATACACAACCTGTCCAGTCTCTCCTGTAAGTTCCATCCTCTCAGTTATGGTATAAATTTCATTAACACTCCTTGCGCTTTCTCCCGTGGTTCTGTGTCCCTCTTTCTCCATTCGTTTCAGTGGGAGAGAGTTAAGTGGGAATTTTCAGCAGCTTGTAATAACTTGGCTCAGATTCCTGACGAAGGGTCTCGGCCCGAAACGTCGACAGCGCTTCTCCCTATAGATGCTGCCTGGCCTGCTGTGTTCCACCAGCATTTTGTGTGTGTTGTTGTTCAGATTCCTGCTGTTCAGATGCCGACAGTCAGTCTCAGACAACTGAGATCTGTGTTTTATTTATTTCAGGAGGAAGATCGTCAGAAGAGGAGGTAGGACATGGTCTTGACTGAAACTCTGTATGGATTTGTCAAATAGTTCAAATATCACTGATGATCAGTTTATAACGAGATGTATAATATTTGCAGGGTCAGTGATGATTACCAGACATTGTCAGTGACAGATGGTGCCCTACAGGCTGAAAAATTCTATCACCCCTATTTGTTCGACACAGCATTGGGAGAAGCATTGGACAGCATTAAACGAGGTAAAACATACAGATTCATTCCGGCACCAACCCCACCTGCCGGGAGGCATCACTGCCACATGGTCAGCTGGAGATGTCAGACCCTTGAACACACCAAACCAGGGGCAAAAATACAACCAATTCACTGGTCTGTCAGGTGAATCACTGCATCCTGATCCCATTCGCACTGGACAAACAAGCCAATGCACGGGTTTGAATCCTGACGTGGTAGCTCTGGAATTAATATTCCATTAATGTCATTAAAGAGGATAAAATTTGGTATCACTGTGGTGACAGGGATTGTCAGAATAATACACCAGTCCTTCGAGCCACTCACCCTGTCTGACCTGTCCGTGACCGCAGTCTGATTGACTCAGCTCTGCCCCCTGCTGGACTCGCCAGTCTCACTGTTGTGATCAAACCATCACATTGAGACTGAGCCCAGACACACCAACCAGCTTTAACACTGGTGGACACAGCATAACTGGTCTGGCAAATCTCCCTCACACACATTCACAAGAAGGTTCAGCAGATTGTAGTCAGAGCCTCAGCATTGCACATTGTTAGTCCCCTCAGTAACCTGGAAACTATTCTCTTCAGACACAGTGAATGGTTTCTATTTGAACAATTCACACACGTGTCACACATTGTCAACACACACTGGACATGTGAAGACACACTGTAACATCCAAATAGTTCAATGTGCACACTCTGCTTCATTGTGTACACACACTCACTGATATTTACCACAACCAACACACACGCACACATTGATACATTGATATATTGATAATATGCAAATGCACCATCAGAGTGGGACACATTGTCAGAGACACAGACACATTTCCCTCTGTTTGTCCCATATCCTTCTAACCATTGCTTATTGTTGTACCTGTCTAAATTGATTTTATAATATTTTAATTTTACCTCTTTCTACGGCTTCCTTTGGCAGCAAATTCCACACGTACCCACTTCCCTCACAGTGAGACAGTTGCCCTGCAGATCCCTTGAAAAACTTTCCCCTCTCACCTTCAGTCTCTGCCCTCTAGTTCTGGACTCCCCTGGAGTTCCCTGGTGTGACCTTCCAGCCCTTCTTACGGCAGCACCTGAGCCACCCTCCAGTCTTCCAGCAGCTCACCTGTGGGGAAATGTGAAGCAAATATATCTGCCAGAGTCTCTGCAAATTCATCCTCTGTCCTAATGAGGGGCTGTGGGGAGAGGGTTTGTGGGAAAGGAGACTCTTATCACCCATATTCATCCCCCTTCACCTTCTGTTTCCATCTACACACACAGTTCACCACAGGCTTTCCACCCCTCCCCCATCTGGTCCTGGTTCCATCTGCCATTCATCTTTCCCCTAATGGTTCCCATTGTCATAAACAGGAAAAAGTCTGCAGATGCTGGAATTCCAAATCAACAAACACAAAATGCTGGAGGAACTCAGCGGGTCAGGCAGCATCTATTGGAATGAATAAACAGTTGATGTTTTGGGCTGTGATCCTTTTTCAGGACTAAAATTGAAGGGGGGAGATGCCAGAATAAAAAGGTGGGGAGAGGGGAGAGAGGCTAGCTGGAAGGTGATAGGTGAAGACGGAGGTGGGAAAGCTGAAGGGCTGGAGAGGAAGGAATCTTATCAGAGAGGAGAGGGAACCCGGGGAGTAGTGGTAGGGAGGTGAGAAGAGGTTAAAGGCCAGAGTGGGGAATAGAAGAAGAGGGGAGGGGATGAGAAAAGTTTTACCTGAAGAAGAAATCAATATTCATGCCATCAGGTCAGAGGCTACCCAGGCAGAATATAATGTGTTCTCCTCCATCCTGAGGATGGCCTCATCTTGGCACAAGGGGCGGCCATGGACCGACATTTCTGAATGAGAATTAAAATGCTTGGCCACTGGAAAGTTCCCCTTTGGGCGGATAGAGTGGAACCTCCTTTACTGATAAGATTCCAGCACAGGTTGGCCTTTGAGCTCCTGTTTTTCATCCTCCCACAGCTGTCTCCCACCTTCCCTGCCACCCTGCTCCGACTAGCGATCAAAACTTTCATTGTGTTGGTCTCCACCTGTCATTCATTTCCCAGTGACGCCCAACTCCACAGTCCACACTCCCCACCCTTCCCGCTACCTCGAGCAACCTGCCTGACATCTTTCACCAATCTTCAGTCCACAGTCACTTCAGACTCCTGTCTCATCACTCCCCTTCTCCTCTGCTCAATCTAACCCCTCATAACCTTATATATTTCAGTCAGATCACCTCCCAGTCCATTTACCTGCATTTGGCCCGTATCCTTCTAAACCTCCCTGTCATCATTTCTCAGTCCCAGGCCTCAGCTCCTCTTCTGTGCCAGTTCCACAGGGCCCTGAATTCCCCCGTGTTACAGAAGATGATCGACCTCATTTTCTGCCACATTACAGAAGCAAATGTGCTTCAGGTCCTAAAATGCAGAAAGGGAGACAAATCCCCAGGTCCTGATCAAGTGTATCCCAGGACATTGTGGGAAGCTCAGGAGGAGAGTGTGGAGCCCATTTTGGAGATTTGTGTGTCATCGATAACTACGGGTGAGGGGCCAGAAGACTGGAGGGAGACTAATGTTGAACATTTATTGAAGATCGACTGTAGGGAAAAGCCTGGGAAATACAGACCGGTGAGCCTAACGTCAGAGGTGGGTTCATTAATGGAGGGGATTCTGAGAGACAGGATCTACATTCATTTGGAAAGGTGAGGACTAATCAGGGATACCTAGCCTGGATTACTGTATGTATGGTACGGAAGCATAGTGGTTAGCACAATGCTTTACAGTGCCAGCGACCCGGGTTCATGTCCAGTCACTGGCTGTGAGGAGTTTGTACGTTCTCCCCGTGACCATGTGCATTCACTCTGGGTTCTCAAGTTTCACAGTCCAAACCCGTACCGGTTGGCAGGTTAATTGGACATTGTAACTTGTCCCATGGTCAGGCTCGGATTAAATCAGGGGTTGCTGGGTGATAGGGGTCATTGTAACTTGTCCCATCGTCAGGCTCAGATTAAATCAGGGGATGCTGGGTGGTGGGGGTCATTGTAACTTGTCCCGTGGTCAGGCTGAGATTAAATCAGGGGTTGCTGGGTGGTGGGGGTCATTGTAACTTGTCCGATGGTCAGGCTGGGATTAAATCAGGGGTTGCTGGGTGGTGGGGGTCATTGTAACTTGTCCCATGGTCAGGCTCGGATTAAATCAGGGGTTGCTGGGTGGTGGGGGTCATTGTAACTTGTCCCGTGGTCAGGCTGAGATTAAATCAGGGGATGCTGGGTGGTGGGGGTCATTGTAACTTGTCCCATGGTCAGGCTCAGATTAAATCAGGGGTTGTTGGGTGGTGGGGGTCATTGTAACTTGTCCCGTGGTCAGGCTGAGATTAAATCAGGGGATGCTGGGTGGTGGGGGTCATTGTAACTTGTCCGATGGTCAGGCTGGGATTAAATCAGGGGTTGCTGGGTGGTGGGGGTCATTGTAACTTGTCCCGTGGTCAGGCTGGGATTAAATCAGGGGATGCTGGGTGGTGGGGGGGTCATTGTAACTTGTCCGATGGTCAGGCTCAGATTAAATCAGGGGATGCTGGGTGGTGGGGGTCATTGTAACTTGTCCCGTGGTCAGGCTCAGATTAAATCAGGGGATGCTGGGTGGTGAGGGTCATTGTAACTTGTCCCGTGGTCAGGCTGAGATTAAATCAGGGGATGCTGGGTGGTGGGGGTCATTGTAACTTGTCCCATGGTGAGGCTCAGATTAAATCAGGGGATGCTGGGTGGTCGGGGTCATTGTAACTTGTCCCATGGTCAGGCTGGGATTAAATCAGGGTTTGCTGGGTGGTGGGGGTCATTGTAACTTGTCCCATGGTCAGGCTCGGATTAAATCAGGGGTTGCTGGGTGGTGGGGGTCATTGTAACTTGTCCCGTGGTCAGGCTGAGATTAAATCAGGGGATGCTGGGTGGTGGGGGTCATTGTAACTTGTCCCATGGTGAGGCTCAGATTAAATCAGGGGATGCTGGGTGGTCGGGGTCATTGTAACTTGTCCCATGGTCAGGCTGGGATTAAATCAGGGTTTGCTGGGTGGTGGGGGTCATTGTAACTTGTCCCATGGTCAGGCTCGGATTAAATCAGGGATTGCTGGGTGGTGGGGGTCATTGTAACTTGTCCCATGGTCAGGCTCGGATTAAATCAGGGGTTGCTGGGTGGTGGGGGTCATTGTAACTTGTCTCATGGTCAGGCTCGGATTAAATCAGGGGTTGTTGGGTGGTGGGGGTCATTGTAACTTGTCGCATGGTCAGGCTCGGATTAAATCAGGGGTTGCTGGGTGGTGGGGGGTCATTGTAACTTGTCCCATGGTCAGGCTCTGACTAAATCAGCGCCTGCTGGGTGGTGGGGGTCATTGTAACTTGTCCCATGTTCTGGCTCGGATTAAATCGGGTTGCTGGGTGGTGGGGGTCAAAGGGCCGAAGGGCCCATTCCGTGCTGTATCTCAATAAATAAATTACAGCTGATGAAAGTGCAGTAGACATCATCTCCATGGAGTTTAGCATGGGATTTGACAAGGTAGCAGAGAGTTAGATCACATGGGATACAATACGATCTGGAATAGGATACAGAGTTGTCTGGGTGGAGTCCTGTGACCAGTGGTTTTGCTGCAGGGATCGGTGCTGGGTCCACTGTTTTTCATCATTCATATGAATGATTTGGAGAGAATGTAGGTGAAGTGTTTAGTAGGTTTGTGACGGACTCTATAATTGGTGGTTTCATGGACAGTGAAGAGGTTATTTATTTATTTAGAGACAGTGTGAAACAGGCCATCACAGACCAATGACCTGCTCCACCCAGCACCCCAACTATTTTAAACCAGCCTAATCACGGGGCACTGTACAATAACCATTTAACCAAAAACCGTTATGTCTTAGTACGAGCGTCACAGAGTGATAGAAATTAACAGCACAGGCCCTTCAGCCCACCTGGTCTGTACCGAAGCATTTAAACTACCTGATCCCGTCAACCTGCACCGGGACCATGGTCCTCCATCTCCGACCATCCATGGTCCTCCAACTCCGACTATTCATGGTCCTCCAACTCTGACCATCCATGGTCCTCCAACTCCAACCATCCATGGTCCTCCAACTCCGACAATCCATGGTCCTACAACTCCGACCATCCATGGTCCTCCAACTCCGACCATCCATGTACCATCCAAACTCTCTTAAATGTTTAAATCAAGCTTGCATGTACCACTTGCACTGGCAGCTCGTTCCACACTCTCACAACCCTCTAAATGAAACAGTTTCCCCTCATCTTCCCCTTAAACTTTTAATCTTTCACCCTTAACCCATGACCTCTGGTTGTAATCCAAAACACCCTCTGTGGAAAAAGCCTGCTTGCATTTACCCTATCTATCCCCCTCATAATTTTGTATACCTCTATCAAATCTCCCCTCAGTCTTCTATGTTACAGGAATAAAGTCCGAAACTATTCAATCTTTCCTCATGACTCAGGTCCTCCAGTCCCAGCAACATCCTTGGAAATTTTCTCTGTACTCTTTCAAACTTGTTTACATCTTTCCTGTAGGTCGGTGACCGAAACTGCACACAATATTCCAAATTAGGCCTCAACAACATCTCCTACAACTTCAACATAACATCCATCTCCTGTACTCAATACTTTGAAGGCCAAAGAAAAGCTTTATTTATGACCCTATCTCCCTGTAACACCACTTCCGGTGTATTCTGGACCTGTGTTCCCAGATCTGCTGTAGAACAGAGTCCTCAGTGCCCGACCATTCACTGTGAAAGACCTACACTGGGGTCCTACTGAAGGGGAACAGCTCACACTTGTCTGCATTAAATTCCAGCTGACACTTTTCAGCCCATTTTCCCAGCTGCCCCAGATCCCACTGCAAGTAATGATGGTCTTCCTCGCTGTCCACTCCTCCCCAATCTGAGGGATGAATCGGGAGCACCCGGAGGAAATGCACGAGGTCCCGGGGAGAAAGTACAAACTACTTACGGATGGTGTCGGAATTGAACTCTGAACTCCGGATCGCCCCGAGGTGCAACAGGATTGTGTTATCGACTACATAACCCATTGCTCATGGTTTATCCAAGATTGCAACGAGATCTTGATTAATTGGGTCTCTGGGCCGTTGGATGGAAATTGATTTTAATTCAGAGAGATGAGGGTGTTGCATTTTGGAAGGTAAACCAGGACAGGATTTACACATCAATCGGGGGCCCTGGAGAGTGTTGTGGAACAGAGAGACCAGGAGGTGATTGCCTTCATCAGTCAGAATACTGAGTGCAGGAGCTGGGACGTCACGTTATGAGTGTACAAGACATTGGGAAGGCCACATTTGGAGCAGAGTAACACACACAAACTGCTGGAGGAACTCAGCAGGTCAGGCAGCAGCTCTGGATATGAATAAACACTCAATGATTTGGGCCAAGGTTTTGTGTGTGTTGCTTTGGATTTCCAGCATCTGCAGATTTTCTTGTCTTTATGATTTGGATCACACTGTCCAGTGCTGGTGATCTTTCTACAGGAAGAATGTCATTAAACTGAGAGGGTATAAAGCAGATTTACAAGGATGTTACTGGGACTGGAGGGGTTGGGTTATAAGGAGAGGCTGGATTATCTGGATCTTTTTCCTGGAGCTCAGGAGGCTGCCAAAGGAAACTGCAGATCTGGGTACAGTTACAATGATTTAAAACACATCTGGACGGGTTCGCTCTCCCTGGCGAGGAAAAATCTCGGGAAGATGCTGGTTGTCCATCCACTGTGTTTGGGTAAAACCCCAGGGAAGGGTCCTGTCGCCACCCAACTGCCCAAGTCTCCCCCCGGTCCCGGGACCGCGCTGCCCGAGTCTCCCCCCGATCCCCCGGGCCGCGCTGCCCGAGTCTCCCCCCGGTCCCGGGACCGCGCTGCCCGAGTCTCCCCCCGATCACCCGGGCCGCGCTGCCCGAGTCTCCCCCTGATCCCCGGGGGCGGCGCTGCCCGAGTCTCCGCCCGATCCCCGGGGGCCGCGCTGCCCGAGTCTCCCCCCGGTCCCGGGACCGCGCTGCCCGAGTCTCCCCCCGATCCCCGGGCCGCGCTGCCCGAGTCTCCCCCCGATCCCCGGGGGCCGCGCTGCCCGAGTCTCCCCCTGATCCCCGGGGGTCGCGCTGCCCGAGTCTCCCCCCGATCCCCCGGGCCGCGCTGCCCGAGTCTCCCCCCCCCCCCCGATCCCCGGGGGCCGCGCTGCCCGAGTCTCCCCCGATCCCCCGGGCCGCGCTGCCCGAGTCTCCCCCCGATCCCGGGACCGCGCTGCCCGAGTCTCCCCCCGGTCCCCGGGGCCGCGCTGCCCGAGTCTCTCCCCGGTCCCCGGGGCCGCGCTGCCCGAGTCTCCCCCCGGTCCCCGGGGCCGCGCTGCCCGAGTCTCCCCCCGGTCCCGGGACTGCGCTGCCCGAGTCTCTCCCCGATCCCGGGGCCGCGCTGCCCAAGTCTCCCCCCGATCCTCGGGGACTCTCTAATTCTCTGCTTCTCCCCACAGTCTCTGTCACCCTGGATGTGGAAACGGCGCATCCGTATCTCGAGGTGTCTGAGGATCGGAAGAGTGTGAGACGGACCGGGACCCGGAGGGATCTCCCTGACACCGGGAAGAGATTCACAAACTGGCCTTGTGTGCTGGGATCGGAGGGATTCACATCGGGGAGACATTACTGGGAGGTGGAGATGACGGGGAATCGGTTCTGGTGTCTGGGAGTCGCAGCAGAGTCTGTGGAGAGGAAGGGAGAGGTCAGACAGAGTCCGGAGACCGGATTCTGGGTCATCACGCGGGATGGTGACGTGTTACATCGGGATTGTGACGTGGTCCATTTCCCCTTTCGCGTGATCCGTCTCCTCTTCCCTGACCTGGTTCCCCCCTCCCCCGAGTCCCGTCTCGCTGCCGATCCCATCCCCCGGAGGGTGGGAGTTTATCTCAGTTACGAGTCCGGGACAGTTTCATTTTACAACGCGGAGACCAATTCCCATCTCCACACCTTCACTGGGAATAAATTCACGGAGAAACTTTATCCTTTCTTCTGGACTGTATATCCAAACGAGTGGCTGAGAATCTGCTCCGGTTCCGCTCCGGGTCTGTAAACGGGTCGGGTCCGGGACCGGAGTCAGGAGTCAGTCAGTGTAAATATAAATGTGCGGAGAGTGAAATACACACGATGTGAGAATTATCGATCCATTAATTTTAACTCATTCACCGCATCCGTCAACGGAACAGAAACACGGCGGATTCAGCAGCAGCCGCGGGCGGCGGGTCCTGAGCTCCCCTGTTCCCCCGGGTGCTAAAGTCCACCCGCCCCGGGACAGGTGAAGTGGGACAAGTGGTGATGCTGACCGGGAGAGGGAGGTCAAGGTGAATCTTGGGGAGGTGGGACACGTGACGGTAACAGGCTGGAGAATCTCAGCGTGTCAGGCAGCATCTATAGAGGGAAATGGATAATTGACGTTTTGGCTCAATGTCCTCCCACTGGACTGAAAGTGAGAGCGGAGATGACCGGTGTAGGATTTGGATGGAAAGCCAGGGTAAGAGCTGGCAGGTGAGGGGGTGATAAAGACACGAGGGAGGGGTGGAGTGTGGAAATGTGTCAGAAGCTGTGAGGTGAGAGGTGGCAGTGACAAAGATGATGGGCAGATGGAGAGGGTGGGTGAGGAGGGTAAAATGTCGGAAGCATTCACCCGGTCAGTCACAATCCATGGAGTTCATATTTCACACCGATTATCTCTCCCGAAATCTCCACCTATCACCCGTCACTTTGTACTTCTTCCTCCCCTCCCCCACCTTTCCCCTTCCTTTCCTGCCCTGATGAAGGGTCACAGCCTGAATCGTCTACTGTTTACACTTCTCCACAGTCGCTGCCTGGCCTGCTGAGTTTCTCCAGCATTTTGTGTGTGTTGCTCTCGATTTCCAGCATCTTTTATTCAAACACCACCCGTCCTGTGGATTCTGATATTTTCTGTTTTTGATTTAGTTTCTCGAGCGTTTAACACGAGATTCTGCAATGAGAGATTGAGTTGATGTAGGAGGTCACCAAGAAATGGTGCATTTTGAGGCGGATGGAGTGAAAGTGCTCGACAAAGTAGTCCCTCCATCTGAGTTTAAGGGGTTCGGTGCTAAGTTCCAGGACAGGACCCGGGGTTCTGATCCCAGGATTGCTGCCCGTACCACGTGCTAGAGAGGCCAGAAACAGGAAGATCATACAGTTTAACGCCTGGCTAAGGAGCTGGTGTAGGAAGGAGGCTTTCAGATTTCACCGTTTAAAGTACATTTATTATCAAAGTACGTATACATTATGGAACCATGAGGTTTGTCTCCTTACAGGCAGCCACAGAACAAAAACCCAACAGAACACATTTTAGGAAAAGACATTGAACACCCAATGTGCAGAGAGAGAAAACAAATCACGCAGACAACAATAGTATTATTTACGAGTGATGAGGCTCTGCACAGGGAGTTCACTGATAAGTTAAAGGGCAGGACATCCAGTGTTGTGATCTCAGTATTGCTACACATGTCACGTGCTGGTGAGGTCAGAACTAGGAAGATTATGCAGTTTAACACCTGGCTAAGAAGTTGCTGTGTTAAGGAGGGCAGAGGTTTTTGGATCATTGAACTCTCTTCCAGGGAAGGTGGGACCTGTACAGAAGGGACAGTTTGCACCTGAACTGGAGGGGGAATAATATCCTGGCAGGAAGGTTTGTTAATGCTATACAGTGGGGTTTAAACTAGAGTTGCGGGGGAATGGGAACCAGAGTGTCAGAACAGTTCGTGGAGAGGTTGTGGAGGCAGATGCTGGTAAGACCTCAAAGTCAGGAATGAAAGGCTGGACATTGTGCATCCAGTGTCCTGAGCTGCCTGTATTTCAATGCAAGAAGTGTCGTAGGAAAGGCAGGTGACAGGGCTGAAGATGAGGTGGCTGGTTTACAAACAGAGGCAATGTGTAGTGAGGGGAGGCTGTTGATAAGGCACAACTAAAATCAACTGGATGAGTTGTAATGTAAAAGGCAGACAAAACTGAAAAGGATCCAGGACTGAAAGTGTTATATTTGAATGTGTTCAGTATACGGAATAAAGGAGATGAACTTGTAGCACAGTTACAGACTGGCAGGTATTGGCATTACTGAATCACGGCTGAAAGAAGATTGTAGCTGGGAGCTTAATGTCCAAGGGTACAGATTAAACAGACATGAAGGCGTGGGGGGGGGGGTGTCACTCTGTTGGTAATAAAAACTGAAATCAAATCATTAGAAGGAGGTGACATGGTGTCGGAAGGTGTTGAATCAGTGGGGACGGAGCTAAGGAACGGCAAGAGTAAAAAGACCCCGATGGGAGTTGCATACAAACCCCAAACAGTGGTAAGGATACGGTCTACAAATTACACAGGAGACTGAAATGCATGTCAAAAGGGCAATATTACGATCGTCAAAGGGGTTTCAATATGCAGGTATATTGGTGTTGGATTCCAGCAGGGAAATTGCTGGAGTGTCAGCGAGATGATTTTTTACAGCAGCTCATGGTCGAGCCCACTTGGGTCTCAGCAATTCCGCATTGGGTGTTGTACACTGAACCAGGATTGATTAGAGAGTTTCAGATAAAGTGACCATAATGTGATCGAATTCACCCTGAAATCTGAGAAGAAGCTAAATCAGACTTATCAGTAAAAGCCAAAGAGAGGGTATATTAGTGAGAACAGCCTCCCGGACAGTCACATCTGCACCAGGTACGTCGAGCTGCAGCTCCTTAGGGACCGGGTCACGGAACTGGAGATGCGGCTCGATGACCTTCGTCTGGTCAGGGACAGTGAGGGAAACTGGTCCAGGAGCCCGATGGCCACAGGCCGTAGCCACGGGGTGAGTTCAGTGCTGAGGAGAGTGTCGATGGTTGAAACTCGTTACAGACAGCGGCAGGAATTGAACCCAGGTCACTGACACTGTGAAGCATTAACACTAACCACCGTGCTACCATGCCCCCCCGTACTAAAACCATTCTGTGTTCTAAAATCAGCTCGTTGGGAGGATTCAGAGGGTGAGAGTGGAGGTTTGTTTCTCAAACTAGAAGCCTGTGACCCGTGAAGCCTGTACCACAGGATCAGTTCTGGGTCACCGTTGTTACTCGTGTCCTGTATATTAACGATGAGAGTGAGAATGCAGATCGCCTGGTTAGTAAGTTTGCCGATGACACCAAATCAGCCGCCCATCATCAATCAATGTGAGAGTCGATACTGACGTTCAAAGCCCAAACGGTCTTTGGGAAGTCCAGAAGTTGCAACTGGATGGGCAACTCCTGGACAGGAGGCCCAGAGGCCGGTCCTGTACTTGTCGGACTTTGTGTGTGAGAGGGTGAATGGGAGAGCAGCAAGGGGCTTGTTTTGCTGTTGTTGTTTGTTGTGTCGTGTTGTCTCTGTGGTCTGTGTAGCTTTACTGAACATTGTGGACATGCAAATGCTGAGTTGGTGCTGGGATGTGTGGTGACTCTTGCGGGCTGCCCCCGGCACATCCTGAG
Source organism: Hemitrygon akajei (assembly GCF_048418815.1). Lineage (NCBI taxonomy): Eukaryota > Metazoa > Chordata > Chondrichthyes > Myliobatiformes > Dasyatidae > Hemitrygon > Hemitrygon akajei. The sequence continues at coordinate 199,934,057 of NC_133125.1, forward strand.
GTTGTGTTGGTTGTTAATACGAACAACGTATTTCACTGTATGCTGCCTTTTACATGTGATAAATAAACCCAATCTGAAACTGAAAAAAATCTTCAGATCTCAGTCTGAAATGTCGACTCTTTATTCCTCTCCATGGATGCTGCCTGACCTGCTGAATTCATCCAGCATTTTGTGTGTGTTGCTCTGGATTTCCAGCATCTGCAGAATTTCTGATGACTCTGATCCAACTGCTATTCAAAACCCCGACACACCCCTCGCACCATGCACCACCAGGGCAAATATCCTCTCAGTATTTAACCTGTCAGGTCAACACAGCGTCTGAAATGTTCCAAAAAAAGATTTCCTCTCAAGTTCAAGTTTATTGTCATCCGACTGTACAGATATAGAACCAAATGAAACAACATTTCTCCAGACCACAAGCACCCACATGTATCGTACACAAAATGGCTCATATTACCATAAATAAGTTAATAAAATATAATTAAAATGTGTGTCAGTAGTGGAGAGGCGCCCAGTGGGCCCAGAGGCACGGGAGTCGGTGGAGTGCTCACCTTCCACTCGCTCCTGCTTTAACCGTTCTACCCATCTCTAATTATGTCCCGTTCCTCCACCAGTTAAACCTCATTCCCAAATCCCAGCAGAAGGGTCACCGGGTCACTGGTCCACTGGAGAGACCGATGGTGGGAGAGGGGCGTTGCTTTGGTTATGGGAAGGTCTAGGCCCAGGCCGAGGCTGCGGGTGGCCTGTGGCAGTCGCTCAGGGGAGGAGACGCTGAGGCAGTGCTGCCCTCCTGTGTTCACTCATTTCTGTCCTACCCTCAGGTGTTCCTGACCTATGATTAATTTTCTTGCGGGCATTCACTGTAAGTACGCAGAAACTCAATAGAATGAGAATCCACACAGAGACTGATAAACAACCAATGTATTGTGAAAATAATAAATGAATAAATAAATAATCCTGAGAACATGAGTTGTCGAATCATTGACGGTGAATCCTGAGGTTGTGGAATCGGTTCAGCGCCGAGTTGAGATCATTGCATTGCCATTTGTAACCAGACGGTGGCGATGGCGAGCGGCACAAAGATCTGTGCAGATTCACGGTGCAGGATCGCCACCTGCTGCTGGACACCGATACTGCAGGAGGAGTCGGAACAAAATGTTGCAGACTGACGACTGGGAAAGGGATTCGCGTAGAGACCGATTCCTACAGGAAACTGATGTTCTGCTGTTGTGTGGACATTTATGTTAGTTGGGCACGGCAACCTGGCGGTAGTGCAATCACTTTACAGCGCCGGCGATGATTGATCGGAGTTTAATTCCCGCGTTGTCTGTGAGGTATTATTCCCGTTACCGTGGGGAGTTCCTCTGTGTGCACCGGTTTCCTCCCATATTCCAACCACGGATGAGAGACGAGCTCTGTTTTGGCCGACTGCAGATTTTTCAGCGACACTCAGGGGGCTGGGGCCTCAGGCTGTCGGGTGGCGTGTTTTCAGCCGCTGGAGGGGAGGCGTTCGAACCATCGCTCTCTACCGGGGCCGGAGTAGCGCATTAGTAGCGACTGAAGATTTTAAATGAACTAAAGGGTCTGGACCATATAAATATATATTTGTCTGCTTGCGTTTTACTGATATCTCATATGTGCTTGTATATGCGAGGACTGGGCCTCAAAGCCACGGATATGTCCAGCAGGCGTCAGGGATTGGAGCGAGGATGAGGCTCAAATCCATGATGTCGCCTCGCGGGCGTCGGAGTCCAGGCGACAGATGAGATCCATAAGACCACAAGACAGAGGAACAGAATTAGTCCATTTAACCCATCGAGTCTGATACACCATTCCATCATGGCTGATCCCGGATCTCACTCAACCCCACACACCTGTCTTCTCGCTATATCCTTTGATGCCCTGACCAATCAAGAAACTATCACTTTCCGCCTTAAGTATACCCACGGACTTGACCTCAACCACAGTCTCTGGCAGAGTACTCCACAGATTTACAGTCTGGCTAAAAACAGAATCCTCTTTGCTCCTATTTTAAAGAGTTCCCCTCAATTCTGAGTATGTGCCCTCTAGTCCTGGATACCCCCACCAGAGGAAACATCCTCTCCACATCCACCCTATCTAGTCCCTTCAACATTCAGCAGGTTTCAATGAGATTCCCCCCCGCCCCCCGACCCTGCATTCTTCTAAATTCCGTGAGTACAGGCCTAAAGCTGCCAAAACGCTCCTCGTATGTTAACCCCTTCATTCCCGGAATCATCCTGGTGAATCTTCTCTGGACTCTCTCAAATGACAACACATCCTTTCTGAGATAAGGGACACAAAACTGTTGACAAAACTCCAAGTGCAGTCTGACTAGAGTCTTATAAAGGCTCAGTATTACTCCTTGTTTTTATATTCTATTCTCCCTGAAATTAATGTCTACATTGCATTTGCCTTCTTTACCAGAGACTGGGCCTGTAAAATTAACCTTCTGGGAGTCTTGCACGAGGACTCCTCAGTCTGTTTGCACCTCTGATGTTTAAGTTTTCCTCCCCATTTAGATAATAGTCTGCACCTTTTTTTCCTTTTACCAAATTGTATTATCATACATTTTCCAACACGGGGTTCCATCTGCCATTTTCTGCCCATTTGTCTAAGTCCTGGTGCAATCACATTGCTTCCTCAGCACTACCTACCCCTCCACTGATCTTTGTATCATCTCCAAATTCTGCCACAAAGCCATCAATTCTATTCTCTAAATCACTCACACTCTCACTGTGAAAAGTAGCGGTCCCAATACTGACCCCTGAGGAACACCACTATTCACTGACAGCCAATCAGAAAAGCCCCTTTTATTCCCACTCTCTGCCTCCTGCCTGTCAGCCGTTCTGCTATCCATGCCAGTGCATTTCCAGTAACACATCGGATTTTATCTCGTTAAGCAGCCTCATGCGTGGCATACCTGAATCAAGTGATTCTTGAAAGATCAGAACCAACGCATCTGGTATCACTTCAGCGACCTCCCTCAGAACTCTGGGATGTCGTCCATCCGGCCAAGGGGACTTATCCATCTGTTGTGATGGAAATAACTGGTTCTTTGAGTCTCAACAGTAGAGGCCTGGACACACACAGTTTTAATGATAAGGAATTTATTTACAAGGGGAAGTCGGGTCAACACAAGCAACTACAATACACAGGAAGCGGTGTGGGGACAGGGTACGGTTACACAAAGAACAAGGGAAAAACACTACAACAGCTATCCCCCTTGACCTTGGATAGCTGCGGCTCCCTTACCAGGACAAACGATAAAACTTCCCAAACATAAATCAATGCACTTACCTTCAATGTGGTGGTCTGTAAGAGAGAGCGAGCCAGGGACAAGTCTCACCTTTTATAGCATGGGGCTGGGCGAGATAATCCAATTAAGGTAACCAATAATTTAGGTGTGCATTGATTAGTTGGGAGGGACCAAATGTTGATTGGCATGTGGTGTGTCCTCCGACCAGCCAGGTGGCAGTGCGTCTGTCACGTGGCCGGTATCTCTGGATACACCATCTTAAGAACTTTCAGTTTGTCTGGCACTTTTTCCTTTGTAATATCAATGGCACTCACTCCTGCTCCCTGACACTCACGGACGTCTGTCACACTGCTAGTGATTCCACAGTGAGGACTGACGTAAAGTACCCATTAAGTTCATCCGCCATTTCTTTGTCCCCCATTACTACCTCACCAGCATCATGATCCAGTGGTCCAATATCAACTCTCAGCTCCCTTTTACTCTTTTATTGAATAAAAAAAACTTTTGTTATCCTGCTTAATATTATTTCGTAGACTGCCCGCATATTTCATCTTTTCCCTTCGTACAGCTTTTTTTAGTTGCCATATCGGTGGACTGGGGCGTCTAGACGACATAAACATGCATATTATGGACTGCCGTAGTTTACTGATATTCTGTGTGGATTTGTTGACGTGTACGCATCGAGCCGCGGTGTCGAGATGGGAGGGGAGGGCGAGGGGGAGGAGGGCCTCGCGACTCTTTTTACGTGATTGTGGCCTTGTGTGTGTTTACTGTGTCTGACTGTTGGTATGTGTCCTTACACCTTGTCCCCGTAGTAACATCGTCTTGTTTGGCTGTATTCATCAGTATTCATATGTGGTTAAACTAGAATTGAGATGAAGAGGACAGATTCCGATATTCGGGGCCTTCACCAATCAGAGGGCATCGGCAAGGAGAGAAACACAAAACAGGATTCCGAGGGGAGAGAGAGAGAGAGGAAAATGGTTGGTCGGTGAGAATTTTCTTGGGTGTAGAGGTGAGGAGAGACATTTGCATTAATAGTGTTATGTGTGCTGGACAAACCTGATGGAAATGGGGTCCAGAGCTGACCCCCCCCCCCCCCCCACCTCCGGGAACTATGCTGCTAATGAGAGAGTGAGATGAAGAACAGAGGGAGAGGCATCTGCCACAGATAAGAGAAAGAGAGAGTCGGATGATTTAGTATTATGGCTTCTTCACTGATGGAACGGTAAACAATCTTTTGCTACAAGGACACTTCTTTGCTCGTTAACATTCCTGCTGGGACAGCAGGGAGTGGACTGGTTTGATGGACATGTGGAGTTGATGGATAGCTGATACCCCATCAGTGGGGATAAAAGACGGATCTGGGGAGACACACCAGTGGACACTGAAAGAGTGTTGTGCACCCACAGGAAGGTGGGGGCCTGGAGAATCGGTCCGGAGCACGGTGGATGAAGGCAGACCGGTGGGGACTTGTGTGTGTGTCCGCCCTTGCCTGGGTGACGAGTCCATCACTGAACAACAGTCTAGCCTGGAACGGAAGGGTCATCACCGGTGACCCCCAACGGTACAACGGAACAAGATGACGGAAAGTTTGCCTGCAGCAGCTGCTCATCTCTTTCTCTCCCTCCCTCTCCCTCTCCCTCTCCCTCTCCCTCTCCCTCTCCCTCTCCCTCTCCCTCTCCCTCTCCCTCTCCCTCTCCCTCTCCCTCTCCCTCTCCCTCTCCCTCTCCCCTCTCCCTCTCTCCCTCTCTCATTGCAACACAACAACTTCGGTGGCACTAGAGGATGCCAGAAAGTTGGAATTGTTGAATATTGGCGAGGACGGTTGAATCTCTGGGCGGTGAAACCGGCGATGCGAAAGTCGGAGGTGCAGAGAGCAATAGCCGCGTATTCCGTATCCCAGAAAGTGTTCCAGGTAGAGGTGTTGGAGCTGTTCCCGGAGAGTAAACCAGACGGGGGGTGAGCTTCAGCCTCAGATGGAAAGATTAAGGTTGGATGAGGAGGAAAGGAAAAGGGAGCATGAGTTCCGGATAAGGAAGCTGGAGGCAGAGAGAGAAGAAGCCGAAAAGCAGAGAGAAGAAAGGGAGAAAGAGAGGCAGTTTGAGAAAGGTTAAAGGGCAAGGCAGGGAGGGGATCAGGCACGAGACCCAAACAGGGGGTTCAAGATTGGTCAGGAGGTTAGGTTAGTACCCCTGTTCGAGGAGATGGATGTCGATAGGTACTTCCTCCATTTTGAGAAAGTGGCTGTGAATCGGGACTGGCCTAAGAGGAAGTGCGCTGTTCTGTTACAGAGTGTACTTAGGGGGAAGGCTCAGCAAGCCTATTCGGCATTGTCTGTGGATGAGGCTAAAGATTATGATGAAGTAAAAAGGGTTATACTAAGGAGTTACGAGTTGGTTCCAGAGGCATACTGGCAGAAGTTCTGGAATTTGAGAAAGCCGTGTGATCGCACGTATTTAGAGTTAGCATCTAAGCGCTTTGCTCCGAAGGAGGAGACAGGAAAAGGAAAGACGACAACCCCGACTGGTTGCATTGAGCCGGTCAACAGACCGATGAGGAGGGCGAGGTTAGATAGACCCAAGAGGGCGCGAGAAGTTTATTTCGGAAGGGATGGTATCTGTGAAGGAGGGAGAAACCCCAGTTCCCGTGCAGATCTGGAGAGATACTGGGGCTGGTCAGTCATTGATTCTAAGGAAGGTGTTAGACTTCGGTGCTGAGACCGAGACTGGGAAGGTAAATGTGATAGAAGGGGGTTGGAAAAGGGACTGAGGCCGTACCGTTACATAAAGTACTTTTGAAATGTGATTTGGTATCCGGACCAGTTACGATAGGGGTACGGTCTGCACTCCCGATAGCCCATGTAGATGTTTTACTCGGGAATGACCTGCGGGGCGGGCGGGGAGGGGGTGTTCTCTGCAGTTCAGCTCTCGAGTAAGCCTGCCGGGACTGAGGACCCGCCCGTAGTTTCTGAAGTTAATCCCGCAGGCGCAGTCACCAGAAGAACGTCGAGGAAAGCTGCCAAGACAACCGCTGATTTAGCTGAGACGTTTTTTACCAGCCCTGTACCAGGAGAGGTTAGAGCATGGTAAAACGCAGAATAGTGGAGCTAAGGGAGGTAAGAGAGACGAAGCAGATTTAGCGTTGTCAAGGAACGGAATTTTGAACCTTGCCCATAAGCTACCCCGAGGTGGACATTTTGGAGTGAGGAAGGAGGTTATGGAGGCACAGAGACAAGATGAGAAACAGATGTGGCAGCTGGAAGGTCCAGGGTTGGACACTGGTGATTTATGTAGCTTGAAAGAGCTTGTTGTAGTTGAAGAATTTAAGTGTCTTCCCGATGATGTAAGGGCATTCCGAGAGGTAAAGGATGCCGCTACCTTGAGGGAGTCTGCTGGGTTAGCAGACGAGGTTGCTTTAACCCGCAAGGTTGAGTTTACTCCAGATGGGAGTTGCCCAGAGAGTAACTGGGAGGATCAGGGGGAACTTGGAATTTGAAAGGGGGACTGGTATTGAACGCCTAGGAGAGGCAGATGTCCCGTTTGCCTGTGTTCAGGTTGTGAAAGTATCTGTGGATGCACAGGGTACTGAACCTTGTGTGGAGACTCAGGAAAAGTCTGAGGGGTCTGACTTAGTTAAAAAGAAATGCAGTCCTTTTATGTCAGATGGACTTTGTTCAGTGCAGAAAGGGTTAACCCTGGCACCAGTAGAAAGTGGGGCTTCTCAGTCACTTGTGTTAAAAGTTAGTGAGGAGATGAAAGCTGGTGATGTGAATATTATTGAAGATATTGAGAAAAGACTTTTGAATAAGGAAAATTTAAAGTCTGTATTGGTTTTAGAAGCATTGACCATGCTGAAGGGTCAGTGGCCTGGTAACAAGGTGCTTGCAAATCAATTACAGTTTGTTTTGAAATTTAAGGACAAGCAACTTGATGTTCAAGTATGTGATTTGGAGAGGCAGAACTTGAAGTGTTGTTTTGACCAAAAGGGATCATCTGCAGGTGTTAAACTGGAACCAATAGAATTAAAGATCCTGAAGATAAAAGTAATGACCTGCTTAAAATTAATGAGTGGTGTGGAAGTTCAGCAAATGGGCTTAGTTTGGGAAAACCGTGGTGATATGCTAGCACCTGTGAAGGCCTAATCTGGGCTGGTCAGCCAGCTAACCACGTGAGAGTTAAGTGGAAAAGGGGCAAGGGTTGACCAAATGCCACTTTGAATAACAGCATCTGGTTTTGCGGAAATTTGACCTTTTTTTGTAACAAAGCTTGTGAAAGTTAAAGACAATATCATGGAAGGTTGACTGAATGTTAAGTTTAAAAGTAAAATAGAGAGTTAGTATTTGTACAGACTTCTGTAACGTACTACATTATAATCACATATGTATTGGTTCACACTTTGTAATATACACCTAAGCTAAGAATTACTCCACTGTAGAAAAAGAATTACTGGCACTTATCCTGGCGTTACAGCATTTTGAGGTTTACATTTGTCCAGCACAGAAACCATTCATAGTTTATACTGATTACAACCCCTTGGTATTTTTGACTAACATGAAAAATAAAAATAGACAGTTATTAAGTTGGAGTCTGTTGTTACAAGAATTCGATATTAAAATACAACATGTAAAGGGGACTGACAATGTAATTGCTGTCTGTTTATCCAGGTGTTAATTTGAAATCATATCTGTGTTACCCTGTTGATTAATGACCACTTCTGTATTATATTAGATTCTGTAATGTGCCTTACTAGTTAATTTTCAACCCCGGTGAAAATTCTTTGAAGGGTGGGGGCGTTATGTGTGCTGGACAAACCTGATGGAAATGGGGTCCAGAGCTGACCCCCCCCCCCCCACCTCCCGGAAACTATGCTGCTAATGAGAGAGTGAGATGAAGAACAGAGGTAAAGGCATCTGCCACAGATAAGAGGGAGAGTCAGATGATTTAGTATTATGGCTGATACCCCGTCAGTGGGGATAAAAGACGGATCTGGGGAGACACCCACAGACACACCAGTGGACACTGAAAGAGTGTTGTGCACCCACAGGAGGTGGGGGCCTGGAGGATCGGTCTGGCGCACGGTGGATGAAGGCAGACCGGTGGGGCCTTGTGTGTGTGTCCGCCCTTGCCTGGGGTGACGAGTCCATCACTGAAGAACGGTCTAGCCTGGAACGGAAGGGTCATCACCGGCAACCCCAACGGTATAATGGAACAAGAAGATGACGGAAAGTTTACCTGCTGCAGCTGCTCATCTCTCTCTCTCCTCTCTCTCTCTCTCTCTCTCTCTCTCTCTCTCTCTCTCTCTCTCTCTCTCTCTCTCTCTCTCTCTCTCTCTCTCTCTCTCTCTCTCTCTCCCCCTCCCCCTCCCCCCATCCCCCCCCCCCTCCCCCTCTCTCCCCCCAACATTGCAACACAACAACCAACTACCTCAGCACGAACCGAACTCTATATTCTCTTATGACAATTCATTTACCCCTAGACTTTGATAGAGCTTGGTTTTGATTATTATTCCTGCATTTCTGTATTTTTCATTGCTAACCTGTTTTATATGTATAATTGGCGTTTATGATACTGTATTGCTTAGTTTACTAATAAACACCTTTAGTACAGTACCACCAGACTCCAACATATCAGTCCATTTCTGCTGGTTGTTAACCCAGTTTACGGGGGTGCGTAACAATAGTCACGTTAATTATCCAATAACTTCATCTGTTGATAGAATATTGACCTTAATAAACATTATTTAACGTTATTGATCAGAAATTGATTTAAATGGATGACACGACACGGACTGTAGCAGCTTGAGTCGCTCATTTCAAGGACAGTCGGTGACAGTAAATGTTGGTCCTGCTGTCGACGCCCACATTCCGTAAACAATAAACTCTTGCCCCTGTTTTTATACTTTGACAATAAATTTACCCTACAATTATGCCCCCTGAACCGGTGTCGGTAACTTCACTCACCTCAGCTCTGAACTCTTTCCACGGGCTACACACCAGCTTTCCAGCACTCCAGCGTTTATTTAATTATTTGTATCTCTGACTGGACGCCTGTGACTAGTAATGTGCCCCAGGGATCGTTCTGGGTCCATTGTTGTTTGTCTTCAATATCAACGATCTGGACGATAGTGTGGTGACCAGAGTCATCACAGTGGACAGCGAGGCAGACTATCAAAGCTTACAGCGAGATCTGGTCCAGCTGGAGAAAATAGACTGAAAATGGTGGATGGAGTTTAATACAAACAAGTGAGGTGTTGCTCAGGCATCAAACACAAAATGCTGGAGGAACTCAGCAGGCCCGACTGTACTCTTCTCCATAGATGCTGCCTGGCCTGCTGAGTTCCTCCAGCATTTTGTGTGTGTTACTGGGACTTACCGGGTGAATGTTCGTGCTCTGAGGAGTGTCGTATAACAGAGGGATCTGGGAATACAGATCCAGAACTTCCCTGGAAGTGGCGTCTCAGGTACAAAGGTTGTAAAGAAAATGTTTGGCACAGAGTCCGTTCATAAATCAAAGTAGCCTTTGAGTACTGGAGTTGGGATGTTATGTTGAAGTTGCATAAGATATTGGTGAGGCCTAATTTGAGTATTGTGTGCCCTCCTGGTCACCTGCCTACAGGAAAGATATTAACAAGACCGAAAGAGAACAGAGAAAATTGACAAGGATGTTGCCAGGACGTGAGGACCTTAGTCATAGGGAAAGGTTGAATAGACGAGGAGATAATTCCCTGGAGCCCAGGTGAATGAGGAACGATTTGATAGAGAGATTATGAGAGGAACAGTATATATCGGGTAAATAGATACAGGCATCTCCACTGTTTATGGGTGCGTCTACAACTGGAGTTCATAGGTTAAGGGTGAAGGGTGAAACATTTAAGGGGAAGCTGGAGGGGATCGTGTTTACTGAGAGAGTGGTGCGAGTGCGGAACGAGCTGCCTGTGGAAGTGGATCGATTTCAATATCTAAATTTGGATAAGTTCATGCTTGGAAGGACAAGGGTATGATGGACTATTATCCAGGTGCAGGTCAGTGAGACTCGGCAGAATAACGGCTCGGCACGGACTAGATGGGCCGAAGGATCTGTTTCTCTGCTGTAATGCTCTATGATTCGATGACTATTTGAGAAATTGTCTTCTTTTGCACAGTGATTGCTTGTTTTTGTTTACGTGTATTTTTCCCAAAATTCCATTGTATTTACTCATTTCGCTGTAAAGTCTGACAGGAAAAATGAATTTCAAGGTAGTACATCGTGACGTGTTCGCACTTTGATAATAAATTGACTTTGCTCCAGCAGAGTTGCCGCATTTTGTGCCGCCATTCCTGCAGTACGGGTCCCAGCAGCAGGTGGCGGTCCTGCGCCGTGAATCTGCACCGATCTTCCGGCTCTTCACCATCCTCATCCTCACATTGAACGCGGCACTGGCATGAACTGAACTTTCTGACATTAATCAGCTGGATTGGCGGAGTCCTGAATTCAGGACATTAACAAAGATGAACCACGGGTTTACAAAGCGTAGAACATCAGATAGGACGAAAAAGCTGATGTTGGAAAAATCAATAAAACTCCCCACCTTCCACACCCATCTTCACTTTAAGCACAGGCACGTATTCAGAACTCGCCAATCACCCTTGGGCTCCACACAGACACTGATCCTTAAGCGGACCTTTCTATCCATATTTATAGTTTTGTTCTTAATATGATTCTAAAATCCTGCATGACTCACCTTTCCAAATCTGAGACTGCTGGAGAAGGTGCATTTCCCTTGTGGGCCGAAGGGCCTGTACTGTGCCTGTACTATTTTATGTTCTACGTATACTTATTTTATTTAGTTTAATTGACAATTGTGTGAGAGAGAGAGAGAGAGGAGGAGAGAGAGAGAGAGAGAGAGAGAGAGAGAGAGAGAGAGAGAGAGGAGAGAGAGAGAGAGAGAGAGAGAGAGAGAGAGAGACAGGAGACACCTGTGCGGCCAGCATGCTCTACACAGAGTGCATTGGTTACCGCTCCCCTGTGTAATCCAACAGACTGAAGACCAAAACATTAAAAGACACGAAGATCGGTTAGTGTTTCATGAAAGTAAGAAACGGGACAAGAAGTGGTCATTCGTCCCCTTTCACCTGTTCTACTCTTCACTCAGAACTTGGCTGATCATTGACTTCAGTGCCAATTTCCTGCACCATCCCATCTTCTCTTCCCCTTAAATCCAGAAATCTTTTGTAGAGAATTCCACCACACACTGGGAGAGGAAGTTTTCTTCATCTCAGTCCTGCTGAGGCGACCTCTGATTGTGAGTCTGTGACCCCTGGTTCCACACCCCATCATTCCTGCCTCTACCCTGTCAATACCCAGTGAGACTGTGTCTGTGCCAGTGAGAACACCTCTTATTCTTCTAATTATCAGACAGTCTCAGTCAGTGTAATCTCCCCGAGGACACTACGTGAAGGGTTAAGCTTTAAAGTCAGAGGGTCAAAGTTGAACCGGGATGTTCAAGGGATGTTTTTGGACACAATGAGTGGTATCTTCCTGGAATGTACGGCCGGGATGGGGAGTGCTGGAATCAGATACGATCGTGATGTTTAACAGACATTTAAACAGGGAAATGAACAGACAGGGAATGGAGAGTTTGGGTCATTTGCAGGCAAACGTGATTAGCTCATGGTCAGCATAGACAGCGTGGGCCGAATGGCCTGTTTCTGTGCTGTACTGTTCTGTGTTCAGTGTTTGAAATATCACAGCCAGGGACCCAGCAATTTCTTCCCTGGATTTCCACCATGTCAGACGATACACTGGGCCAGACCCCCAGGTTTATTCATTCCATCACCTTCTCCACAGTGAATACAGATGAGAAGTATTTATTTCAGACCTCACCCATCTGCTGTGTCTCCACACAGAGATGACCACACTGATCCTTCACGGGACATTTTCCCTCACCAGTTACCCTTTTGTTTCCCACAGACTCACAGAATCTGTTGGAATCACCTTTATCTGACCCCCTAAAGCTATCTCATGTCCCCTTCATGTCCATCTGAGTTTCCCTTTTCAGTGTTCCCCACACCCCTTCTACTCCTCGAGGACCCCAGCCCTCTTTCCCCTCACACACGACTCCATTCGAACCAGAGCCTCAATGACCCTCATCAGCCAGGGTTCCCTCATCCTCCAGTCTCGCTATTCACTCTACCAAGACAGGATGATCCTGGACCGTTCCAAACTCAGTATTAAAGCCGCTCACTTGCCAGATGTCTGTTCACCTTGGGAACACCATCCTGTTCTACACCTCTATTTATTCCCCAACCCCTTCTATCCTCCCGCAGTTCAGTCTGTTCACTGCTCTGATCATCAGAAATAGCAGCAAGAGGAGGCCATTCAGCCCCTCACACCTGCTCTCCCATTGAATAAGATCAAAACCACCTCACTGGGCTACAGATACAAAGGACATGACAGAAGTGGGGGTAAGAGAGGAGGGGGAGTTGTGATGTTGATTAGGGAGAGCATCACCACAGCACTCAGAGAGATCCTTGTGGGGATAAAACATTTGTTTGTGATAGGAAGCAGAGAGTGGTGCCATGGCCGGTAATTTCATGGATGTGAGGTGAGAGTGGAAAATATTTAAGAGCTGAAGAGAAAAATTTTCCACAGGGAAGATGGGAAAAGGTGAATTTGAACTGAAGTCTTGCTGAAATCATATTTATCTAATTATCAAACAATCAATCGCATCATCCTATTTCTTTTATGATCTGATATACAGACTAATACATGAATTATTTGGATGAGAATGTGGGTGAGCTGATCAGTGAACTTGCAGATGGTGGACAGTGAAGGTGTTTAATTATCATTTTGAACAGACCATATGACCATAACATATAGAAGCTCAATGGCCCATCGAGTCTGCTCGGCTATTTCAACCTGACTGATCCAATTTTCCTCTTTGCCCCAATCTCCTGCCTTCTCCCCGTATCCCTTCATGTCCAGACCAGTCAAAAATCTATCAACCTCTGCCTTAAATAGAAAGACTTGACCTCCACAGCTGCCTGTGGCAAAAAATTCCACAGATTCACCACCCTCTGGCTAAAGAAACTCCTCCTCATCTCCATTCTGAAAGGACGCCCCTCCATCCTGAGGCTGTGTCTTCTGGTTTTAGACTCTCCCACCACAGGAAACACCCTCCACACATGCACTCTGTCAAGGCCTTTCACCATTTGAAGGTTGCAATGAGGTCACCCCTCATTCTTCTGAATTTAGTGAACACTGACACAGAGCTCCTATGACAAGCCGTTCATTCTTGTGAACCTCCTTTGAACTCTCTCAGTTTCAGCGCATTCTTTCTGAGATAAGAGACCCAAACCTGCTCACAATACTCCAAATGAGCCTCACCAACACTTCATAAAGTTTCAACATTACATCCTTGCTTTCATACACTCGTCCTCTTGAAATGAATGCTGACGTTGCATTGGCCTTCCTCACCGGAGAATCAACCTGCAAATTAACCTTTAAGGAATCCTACACCAGGACTCCCGAGACCCTTTTCCACCTCAGATTTTTGTGTGTTGCTTCAGACTCCATCATCCAAAGTCCTGTTGAAGGGGCAGGTGCACTGATAGGAAGTTTCTGGTCATGTAGTTTGGTGGAAGGAATAAAGGCACAGAATGTTTTCAAAAGGGGAGCAAATTCAGAATTCAGAGGAGTAAAGGGACATCTGGGTCCTCATGCAGAATTCCCAAAACAGCAAATTACAGGTGAAGTCAGTGGAATGGAAGGCAAATGCAATGTATCATCCATTTCGAGAGGTCTGGGATATAAAATCAAGTCTGTAACACAGTGGCATTATAAGGCATTGGTTAGACTGCATCTGGAGTATTCTGAACAGTTCTGGGACCCTCCTCTAACATAGAATATGCTGGTGTTTGAGATGGTTAAGATGTGGTTCTCAGGAATGATCCCAGGAATGAAAGGGTTAATGTGTGAGGAACATTTGATGATTCTGCCCTGTACTCACCGGAGTTTAGAAGAATAGGGAGTGTGGGTGGATCTCATTTAAACTAACTGAATATTGACAAGCCTAGACGGAGTGGATGTGGAAGATGCTTCCTGTCACGGGACATCTGGGACCAGTGGTCACTTTCTCAAATTGGAAGGACTCCCCTTCAGAACAGAGAGAAGGAGGAATTTCTTTCCCCATATGTTTTGTGGGTGTTTGGAATTCATTGCACGGATTTCTGTGGAGACCATATCATTGGGTACATTTAACATGGAGGTTGATAGGTTATTGATCAGTAAGGGTATCAAAGCTTATGGGAGGAAGGCCGGGGAATGGGTTGGAGATGGATCATAAATCCACCATGTTGGAATGACAGAGAGGAGGGGACGGGATGAAAGGCCTAATTCTGCTCCAATGTGTTTGGGTCGTATGGACCAGACTGCCTCACAGAGAGTGTCATTTACCGAGACTCCTGTGCCCAGCGTTATATTATGGACATAGTAGTAGGCAGCCAACAATCCCAGGGCATCGCGGGTTTGCACCCCTGGTGAACTGTGTCCTCTCCAGGGCACAAGTCTGGGTGGGAACATTTGAAGCACCGGCTGTTACCCATGCAGTGGGATCCCCCCGTCCACGTCACTGATGGAGTCCAAGGGAAGGGCAAGCACCGATACAGCTCGGCACCAGTGTCGTCACAGGGGTTGCCAGAGTGAAGTTGTAAACAACATCAAACTGCCTCAGGGACCCCGGCTCTGGATTTCTTCCTCGGGGTTTACTCCCAAAGCCTTTCCCATGGGTGGGTATGGCCACAAGGCAGCGGATGGAGGTTTAAAATCAGAGTTTTCCTTCTCCACAGAGCAAAGGAGGATGAGAGGAGACTGATAACAATGTGCACGATGATAAGAGGCACGGATAGATTGGAAAGCCAGCACATTTTTCCCAGGGTGAAAGTGGCCAACACCAGTGGACATCCATTTGAGGCGACTGAAGGAAAGTTCAGGGTAGATGTCAGAGGAAAGTGTCAGAATTCTGAGAGTATTTGTAGAATGACACCAGATATATTTACAAGAACAGCTTGTGGTTGAGACCACTGGGGAATCTGCTATTCTTAGACTGGGTGTTCTAGAATGAACTTGATTTGATTCGGGAGTTTAAGGTAAAGGAATCCTTTGGAGACTGTGATCATAATATGAAATAATTCACCCTGCAATTTAAGGAGAGAAGGAAAGTCAGATATATCAGTATTACATGGAGTAAGACAATTTCAGAGGGCCTGAGAGAGGAGCTGGACAAATTTGACTGGAAAGGAACACGAGCAGGGATAACAGCAGATGGAGTTTCTGGGAACTGTTTGGAAGGCACAGGATAGATACATTCCAAAGAAGAATTATTCTAAAGGCGGGATGACTCAACCCTGGCTGACAAGGGAAGTTAAATCCAACAAAAAGTAAAAGAGAGGGTGTAAAGCAGAGCAAACATTGGTGGGAGGTTCGAGAATTGGGAAAATTTAAAAAACAACTGAAAAAGTAACTGTAAAAGCAATAAGGAGGTTAAAGATGAAATATGAAGGTATGCTAGCCAACAATATGAAAGTGGATACTAAAACTTTTTTCTGAAATATAAGGAGTAAAAAGAGGCAAGAGTACATATTGCATCATTGGAAAACGACACCGGAGAGGTGGTAATGGGGGACACGGAAATGGTGGATGAACTCAATCTATATTTTGCATTACTCTTCACTGTGGAAGAGCCTGTGGTATGCTGGAAGTTGAAGAATATCAGGAGGCAGACGTAAGTGTAATTGCTATTTCTAGGGAGAAGGAGCTTGGGAAACTGAAAGGTCTGAAGGTAGATAAGTCACCTGCACCAGATGGGACTAAATCCCAGGATTTGATTCTGAAGGAGATAGCTGAAGAGAATGAGGAGGCATTAGGAATGATCATTCAGAATTCACTATATTTTGGAATGATTCCTGAGGACCGGAAAACTACAAAATGTCATTCCAACCTTAAATAACCTGGATGAAGAAGTGGCGGGATGGGTTAGTAAATGTGCTGATGACACAAAGATTGGGGGTGCAGTGGATAGTGTGGAGAGTTGTCAGAGGTTACAGCGGGACATTGATAGGATGCAAAAACTGAACCTGATACAAGTTGGATATAGACATTGACAGGATGCAAAACTGGGCTGAGAAGTGGCAGATGGAGTTCAACCCAGATAAATGTGAGATGGTTCATTTTGGTAGGTCAAATATAATGGCAGAATATAGTATTAATGGTAAGACTCTTTGTAGTGTGGAGGATCAGAGGGATCTTTGGGTCCGCGTCCATAGGACACTCAAAGCAGCTGCGCAGGTTGACTCTGTGGTTAAGAAGGTGTATGGTGTATTGGCCTTCATCAATTGTGGAATTGAATTTAGGGAGCAGAGAGGTAATGTTGCAGCTATATAGGACCCTGGTCAGACCCCACTTGAAGTACTGTGCTCAGTTCTGGTCGCCTCACTACAGGAAGGACGTGGAAACCATAGAAAGGGTGCAGAGGAGATTTACAAGGATGTTGTCTGGATTGGGGAGCATGCCTAATGAAAACAGGTTGATTGAATTCGGCCTTTTCTCCTTGGAGTGACCGAGGATGAGAGGTGACCTGATAGAGGTGTATAAGATGACAGGCATTGATCATGTGGATAGTCAGAGGCTTTTTCCCAGGGCTGAAATGGCTAGCACGATAAGGCATAGTTTTAAGGTGCTTGGAAATAGTGTTATGATACCAGCCCCCTCCTTTGTGAGAATTGCAAGAGCCCTAGTGAAAGGGGGGTCAATGACCCGAGAGAGAGAGCAAGAGAGAGAGAGAGACAGGCCGAATGGACACAGGAAATGGAAAGACAGCGACGTGCTGGATACCGCATTCCACTGGGACAAAAGCTGGAGACTGTGGCATTGTTCTCAGGAGACACCTGGGAACTGCAGACGTGCCAACTCGCAGGGACATTGTAAAGCCCTCGGGCAAAGTGGGCTGGTTGAGAGAGAGATTGCATCACCTGCAACCTGATTGACACCTGAGATCCCGTGAGGCAGTATAAAGAAGGGTCTGAAAGAGGACGACCCTCAGACGCACCAAGGAGACACCGAGAAGCACGATACCGCTTCCCGTGGGAATGGGAAGCCATTTTGAAGTAAGCCACGTGCGTTAAATTCCGAATGCGGAGTTTGTGGCTAGAACCAACGGAAGATCGCTTTTAACTAACAACGGGGAAGATCGCTCCCCTGATTCCACGGATATTTTGGGCAAGTTTTTCCGTTTATCTCTCTCTCTCTCCAACACGTGAAACCAAAAGGGAAAAGCCTGCAGACTTCAGAGTGACTCTTTATATTTCCAATTGGACTCAGTATTATACCCTAGACAACGAAAGAGCTTATTTCTGAGTGATTATTAATGTACCTGCGTTTTAGATTGAGTATTGACGCATGTTATCTGAATGTTTGTATTAACCTTAATTTTTGTGCCCCTTTATTAATAAAACTTTTGAAAATAGTACCATTGGACGTCAACTGACATATCTATCTTTGCTGGTAAGTGAAACCAGTTACTGGTTTCATAACAATAGGTACAGAGGAGATGTCAGGCAGAGAGTGGTGAGTGTGTAGAATGGGCTGCCAGTGGTGGTGGTGAAGGCAGAAACGAGAGTCTTTTAAGAGACTCCTTGATGGAGCTTAGAAAAATAGAGAGCTATGGGTAAGCCTAGGAAGTTCTAAGGTAAGGACACGTTTGGCACAGCTTTGTGGGCCAAAGGGCCTGTATTATGTTGCAGGTTTTCTATGTTTCTGTGTTTCCAAGGCAATCATGAGACTACATTTAGATTATTGTGTGCAGTTTTGAGCTCCTTAATTTAGATAGATAGATAGATACTTTATTCATCCCCGTGGGGAAATTCAACCTTTTTTCCAATGTTCCATACACTTGTTGTAGCAAAACTAATTACATACAATACTTAACTCAGTAAAAATATGATATGCATCTAAATCACTATCTCAAAAAGCATTAATAATAGCTTTAAAAAAAGTTCTTAAGTCCTGGTGGTTGAATTGTAAAGCCTAATGGCATTGGGGAGTATTGACCTCTTCATCCTGTCTGAGGAGCATTGCATCGATAGTAACCTGTCGCTGAAACTGCTTCTCTGTCTCTGGATGGTGCTATGTAGAGGATGTTCAGGGTTTTCCATAATTGACCGTAGCCTACTCAGCGCCCTTCGCTCAGCTACCGATGTTAAACTCTCCAGTACTTTGCCCATGACAGAGCCCGCCTTCCTTACCAGCTTATTAAGACGTGAGGCGTCCCTCTTCTTAATGCTTCCTCCCCAACACGCCACCACAAAGAAGAGGATATACTAACATTGGAGAGGGTTCAGAGAAGATTCACGAGAATGATTGCAGGAACGAAAGGGTTACCGTATGAGGAATGTCTGGCAGCTCTTGGGCTGTATTCCCTGGAGTTCAGGAGAATGAGGGGGGATCTCACAGAAACACTCCAAATGTTAAAAGGCCTGAACAGATTAGTTATGGCAAAGTTATTTCCCATGGTAGGGGAGTCTAGGACAAGAGGGCATGACTTCAGGATTGAAGGACGTCAGTTTGGAACTGAGATGCGGAGAAATTACTTTAGTCAGAGGGTGGTAAATCTGTGGAATTTGTTGCCATGAGTGGCTGTGGAGGCCAAGTCATTGGGTGTGTTTAAGGCGGAGATAGATACTTTCTTGATTAGCTAGGTCATCAAAGGGTGTGGGTTGAAGTCAGGGGAGTGGGGATGACTGGAAGAATTGGATCAGCCAATGATTGAAGGAGCACACTCGATGGGCTGAATGGCCTACTGCTCCTATGTCTTATGGTTTTAAGACACTCTCAGCATTTCAGGAACAGCTTCTTCCACTCGCCATCGGATTTCTGAACGGACAATGAACCCACGAACACCTCCTCAGTATTTTCCCTCTCTTTTGTCAGTACTTTTTAAATGTATTTTAATATATTCTCATTGTAATTTATAGTTTTTATTACTGTGTATTGCAATGTCCTGCTGGCACAAAACAACACATTTCACCACAGATGCTGGAAATATTGAACCTGATTCTGACACACAAACCACACAGCTGGGCTCCGGCTCCCACATACCCCCCTTGTGTCTCTCTGCCTACTCCGAGGCTCTCGGCCTGAAGCTCTAACTGTAGGAACACTTGCCCTTTCAATTCCCGTCTGAGGGGGGTGCATCTGTTCACTGTTGAGTTCTATATTCGATGGAGAGCACTGAATGGGAAGGAAGGTTTGAATACAAGAATACAGATCTCCTCTGAAGGTATTTGGGGTCCTGGTGAGAGCGGACATGGAACACTGTGTACAGGTCCGGTCTCCCTCCCAGAGTCAGCCTGTGGGATGAAGGGAATGAAAAGGTTTCCCAGATTGATTTGGGGGGTGAGGTCGTGTCCTCAGAGAGATTATACTGACCGGGACTGTCTCACAATTAGAGAAATCAGTGGTCTCACTGACACAGACACAGTCTCACTGAATATTGACAGGTTGAGGCAGGAATGATGTTTCCCCTGTGGGTGTGGAACTGGGGGTCAGAGACTGGAAATAAGAGGCCACCTCAGCAAGTCTGATGAGGAGAGATTTCCTCACCCTGAGTGTGGTGAACCTTTGGAAGTGTCTCCACGAGGTTTTTAAATTCAAACGGCAAATTTAGGGGCTCAGCGATGACGGGAACTTGGAGGAAAATGGCACTGAGGTCAAAGACCAGCCATGCTCCGAGTGAAGGGCAGAGCTGGCGCAAGGAGCCGAATGGCCACGCCGGCTCCTGTTCTAAAACACTTTGTGTCTCGTTCACCCTCGCCCTCAGTCTACCGGATTGCACAGGAGAGAGGTGAGGGAACCAGAGATCCGTCAGCAGCCGCTGCGGGGCAGTTCCGGTCTCCCGGCAGCAGGAGGCGGGTTTCGGAGGCAGCTGCGGGCAACAGGCCCCGATCCACCGGGGAGAAAGGCCGGGCACCCTCCGTGCACCTGAATCATCTCATACGATCCCCACCATTTTCTCCATCTCCGCAGTCGGAACCCCGGCCCGTGTTGCACCTTTGCCCGAGGAGCTGCCCCCGATCTCCGGCCTCGCCCCGGGTCCAATCGCTCCCGGTTCCAAACACCGGACCGCATTCCGCTCCGGACGCTCTGCGTCCCGCCCACTGGCACCGACCGCAGCCAATGAGAGGCGGCCTCTCCCAGCACTGCTCGCTGATTGGCTGTGAGTGTGGCTGAGAACGAAGTTCCCGAAACTCAAGAGCTCAAAGTCCATTTTATCATCAGTTCCGAAATGTTAGCACATACAACCCTGGGATTTAATTTCCTGTGGCCACACTGAGAAAATCTATAAAATAGTAACTATAACAGGATCAATGAAAGATGAACCAGTGTGCAGAAAACAACAAACTGTACAAATACAAACAAATAAATAAAGAAGATGAAACGACAGTGTCTTTCACTGCGTGACTCTGGTTTTGGGACCATCTCAATGGACGGGCAGGTGTGTGTATTTATCCCCTATTGTTGAAGATCCTGATCTTTGGGGGCTTGTAACTGTTCTTGAACCCGATGCTGCGAGTCCTGAGGCTCTTGTACCTTCTGCCTGATGGCAGCAGCGAGAAGAGAGCACGGCCTGGGTGGTGAGGATCTCTGATGATGGACGCTGCTTTCCTCCGGCAGCATTTCATGTCGATGTGCTCAGTGGTTGGGAGGGCTCTCCCTGTGATGTACTGGGCCGAATCCACTACCTTTTGTAGCTTCATCGCACTCTCGATGTGAACCGTGTGTTAATGAAATGGGTTACATTCATTCAGACCAGCACGTTGACCACAGGTCTATCAGGCAGTGGTCAGCACGGAATGCCCCGCAGTTACTGCAGGACAACGATTGGATGTACCTGGTGTGGTGGTTCCCTGAGCGACAGTCCGGACCATCAGCAGATCTCACCGTCAGTCACCAAGACCTCGCCTGGCCGGCGGTGAGAGGAGCCCTCCCAGTCTGATCCTTGCTGCACACCGGAGCATCACTCCCTCAGCGCGCTGCCCCGAGATTGATGCAGTGGAGATGAGTCCGTCTCTCAGCTCTTTGCGGACGGATGTGGAGAAAGATGCAAGGGTCTGAGCCACGGCAGCCGAGTGACACTGATCTTCAGGCTGTTCCCAGGACGCTCAGGAAAACGGAGATCACACCGAAGTGTCCATAGACAGGGGTTCCCAACCTGGGGTCCACTGTCCCTCGTTAATCGTCTCGGTCCGGGGTATAAAAAAGCCTGGGAGCCCGAGCTGCAGAGGAGAGTAGCCGACTGACACCTTCCACGCTGCAGGGACGCACTGAAGGTATGAGGCTCCTTTCCCACTGGGCAGGGAGAGGCCGGGTTGGGTGTGGAAGCCTCTCTATTATTCCATCATCTGAGCTTGTCCCTGGTATAAAAAAGCACTGAAGGGATGGGGCTCCTTTCCCACTGGACGGGAGGAAGCCTCTCTGTTGTTGTCGGAGTGAACCAGCCTGGGCACCACATGAGCGGCAATAGTCTTGTGGGTTTATGGGTTTGTGTCTTTCTGGCGGGAGCTGGGAGAAGACAGGAGGGAAGCTGACTGAGGATGCCGTCCCCGTTGCACAATGTTGTTCATGGAGTTGAATGGCTTCAAGGAGAAAGGACCTGTGCTCCCGAGGGAGAGTCCGTTTGTTCGAGATGGATTTCGAGAGATATTCGGAAGGTGGTGCGTGATTTCACACAGACAGCGGGTCCAACGTGTGAGTAAAGACAACTTCAGAATGAGCACCAACTTACGTGCAATTTATGATAGGCCCTTGTGTTTCTTTGATAACTGTTTAGTTGCTAAACATTCATAAATATTTTTCATTATAATCGTATGCAGTGTATTTTTGCTGCCGAGTGATTGCATGGGAACAGCAAGTCAGACAGATCGAGGTTCGGGAGGGTTTAGGGGAGCAAGTCATATCTACCCTAGAGATACAGAGAGTGGGAGAAGTGTTTTTCTCGTCGCTGAGTCCGGTGACTGTTTGCGAGGAGCTCCAGACACGCCCAGTGAAGTGGTTTCACCGGCAACAACACAACGTTCATTCCCGTGACCGCAGCGCCCCTGGTGGTCAATCCCCGTACCGCAGGGTTCAGCAGCTACCCGAAAGGGAAAATATCCTGAACCCGGAAGTACCGGGAGTTAACATGGCTTCGAAACGACAGGTCGAGAGTTTAACTGAGGAGGTAATTTGTCCCATCTGCCTGGATTTCTTCACCGATCCGGTTATACTGGACTGTGGACACAACTACTGTCGCTCCTGTATCACTCGGTGTTGGGAAAGGGAGCAGAGAAACTCCTGCCCGGAATGTAGAGAGGAGTTTGCAGACCGCACCCTCAGGGTCAATCGGGCCTTAGCAAATCTGTCTGAGAAAGCTCGAAAACTAAACCTGAATCCCAAAGGGAAGGAAAGTAAACTTCACTGCGAGGCACACGAAAAAGAACTGAAGCTGTTTTGTAAGACGGACAAGAAACTGCTCTGTGTGATCTGTAGAGATGCGCGGGAACACAGGGAGCACCGCTTCCTGCCGATTAAAGAAGCTGTTGAAGTCTATAAGGTAAAATCAAATCGATTTTGATCACCTGATGTTTTTTTTAATTTTATATTTATTTGTATATGACAATCAATTGGCTCGACTCAGCACTGCATCTTTATTGTCTAATTCCTTCACTCTCTGCCTCCCAGGAACGGGTTAAATCTGCGTTAGACTCTCTCACAGAAAAGAAATGCGAGCTCGAGGACATGGAGCGGCAACAGAAAGAGACGGTTTCTGCAATTCGGGTGAGGGTTTCTGAGCAGAATTTCCAATAATACTGTGCAGTTTTGTTTCCTTTAATGCCGAGTAGCAGAGTATCGCAGCTCCAGTGACCTGGGTTCGATCCTGACCTCTGGTGCTCTCTGCGTGGAGTTTGCATGTTCTCCTTGAGATCACAGTGGGCCGGCATTGCCAAGAAATCTAGGTTGAATGTTTAATTCGGGGCTGTAATTAACCCTGTGATGGCGGGTGGTCTGTGAGTCAGGTGGGAGTTGATGGATCAGTGAGGAAGAATCGGTTTCAGGAAGACGTGAATGTATGGGATTGAATATCTGAGAAATAGCATAGGGTCAGTGGGCTGAATGGTCTCCTTCCATGTCATAGGGAAATACTTTACAGCCAAATAATAAACTAGCCTCTCCTTTCATTTGACAGGAACAGTCACACAGTGTTCAGTCTCACATCACATCCCAGTTTGATGAACTGCGCCGGATTATCACCGAGAAAGAGCATCGTTTACTCCGAGATCTCAGGGAAGAGGAGGAGAGGATTCTGAATCCGATGGAGAAAAATCTTCAAAAGATTCAAGAGCATTTAAATTATATCCAGAAGAAAATGTCAAAGTTACAGGAACGGATGGATCAGCAAGACAATGTGACATTCCTCATGGTGAGAGATTTCAGTTTGGGTCTGTAAAAATGCACTATCACAAAATGATATATTTTAACTCAGCAGGCCAGGCAGCATCTATAGGGAGAAGCATTGTCGACGTTTCGGGCCAAGACCCTTCGTCAGGACTAACTGAAAGGAAATATAGTAAGAGATTTGAAAGTAGTGGGGGGAGGGGGAAATGCGAAATGATAGGAGAAGACCGGAGGGGGTGGGATGAAGCTAAGAGCTGGAAAGGTGATTGGCGAAAGTGATACAGAGCTGGAGAAGGGAAAGGATCATGGGACGGGAGGCCTCAGGAGAAAGAAAGGAGGGGGGGGGGGAGCACCAGAGAGAGATGGAGAACAGGCAAACAACTAAATATGTCAGGGATGGGGTAAGAAGGGGAGGAGGGGCATTAACGGAAGTTAGAGAAGTCAATGTTCATGCCATCAGGTTGGAGGCTACCCAGCCGGTATATAAGGTGTTGTTCCTCCAACCTGAGTTTGGATTCATTTTGACAGTAGAGGAGGCCATGGATAGACATATCAGAATGAGAATGGGACGTGGAATTAAAATGTGTGGCCACTGGGAGATCCTGCTTTTTCTGGTGGACAGAACATAGGTGTTCAGCGAAACGGTCTCCCAGTCTGCGTCGGGTCTCACCAATATATAAAAGGCCACACCAGGAGCACCGGACGCAGTATACCACACCAGTCAACTCACAGGTGAAGTGTCGCCTCACCTGGAAGGACTGTCTGGGGCCCTGATTGGTGGTGAGGGAGGAAGTGTAAGGGCAGGTGTAGCACTTGTTCCGTTTACAAGGATAAGTGCCAGGAGGGAGATCGGTGGGAAGGGATGGGGGGGACGAGTGGACAAGGGAGTCACGTAGGGAGCGATCCCTGCGAAAAGCAGAAAGAGTGGGGGAGGGAAAATGTGTCTGGTAGTGGGATCCCATTGGAGGTGGCAGAAGTTACGGAGAATTATATGTTGGACCTGGAGGCTGGTGGGGTGGTAGGTAAGGACAAGGGGAACCCTATCCCGAGTGGGGTGGTGGGTGGATGGGGTGAGGGCAGATGTGCGGGAAATGGGAGAGATGCGTTTGAGAGCAGAGTTGATGGTGGACGAAGGGAAGCCCCTTTGTTTAAAAAAGGAAGACATCTCCTTCGTCCTGGAATGAAAAGCCTCATCCTGAGAGCAGATGCGGCGGAGATGGAGGAATTGTGAGAAGGGAATAGCCTTTTTGCAAGAGACAGGGTGGGAAGAGGAATAGTCCAGGTAGCTGTGAGACTCTGTAGGCTTATAGTAGATATCAGTAGATAGGCCGTCTCCAGAGATGGAGAAAGAAAGATCAAGAAAGGGGAGAGAGGTGTCGGAAATGGACCAGGTAAATTTGAGGGCAGGGTGAAAGTTGGAGGCAAAGTTAATGAAGTTGACGAGCTCAGCATGCGTGCAGGAGGCAGCACCAATGCAGTCATCGATGTAGCGAAGGAAAAGAGGGGGATGGATACTGGTATAGACTTGGAACATGGACTGTTCCACAAAGCCAACAAGCAGGCAGGCATAACTGGGACCCATACGGGTGCCCATGGCTACACCCTTGGTTTGGAGGAAGTGGGAGGAGCCAAAGGAGAAATTATTGAGAGTAAGAACTAATTCCGCTAGACGGAGGACAGTGGTGGTAGAGGGGATTTGGTTAGGTCTGGAATCCCAAAAAAAGCGAAGAGCTTCGAGACCATCTTGGTGGAAGATGGAGGTATATAGGGACTGGACGTCCATGGTGAAAATAAGATGGTGGGGGCCAGGGAACTTAAAATCATTGAAAAAATTCAAAGCATGAGAAGTGTCATGAACATAGGTGGGAAGAGATTGAACAAGGGGGGGATTAGACAGTGTCAAGGTATGCAGAAATGAGTTCAGTGGGGCAGGAGCAAGCTGAGACAATAGGTCTACCTGGACAGGCAGGTTTGTGGATCTTGGGTAGGAGGTAGAAACGGGAAGTGCGGGGTGTGGGAACTATGAGGTTGGTGGCAGTGGATGGGAGAACCCCAGAGCTGATAAGGTTGGTGATGGTATAGGAGACAGTGGCCTGGTGCTCCTTAGTGGGGTCATGATCAAGGGGTAAATAAGAGGAGGTATCAGAGAGTTGTCACTGTGCCTCGGCCAGGTAGAGGTCAGTACACCAGACAACAACAGCTCCCCCTTGTTCAATCTCTTCCCACCTATGTTTGTGACACTTCTCACGCTTCATTGACCTCCACTGTTTCATTGGGCAGAGAATTCCACACATTCACCACTCTCTGGGAAAAGCAGTTCCTCCTCAGCTCTGTCCTAAATTTGCTCCTCTGAATCTTGAGGCTACGTCCGCTAGTTCTAGTCTCACCTACCAGTGGAAACAACTTTCCTGCCTCTATTCCTTTCATAATTCTATATGTTTCCCCAAGAACTCCTCTCGTTCTTCTGAATTCCAGCGAGGACAGTCCGAGGTGACTCAATCTCTCCTCATGTATAACCCCCTCATCTGGAATCAACCTGGTGAACCTCCTCTGCACCACCTCCAAAGCCAGTATTTCCTTCCTCAAGTAAGGAGACCAGAACTGCACACAGAACTCCAGTACCCTGTATAGTTACTTCACCAGTACCCTCTACAGTTGCCTCACCAGTACCCTCTACAGTCACCTCACCAGTACCCTCTACAGTCGCCTCACCAGTATCCTGTACAGTTCCCTCACCAGTACCCTGTACAGTCACCTCACCAGTCCCCTGTACAGTCGCCTCACCAGTGCCCTGTACAGTCGCCTCACCAGTGCCCTGTACAGTCACCTCACCAGTACCCTGTACAGTTGCCTCACCAGTACCCTGTACCGTTTCCTTACCAGTACCCTGTACAGTAACCTCACCAGTACCCTGTACAGTCGCCTCACCAGTCCCCTGTACAGTCGCCTCACCAGTGCCCTCTACAGTCGCCTCACCAGTGCCCCTACAGTCGCCTCACCAGTGCCCTCTACAGTCGCCTCACCAGTGCCCTGTACAGTCGCCTCACCAGTACCCTGTA
Organism: Hemitrygon akajei; assembly: GCF_048418815.1. Classification (NCBI taxonomy): domain Eukaryota; kingdom Metazoa; phylum Chordata; class Chondrichthyes; order Myliobatiformes; family Dasyatidae; genus Hemitrygon; species Hemitrygon akajei. The sequence continues at coordinate 199,960,861 of NC_133125.1, forward strand.
CAGTCGCCTCACCAGTCCCCTGTACAGTCGCCTCACCAATACCTTGTACAGTCACCTCACCAGTCCCCTGTACAGTGGCCTCACCAGTACCCTGTACAGTCTCCTCACCAGTACCCTGTACAGTTGCAGCATAACCTCCCTGCTCTAAAATACAATCCCTCTAGTGATGAAGGTCAACATTCCTTTTGCTTTCTTTATTTTTAATACTTGATTTTCAAAATTTTCAAAAAGCAATAAAATCAACAGGAACACATAAGCTCAGACGTTTGTGAAGATAAAATGAGCCAAAAGAAAGGACATAACATTAGAGGGATGCCTGTTGTACAGAGTGCTCAAAAGTGCTAAACATTAAGTCTCAATTGAGGGCCATGAAAGATTAGCTGGGAGGAAATTGTTCATCAGCCCCCGGCCTCGTCCAGGTAGGCAAGAAATGGATCCCAGACAGCTGAAAATTTTATTGGTTCTCAAGAACCTGAGTCTCTCCATCTGTACGACTGAGATCATGTCAGCCGTCCATCTCCGGAGAGAAGGGGGAGAGGGCGATTTCCATTCCCTCAGGAGGAGTCTTTAGCGACAGTCATCCCAGGCATCAGAGACTGTTGTATGGCTGCAGGGAAGCGTAGAGTGGATTGCGAACATCCAAAGATGGCGAGACCAGCTTCCAAGGGGAAGGATCTTTTATAGGCCTTTGAGTACCAGTCACATATTTTGGATCAAAATCCAGTCGGTGAAGGGCAAAACCTTTCATTGACCAACATTGTCCTCCATCTGGGGCTGGGGTTAGTGTCCTGGCGAATCATATAACTAGGGCTGCAGAGATGTCTTTAAACTAACTAGTGGGGGGGAGGATTCTAGAGAGCAAATAATTAAAAAGACAATGGAGAAGGTAATGGATGTAGGTAAAAGTGGAGGAATAAAAAGACAGAGTGTGTCAGGAGGGGAGAGAATGTACGGAGATAAGCGTAAAGTTGTACAAAAGGAAAAGGTAGGAAATAAGTGTCAAACATATTTGAAAGTCCTTTATTTGAATGCACGTAGTATTAGGAATAAAATTGATGAGTTGACGGTACAAATAACTACGTATGGTTATGATATTGTGGCAATTACGGAAACATGGCTGCAGGGTGACCAGGACTGGGAATTAAACATACAAGGGTATTCGACAATTAGGAGAGACAGGCAAGAAGGAAAAGGAGGTGGGGTGGCTATGTTAATAAAGCAAGAAATCACTGCAATAAAGCGAAATGATATTGGCTCAAAGGATCAGGATAACGAAACAATTTGGGTAGAAATAAGAAATAGTAAAGGGAAAAAAGCAGTGGTGGGAGTAGTCTATAGGCCTCCAAACTCAGTTGGTCGGAGCATAAATCAGGAAATAGTTGGGGCTTGTAATAAGGGAACAGCTATAATTATGGGGGATTTTAACTTTCATATTGACTGGACTAATCAAGTCGGACACGGCAGCCTTGAAGAAGAGTTTATTGAGTGTATTCGGGATGGGTTCCTTGAACAATACGTTACTGAGCCGACAAGGGGGCAAGCAGTCTTAGATCTGGTCCTGTGTAATGAGACAGGACTAATAAAAAATGTCCTAGTAAAGGATCCCCTTGGAATGAGTCATAACATGGTCAAATTCCATATTCAATTAGAGGATGAGAGGGTTGGATCTCAAACAAGCGTACTGAGCTTAAATAAAGGAGACTATGATGGTATGAGAGCGGAATTGCTTAAGATGGATTGGGAAAATAGATTAAAGGGTAGATCGGTACTTGATCAGTGGTGTATATTTAAGGAGTTATTTTACAACTATCAAGAAAAATATATTCCACTGAAGAAAAAAGGGTGTAAAAGAAAAAAATAGTTATCCGTGGCTAAGTAAAGAAATAAAGCAAAGTATACGACTAAAAAGAAAGTTATATAAGGTAGCTAAATCTAGTGGGAAGATTGAAGATCGAGGAGCTTTTAAAGATCAGCAGCAAATAACAAAAAGATTGATTAAGAAGGGGAAGATAGATTATGAAAGTAAATTGGCGAAAAACATAAAAGCAGATAGTAAGAGTTTTTATAGTTACGTAAAAAGAAAAAGGGTGGCTAAAGTAAATGTTGGTCCCCTAGAAGATGAGACCGGGAAATTAATGGTAGGGGACATGGAGATGGCGGAAATGCTGAACAAATATTTTGTATCAGTTTTTACAGTAGAGGACACTCAAAATATCCCAACACTGGATAAACAGGGGGCTGTAGGGGGAGAGAAGCTAACTACGATTCAAATCACCAAGGAAATGGTACTTGATAAATTAATGGGACTGAAGGTGGATAAATCCCCTGGACCGGATGGCTTGCATCCTAGGGTCTTAAGGGAAGTGGCGGTCGGGATTGTGGATGCATTAGTGATAATTTTTCAAAACTCGCTGGACTCGGCAATGGTCCCGGCAGATTGGAAAAATGCTAATGTAACTCCTTTATTTAAAAAGGGCAATAGACAGAAGGCTGGGAATTATAGGCCAGTTAGCCTAACATCTGTGGTTGGCAAAATGTTGGAATCGATAATTAAGGAAACAGTAACAGGGCATTTGGATAAACATAACTTAATAGGACAAAGTCAGCATGGCTTTACAAAAGGGAAGTCATGTTTGACAAATATGTTGGAGTTCTTTGAGGACATAACACATAGGGTAGATAAAGGGGAACCAGTGGATGTGGTGTATTTGGACTTCCAAAAGGCATTTGACAAGGTGCCACACCAAAGATTATTACTTAAAGTAAAAAATCATGGGATTGGGGATAATATTCTGGCATGGGTGGAGGATTGGCTTTCTAACAGAAAACAGAGAGTTGTGATAAATGGTTTATTCTCAGACTGGCAGTTGGTGACTCGTGGTGTTCCGCAGGGGTCGGTGTTGGGACCCCAACTCTTTACAATCTATATTAATGATTTGGAGAAAGGGACTAAGTGCAACGTATCGAAGTTTGCTGATGACACAAAGATGGGAGGGAGTGTAATGAGTGCGGAGGACATTGAAACCCTGCAGGGGGACATAGATAGGCTGAGTGACTGGGCAGACATTTGGCAGATGAAATATAATACTGACAAGTGTGAGGTCTTGCACTTTGGCAGGAAAAATAATAGAGCAAGTTATTATCTAAATGGAGAGAAACTGGAAAGTGCTTCTGTGCAAAGGGATCTGGGGGTCCTGGTGCAGGAAACACAAAAAGTTAGTATGCAAGTGCAGCAGGTGGTCAAGAAGGCCAATGGAATGCTGGCTTTTATTGCTAGGGGGATGGAGTATAAGAACAGGGAGGTCTTACTGCAGTTGTACCGGGTATTGGTGAGACCACACCTGGAGTACTGCGTGCAGTTCTGGTGTCCATATTTAAGAAAGGACATACTGGCTCTCGAGGCAGTGCAGAGAAGGTTCACTAGGTTAATTCCAGGGATGGGTGGGTTGATGTATGATGAGAGGTTGAGTAGATTGGGACTGAAGTCTGATGGTACTATTTTTAACAGTATTTATTGATAAAAATACACAAAATAATATCAATGCAAACATACAGATAATATATGTCGTCAATACTAAATCTAAAAGCGCGGGTATAATAATAATCAATAAGAAATAGCTCTATCGTTGTCTAGGGGATAATGTATTGTCCGATGGAAATATAAAAGTCACTCAGTTCATTCAAGCTGCAGCTTTTGGGTTGGACAGAAAGACGGGTTAAAACTTGCCCATTCCTTTTATGATGTCAATCCTTCGAGAGTCGTTGGGAGTTGATTTCCCCGTTGTTAGCTAAAAACCGTTCTTCCGTGGTAAAGGGCCCACCGATTCCGGGGCAAATGGAAGCGGACGCACGTGGCCTTCCCACTGGCTTTCGCTAATACGGGATCGCTGGCGTTTCTTCTGGTGCGTCTGAAGGGACTGTTCCCACAGACCCTCTTTTTATCCTGACTCACAGGGTCTCAGATGTCAATCAGGGTGGGATGATGCAATCCCTCCACCAACCCCCCCTCGGTTCATTGCCTGGGGCTTCGATGCATCGTACAGTATTCAATACACAATTCTGTCTCCAAGAGACAATAGCCGTTATCAATGGTTCCGCCTTTCGGAGGCCAGGACACATTCCAAACTCTTTGTGGATTCTGCATGTCTTTCTCTCATTTCCTGGGTCTCCTGACTCGAATCAATAGCGATCCTGCCATTCTCAAAAAGGAGGGGGCCACGGGCGTAACAATTTCAAGCAGAGATGCGTTCTCCACCCACACCCAATCCAATCCACCACTAATCTTAAATTCTGGCATCTGATCCTCCCTGACATCATATCCAGAAAAACATTCACAGCCTGTCCAGTCTTTCCCGTCAGTTCCATCCTCTCAGTTATGGGATAATTATCAACTTTCTCCCGGGTTCTGTGCCCCTTGTTACAGTCTCCCCTTTCTCCGTGTGTGTCAGTGAGAGAGAGCTGGGAAGTGGGAAATTTCAGCAGCTTGTAATAACTTGGCTCAAATTCCTGCGGTCAGGATACAGTCAGTCAATTGTGATCTGTGTTTTATTTATTTCAGGAGGAAGCTCATCGGAAGAGGAGGTAGGACATGGTCTTTACTGAAACACAGTATGGATTTGTAAAATAGTTCAAATATCACTGATGGTCAGTTTATAACCGGCTGTGTAATATTTACAGGATCAGTGATGATGAACAGGTGCTGTCGGTGACACATGGCACCCTAGCTGTTGAAAAATTCGATCACCCCTTTCTGTTGAACACAACGTTGAGAGAAATGTCTGATACAATTAAGCGAGGTAAACATTTACAGTTTCCTTTCTCCATGTTTGTGAACAATTTTAAGTGATATTTACTCGCAAAGACTGTCTGTAACTCTGGGTGAAGACATCACTGTCACATGGTCAGCTGGAGATGTCAGACCCCTGAACACACCTACACAGGGGCACGATACAACCAATACATGGGACTGTTAGATTACCCACTGAATCCTGAACCAATTCACACTGTATAAACACACCAAGACATCACCAGGTAATAAAAGCTGGCGTCTGTCATGTGACTGGGATTTTCAGAAAAATACATAGAGCCCTTCAGAGAAGGAAATCTGCGTCACTCAGCCTGTCTGAACCGTCCGTGACTGCGCACTCTGATTGACTCAGGTCTGCCCCCTGCTGGACTCACGAGTCTCACTATTATCAAACCCCCACATTGAAGCGTTGTCAGACCGAGCCCGGACACACCAACCAGCATTGACATTGGTCCAGATTTCATCTCGGGAGAAGCTCATACATCATAGACGGACTGGCAAAGCTCCCTCACGTACATACACAGACCGACTGGCAGATTGTGGCCAAATCCTCAACAAAGCTTCCAAGTACCTCATGACCTGCTCATCTCCTCCCTCTGTTTCCCCACCTCCTTCCATTTATTCCAAGGTCTATTGCCCTCCCTAATCAGATTCCTTCTTCTTTAGACCTTTGTGTCTTCCACCTATCACATCGCAGTTTCTCACATTGTTCCCTATCATCATTCCCCTCCACCTACCTTCTCCCTCGCCTGGATTCTCCTGGTGAGTCTTTCAGCTTTTGCTCGTCCCCCTCCCTCAGCTTCTTATTCTGCATCCTGTTGCCTTCCTCTCCAGTCCGGGTGAAGGGTCTCAGCCCAAAGTGTTCATTTCCCTCCGTAAACCGTGCGTGACTCGAGTTTGCCTGGCGTTTTGTGTGTGTGGCCGGCAAGATTCCGGTTGTGAGTGAACCCAGTGACTGAGACTCCAGAGGCATCAGGATAGAGAGTTCCAAAGATTCACACCCCTCTGTGAGAAGAAAGTTCTCCTCTTCTCAATCCTGAATGACATTTCCCTTATTCAGAGTCGGTGAGCCCTGGTTCCAGACTCATCGGCCAAGGGAAACATTCTCCCTGCATCCAGCCCGTCGAGCCTTGTTAGAAGTTTATACCTTTCCATGGAATTCCTCAACACAGCCAGGCTCCAGGGTGAGATTCCTCAGGAGGATGATCTGGGAAGGGGTTTGGCAGAAGTTTATTCACAGGGACAACAACACACATTTGTGGCCAGTAAACTGTGAACCTTCTGTGGTTGTTCACTGAGGCTCCAGTTACAGCTTTCATTCACTTTATTTCTCCTCTCCCCACAAATCTGACTGCACGGAGATTTGATCATTTCGGAAGCCGGCACCTCCCTACACTGAATCCCCAGTGTTTCTGCGGTTGTCAGATCCTCGTTCCCTCCCCTCGGGTGGATCTTTTATCGAGTTGAGAAACAGGACATTCAGTGAAAAGCTGCAGCAACACCCCCACATCCTCTGTCGATATCTCATTCCAGTCATTGAGATATAAACATGGAATCAGGCCCTTCGGCCCACCTTGTCCATACTGTAATTATAAATAATGAGAAGGATAAATAACATTATAAATAATCAAAAATATTTCAGTGATCCTGTAGTGATCTAGTTAAACACCTCCACTTTTCACTATACCACCAATTTTACTGTCATCTGCAAACTCACTCACCATGGCATCTATATTCTCCTCCAAATTGTTGTAACTATGGACAGTGGAACTTGAACCGATCGCCATGGTAACACCACTGGTCACAGATTCCATTCTGGACAACACCTCTCCACCAACACCCACTCTCTCCTACCGCCAGACAAATTTTACATCCAATTGGATAGCTCACCGTGAATCCCATGTGATCAAACCTTCTCTATGAGCCTTCCTCATGGAACCTTGTCAAAGGCCCTGCTGAAGTTCATGTGAACAATGTCCATCACCCTATTCTCAACGATCCTTTCTGTCCCCTCATCAAAGAAAAATTAATTAAATTTGTGAGTCACTATTTCCCAGGTATAAAACAGAGCTGACTATCCTGACTCAGTCCCTGCCTTTCCAAATGCTGGTAAATCTGTCTCTCAGTGTCCATTCCAGTAATTGTCCCACCACTGATGTTTGGCTCAGTGGCCTGGAGTTCCCTGGCTTGACCTTCCTGTCCTTCTGAACTCAAGACAACACCTGAGCCACCCTCCTGACTTCCAGCAGCTCACCTGTGGTGAAATGTGAAGCAAATTTATCCTCCAGGGCCCTGGAATTTGTTCCCTAGTCTGGAGGTATCAGACAGAGCAGATCACGGTCTGGGGCTCATCCACCTCTAATACCTCCAGCACCTTCGCTTTTGCACTGTGATATGTTCCGAGACATTACTGTTCATTTTCCTTAATTCCTTAGCTTCTGTGACCCTCTCCCTGGGAAATATTCATTTAAAACCTCCCCCCTCTCCTTTCATCGATGACCACATTGACCCTCAGGGTGACCTGTTCGAGTCAGGGTGTCATACATTTGGCCCAATGACCATGCTGACTGTTTTTCCCAGTGAGCTGGTGACATCTGCCCACGTTTGGTCCAAAACCCAATAAAACTCTTCAATCCATGTACGATCCACTGTAGATTCTTTTAAACGTTGCTTATTTCCAGCAGCTCATTCCAAATATGCACCACCCTGTGTGTGAAGCAAAGTTCCAGATGTCCCTTTAAAATCCATCGCCTCTGATCATAAACCTTTGCACTCCTGTTCTTCATACACCCTCTCTGAGGAAAATCCGTAACGTGGAAGGGGATGGGGACCGGAGTGACAGGGCTGAGGAAGGGGAAAATCCCTAATGTGGAAGGGGATGGGGACCGGAGTGACAGGGCTGAGGAAGGGGCAGTTGATATACAAGTTGATGCATTGTGTAGTGGGACTGTGAGGAAGAACAGACAGATGATGGGGCAGAATTGCAGTCAGTGGGGTGAGCTGCAGTCAAACGGGGGCAAAATCAGAAAGAGTGACCGATACAGGACTGAAGGTGAATGCACTCGGGACAGAGAATAAGGTAGATAATCTTGTAGCATAGTTAGAGACGTATGACATCGTGGGCATCACTGAATCGTGGCTGAAAGAAGATCATAGTTGGGAGCTGAACATTGCATCGGAAGGACCGGCAGGTAGGCAGAGTGGGTGTGGTGGCTCTGTTGGTAAAAATTGAAATCAAATCCTCAGAAAGAGGTGACACAGGATTGGAAGGTTTGGATTCTTGTGGGTTGAGCTAAGAGACTGCAAAGGTAAAAAGACCCTGTTGGGAGTTAGACACATTCCTCCAAACAGTAGCCAGGATATGGGATATACCTTACAATGGGAGATAAAAAGGACCTGTAATACGGGCAACGTTCTGATAATTATGGGGGATTTCAATATGAAACTGGGTTGGGAAAATCTGGTTGAGATGGAGCCTAGGAAATGGAATTTGGAGGACGTCTATAAGATGGCTTTTAGAGCAGCTTGTGTTCGAGCATACAAGGAGATCAGGTATTCTGCATTGAGTGTTGTGTAATGAACCGAATTTGATTGGAGAGCTTAAGGTAAAGGAACCTTTAGTAGATAATGATCATAACATGAGAGAATTCATCCTGCAGATTAACAGGGAGGAGATAAAGTCAGATGTATTAGTATGACAGTGGAGTAAAGGGAATTACAGAGGCATCAGACAGGAACTGGCCAAAGCTGATGGGAAAGAGACACCTTCAGGGATGGTTCAAAGTTCAAAGTAATTTTATTATGAAAGTACATATGTCACCATATACAATGATGAGATTCATTTTCTTGCGGGCATACTCAGTAAATCCCATAACCATAATAGAAGCAATGAAAGACTGCATTAACAGGGAGGACAACCAGTGACAACAAACACAAAAAGAAGCAACAAAAAAGAAATAATACTGATAAATATCAGGAACCTGGGAACAGGAGTCCTTGACAGTGAATCCATCGATTGTGGGAACGGTTCAGTGACGGGGCAAGTGAAATGGAGTGAAGTTATTCCCTCTGGTTCAAGAGCCTGATGGTTGAGGGGTAATAACTGTTCCTGAACCTAGTGGTGTGAGTCCTGAGGCTCCTGTACCTTCTTCCTAATGGCAGCAGTGAGAAGAGAGCATGGCCTGGGTGGTGGGTGTCCCTGATGATGGGTGCTGATTTGTGTTGGATGACAGCGGATTAGCAATGGCTGGAGTTTTTGGCGGCAATTCTGAAGATACATACCAAATATGACGATGAATTCTAAAGGGAGAATGAGGGAAATATGGCTGAAATAAAAGAGGGCATAAAATACAGCAAAAAATTAGTGATAAGTTAGAGCATTGAAATCTTTTAAAAGCCAACAGAAAGCAACTGAAAAAAGGAATAAGGAGAGAAAAGATGAAATATGAAAGTTAGCTAGCAAATAATATAAAAGAGGATATTAAAAGATTTTCAGATACATAAAGAGTAAAAGAGAGGTGACAGTCTATGATAATGCCGGGTGTATGATAATGCATTGTGGTGAAAGGAACAATAGTGCAGACTGTTAACTAAATTGGAAGAAAATTCAAACATCAGAGGCGCAGAGGGATTTAGTGGTCCTCATGCAAGACTACCCGAAGGTTAATTTACAGGTGGAGTCTGTGGTAAGGATGGCAAATGCAATGTTGGTGTAACTCTCGCTTCAGCTAGCAGCTTAATATTGGGGGTGATAGTCCTCAGCCCGGCCAAACTTAAGAATTCTCGTTTGGGTGGATACTGCGTGATGCGTTCCCCTGTTACAAATCAGTACCCTGCAATAACAAACAGTACAGAATATGCAATTAAACAATTGAGCTTTATAATTCTTAATTTGACTATATGGTTACTAAAGGAAACAAGGAAAAGAAAAAGGGCCGCTTCTCATGAAACAGTCTAATGCACAACTCTGGAGCTCACTGATAAGCCAGTTGTCCACCATCGACCTCCTCCGATTGTCGCTGACCCTCGGACCCTCACTCCAAGTCCACTCTGTCCGGCGGTCTACCAACACTCTCCGTTCACATCTTCTCTCCTAATCTCTCCCTGGCAAAAGACCGGAATTCTCTTCTCCAGAATCACAAGAAAGAACAAAATTTCTCTCATTGGATAGTCTCCGCATTTCAAACCCTGTTATCTTGGACAGGATATGTACAGTCCAGAGAAGGTTCACGAAGATGATTTCAGGAATGAAAGGGTTAACACACGGGGAGTGTTTGTCAGCTTTGGGCCTGTACTCACTGGAATTTAGGAGGATGCAGGGGGATCTCATGAAACCTACCGAATGTTGAAAGTACTCGATAGGGTGGATGTGGAGAGGATGTTTCCTATGGTGGGAGTGTACAGAACTCGAGGACACAGCCTCATAATTGAGGGGTGACCCTTTAGAACAGAGTTGAGGAGGAATTTTTTTTTTAGTCAGAGTGTAGTGAATCTGTTGAATATTCTGTCACAGAGAGCTGTGGAGGACCAGACGGTGGGTATATTTAAAGTGAAAATTGATCGTTTTTTGATTGGTCAGTTTATGGAGAGAAGGAAGATGTAATAGGTTTGAGTGGAATCTGGGATAGGCCATGATGGAACAGCGGAGCAGACTCGATGGGCTGAATGGCCTAATTCTGCTCCTATATCTTATGGTCCTCTGATCTATTCATTATTCATGAACTTGCATACCCATGTCTCTGGGAAATACACTGAGGGCCTCTCCCATCTCCTGTGACTCCAGGTGGAGTGGCACAGTAGTGTAGTGGTTAGCACAATGCTTCACAGTACAGGTGACAAGGGTTCAATTCCCACTGCTGCCCGCATGGAGTTTGTACGTTCTCCCCGGGACCATGTGGGTTTCCTCCGTGTGCTCCGGTTTCCTCCCACAGTCCAGAGATGTACCGGTTGGTCGGTCATTGTAAATTGTCCCATGATGCGTCTGGGATTAAATCAGGGGATTGCTGTGTGGTGTGGTTCGAAGGGCTGGAAGGGCTGATTCCCCTCTGTGTCTATTAAACTGATCCTTAATGAAAAACCCTGCATCAGGACAGAGAGTGGAGTGTGTGGGTGATGAGGGGCTGTGAGGGGAGTGGGTCTGTGGGAAGGGGATAAAGATCCCTTATAAATCATTCCCCTCTCACCTTAAATCTACACCCTCTGGTTTTGGACACCTTATTCTGGAAAAAGACACGTTATCTATGCCCCCTATGATTTTATATACTTTGACTAGGGGTCACCCCTACACTCCAGGGAAATAGCCCCAGCTTATCCACTCTCTCATTTTAAGCCAAGCCCTCCAGTCCTGGTAACATCTTCCTGAAGCTTCCTGTCCAGTGTGATGACATCCGTCCCATAGTCCGGGAACCAGGAATGTACACAGTACTCCGAGTGTGGTCTACCATCGATGTCAACGGCCTTGGTGAAGTCCATGTGGACAATGTCTACCACCCTGTCCTGGACAATCCTCTTCAAACAACTCAATCAGATTTGTGAGACCTGATTTCCCGAGGACAACGTCATCCTTGTCTTTCCAAATGTTGCTCGATCCTGTCCTCAGAAACTTCCCAACCACTGACGTTAGACTCAGTGTCCTGGAGTTCCCTGGAGTGATCTTCCAGCCCCATTAACGAAATGCACAACCTCAGCCACCTTCCAATCATCTGGGACATCAGCTGTGGCTGAATGCGAAGCAAATGTATCTCCCAGGGTCCCTGTAAATGAATCCCCTATCCCAATGAGGGTCTGAGGGTCTGCAGGGGTTGGGGTTATAGAAAGGGGCAAATCAACCCAAATCACCCATCTTCACTCCCCTCCACCTTCAAGGTCCCCCTCCACACACAGTTCACCCACAGGCTTTCCACCTCCCCCACCTGGTTCTGGTTTCATCTGCCAGTCATCTCTCCCCTAATGGTTCCCATCATCAGCTCAGACTCCCCCACCCTCCCCCGAAACTTCGTCCATCTTCCTCTCACCGTTTTGTCTCTGTGTCTGTCTTCATCTATCATTCACTTCCCAATGTCTCCCAACTCCAGTCCACATCCCCACCGCTCCCATACAGGGAGCAACCTGCTCATCAAACCTCACCCCTCCTCAGTCCACAGTCACCTCATACTCGTCTCATCATCCCTCACCCCTCCTCAGTCCACAGTCACCTCAGACTCACCTCATCATCCCTCAACCCTCCTCAGTCCACAGTCACCTCAGACTCATCATCCCTCACCCCTCCTCAGTCCACAGTCACCTCAGACTCACCTCATCATCCCTCAACCCTCCTCAGTCCACAGTCACCTCAGACTCCTCATCATCCCTCACCCCTCCTCAGTCCACAGTCACCTCAGACTCATCATCCCTCACCCCTCCTCAGTCCACAGTCACCTCAGACTCACCTCATCATCCCTCACCCCTCCTCAGTCCACAGTCACCTCAGACTCCTCATCATCCCTCACCCCTCCTCAGTCCACAGTCACCTCAGATGTCTCATCATCCCTCACCCCTCCTCAGTCCACAGTCACCTCAAACTCGTCTCATCATCCCTCACCCCTCCTCAGTCCAGAGTCACCTCAGACTCATCTCATCATCCCTCATCCCTCCTCAGTCCACAGTCACCTCAGACTCATCATCCCTCACCCCTCCTTAGTCCACAGTCACCTCAGACTCATCATCCCTCACCCCTCCTCAGTCCACAGTCACCTCAGACTCCTCATCATCCCTCACCCCTCCTCAGTCCACAGTCACCTCAGACTCATCATCCCTCACCCCTCCTCAGTCCACAGTCACCTCAGACTCACCTCATCATCCCTCACCCCTCCTCAGTCCACAGTCACATCAGACTCCTCATCATCCCTCACCCCTCCTCAGTCCAGAGTCACCTCAGACTCATCTCATCATCCCTCATCCCTCCTCAGTCCACAGTCACCTCAGACTCATCATCCCTCACCCCTCCTTAGTCCACAGTCACCTCAGACTCATCTCATCATCCCTCATCCCTCCTCAGTCCACAGTCACCTCAGACTCATCATCCCTCACCCCTCCTTAGTCCACAGTCACCTCAGACTCACCTCATCATCCCTCACCGCTCCTCAGTCCACAGTCACCTCAGACTCCTCATCATCCCTCACCCCTCCTCAGTCCAGAGTCACCTCAGACTCATCATCCCTCACCCCTCACCCCTCCTCAGTCCACAGTCACCTCAGACTCCTCATCATCCCTCACCCCTCCTCAGTCCAGAGTCACCTCAGATGTCTCATCATCCCTCACCCCTCCTCAGTCCACAGTCACCTCAAACTCGTCTCATCATCCCTCACCCCTCCTCAGTCCAGAGTCACCTCAGACTCATCTCATCATCCCTCATCCCTCCTCAGTCCACAGTCACATCATCCTTCACCCTCCTCACTCCACAGTCACCTCAGACTTGTCTCATCATCCCTCACCCTTCCTCAGTCCACAGTCACCTCAGACACCTCATTATCCTTCACACTCCTCACTCCACAGACACCTCAGACTCGTCTCATCATCCCTCTCCCTCCTCAGTCCACAGTCACCTCAGATGTCTCATCATCCCTCACCCCTCCTCAGTCCACAGTCACCTCAAACTCGTCTCATCATCCCTCACCCCTCCTCAGTCCAGAGTCACCTCAGACTCATCTCATCATCCCTCATCCCTCCTCAGTCCACAGTCACCTCAGACTCATCATCCCTCACCCCTCCTTAGTCCACAGTCACCTCAGACTCATCATCCCTCACCCCTCCTCAGTCCACAGTCACCTCAGACTCTTCATCATCCCTCACCCCTCCTCAGTCCACAGTCACCTCAGACTCATCATCCCTCACCCCTCCTCAGTCCACAGTCACCTCAGACTCACCTCATCATCCCTCACCCCTCCTCAGTCCACAGTCACCTCAGACTCATCTCATCCTCCCTCATCCCTCCTCAGTCCACAGTCACCTCAGACTCATCATCCCTCACCCCTCCTCAGTCCACAGTCACCTCAGACTCATCATCCCTCACCCCTCCTCAGTCCACAGTCACCTCAGACTCCTCATCATCCCTCACCCCTCCTCAGTCCAGAGTCACCTCAGATGTCTCATCATCCCTCACCCCTCCTCAGTCCACAGTCACCTCAAACTCGTCTCATCATCCCTCACCCCTCCTCAGTCCAGAGTCACCTCAGACTTGTCTCATCATCCCTCACCCTTCCGCAGTCCACAGTCACCTCAGACTCCTCATCATCCCTCATCCCTCCTCAGTCCACAGTCACATCATCCTTCACACTCCTCACTCCACAGACACCTCAGACTCGTCTCATCATCCCTCTCCCTCCTCAGTCCACAGTCACCTCAGAATCATCTCATCTTCCCTCACCCCTCCTCAGTCCACAGACACCTCAGACTCGTCTCATGATCCTTCACCCCTCCCCAGTCCACAGTCACCTCAGACTTGTCTCATCATCCCTCACCCCTCCTCAGTCCACAGTCACCTCAGAATCATCTCATCATCCCTCACCCTTCCTCAGTCCAGTCACCTCAGACTCCTCATCATCCCTCTCCACTCCTCAGTCCACAGTCACCTCAGACTTCTCATCATCCTTCACCCCTCCTCAGTCCACAGTCACCTCAGACTTCTCATCATTCCTCACCCCTCCTCAGTCCACAGTCACCTCAGACTCGTCTCATCATCACTCACCCCTCCTCAGTCCACAGTCACCTCAGACTCATCTCATCATCCCTCACCCCTCCGCAGTCCACAGTCACCTCAGACTCGTCTCATCATCCCTCACCCCTCCTCAGTCCACAGTCACCTCAGACTCATCTCATCGCTCCCCTTCTCCTCTCTCTACCGGCCGTCACCCTCTTCACTCTCAGTCCTGACTTTGACACGAAACGTCGACAGTCCCTTTCCTCCCACAGTTGCTTCTCGACCCCCTGAGTTCCTCCAGCAGATTGTGTGAGGCCTGATTATTGGATATGTTTAAGGTGGAGTTAGAGAAAGATTTTGAAAGGTGGAGGAATTGAAGTTTTGGCGAACTGGGATGAGGAATTGATGCTGACTTCGATCAGTCTCTGTTACATTGAATGAAGGGCCTGTTCCTGTGCTGTACTGTTCTATGTTCTCTGTTCCCTGTTTCGAAGAATGAGAGGACATCTCAGGGAAACACAAAACTCTTCCCGAGCTCAGCAGATGGGATGCAGGGAGGATGTTTCCCCTGTCTGAGGAGTCGAGGGTCAGGGGTCACTGTCTCAGGATGGGGTGGACCCTCAGACGATGGGGTATCTTTCGAATTCTCCGCACCGGGGGCTGTGGGCTCTCAGTTATTTAGTCCATTTAAAGTCACAGAGTCATTGTTGTACAGCACAGAAATGGGCCCTTCGGCCCATCACCTCTGTGCTGACCTATTTACCAACTACACTCATCCCATTGGTTGGCATTGGGTCAGTCTCCTTCTGTTGAAGTGTCTGTTAAACACAGTGATTGTATCTGATACCATCACCTCCTCTGGCAGTAAGTCCCAACATCACCCACTCACTGTTCAATACACTCACCCCTCAGATAAGACCATATGAGCATAAGATATAGGAGCAGAATTAGGCCATTTGGCCCATCATCTGCTCTGCTATCTCATCATGCTGATCCAATTTTCCTCTCAGACCCACTCTCCCGTCTTCTTCCCGTATCCTTTGGTGCCCTGACCAATCAAGAATCTGTCAAGACAACACACACAAAACGCTGGAGGAACTCAGCAGGCCAGGCAGCATCTGTGGAAAACAGTACAGTCAGTGTTTCAGGCTGAGACCCTTCGGCAGGATCTATCACTCTCTGTCTTAAACATACATCAAATCTTGGCCTCCACAGCTGCCTGTGGCAAACAATTCCACAGATTCACCACTCTCTGGGTAAAGAAATTCTCCATTCTAAAAGGACGCCCCTCTGTTCTGAGGCTGTGTCCTCTGGTGTTAGACTCTCCCTCGATAGGAAACATCCTCTCCACATCCACTTTAACCGTTCGATAGGTTTCAATGAGGTCTCTCATCATTCATCTGAATTCTAGTGAATACAGACCCAGAGCCACCAAACGTTCTTCATATGACAAGCCATTCGATCCTGGAATCATTTTTGTGAAACCCCTTTGAATACTCTCCAGTTTCAGTACCGATCCTTTCTCAGATAATACTTCACAATACTTCAAGTGAGGACCCACCAGTGCTTTATAAATTTTAACTTTACATCTGTACTTCACAAGGACATATAACACCCAACTTAAATTCTTCCATATACCTGTCTAGTAGTCTATTAAACTTCACGAGTGTATCTGCCTCCACCACTGACTCAGGCAGTGCATTCCACGCACCAACCACTCTGAGTGAAAAACCTTCCTCTACTATCCCCCTTGAACTTCCCTCCCCTTATCTAAAAGCCATGTCCTCTTGTACTGAGCAGTGGTGCCCTGGGGAAGAGACGCTGGCTGTTCACTCTGTCTATTCCTCTTAATATCTTGTACACCTCTATCATGTCTCCTCTCATCCTCCCTCTCTCCAGAGTAAAGCCCTAGCTCCCTTAATCTCTGATCATAATCCATATCTCTGAACAAGGCAGCATCCTGGTAAATCTCCTCTGTACCCTTTCCAATGCTTCCACATCCTTCCTATAGTGAGGCAACCAGAACATGACACAGTACTCCATGTGTGGCCTAACCAGAATTTTATACAGATGCATCCTTACCCCGCGACTCTTAATCTCTATCCCTCGACTTATGAAAGCTAACACCTCATAATCTTTCTTAACTACCCTACCTATGAGACAACTTTCAGGAATCTGTGGACATGTACCCCCAGACCCCTCTGCTCCTCCACTCTACCAAGTATCCTGCCATTTAGTTTGTACTCTGCCTTGGAGTTTGTCCTTCCAATGTGTACCACCTCACACTTCTCCGGGTTGAATTCCATCTGCCACTTCTCAGCCCACTTCTGCATTATATCAATGTCTCTCTGCAATCTTCGACAATCCTCTACACTATCTACAACACCACCAACCTTTGTGTCGTCTGCAAACTTGCCAACCCACCCTTCTACCCCCACATCCAGGTCGTTAATAAAAATCACGAAAAGTGGAGGTCCCAGAACAGATCCTTGTGGGACACCACTAGTCACAACCCTCCAATCTGAATGTACTCCCTCCACCACGACCCTCTGCCTTCTGCAGGCAAGCCAATTCTGAACCCACCTGGCCAAACCTCCCTGGATCTCATGCCTTCTGACTTTCTGAATAAGCCTACCGTGTGGAACCTTGGCAAATGCCTTACTAAAATCCATGTAGATCACATCCACTGCACTACCCTCATCTATATGCCTGGTCACCTTCTCAAAGAACTCTATCAGGTTTGTTAGGCATGATCTGCCCTTCACGAAGCCATGCTGACTGTCTCTGATCAGACCATGATTCTCTAAATGCCCATAGATCCAATCTCTAAGAATCTTTTCCAACAACTTTCCCACCACAGACGTAAGGCTCACTGATCTATAATTACCTGGACTATCCCTGCTACCTTTTTAGAACAAGGGGACAACATTCGCCTCCCTCCAATCCTCCGGTACCATTCCCGTGGACAACGAGGACATAAAGATCCTAGCCAGAGGCTCAGCAATTTCTTCCCTCACCTCGTGGATCAGCCTGGGGAATATTCTGTACGGCCCCAGGGACTTATCCATCCTAATATATTTTAACAACTCCAACACCTCCTCTCCCTTAATATCAACAAGCTTCAGAACATCAACCTCACTCATATTGTCCTCACCGGCATCAAGTTCTCTCTCATTGGTGAATACCGAAGAGAAGTATTCATTGAGGACCTCACTCACTTCCACAGCCTCCAGGCACATCTTCCCACTTTTATCTCTAATCAGTCCTACTTTTACTCCTGTCATCCTTTTGTTCTTCACATAATTGAAGAATGCCTTGGGGTTTTCCTTTACCCTACTCGCCAAGGCCTTCTCATGCCCCCTTCTTGCTCTTCTCAGCCCCTTCTTAAGCTCCTTTCTTGCTACCCTATATTCCTCAATAGACCCATCTGATCCTTACTTCCTAAACCTCATGTATGCTGCCTTCTTCCACCTGACTAGATTTTCCACTTCACTTGTCACCCATGGTTCCTTCACCCTACCGTTCTTTATCTTCCTCACCGGGACAAATTTATCCCTAACATCCTGCAAGAGATCCTTAAACATCGACCACATGTCCACAGTACATTTCCCTGCAAAAACATCATCCCAATTCACACCCACAAATTCTAGCCTTGTAGTCTCATAATTTGCCCTTCCCCAATTAAAAATGTTCCTGTCCTCTCTGATTCTATCCTTTTCCATGATAATGCTAAAGGTCAGGGAGTGGTGATCACTGTCCCCCAGATGCTCACACACTGACAGATCGGTGACCTGACCCGGTTCATTGCCTAATACTAGATCTAGTATGGTATTCCCCCTAGTCGGCCTGTCAACATACTGTGACAGGAAATCATCCCTGTGTTGTTCAGAAAATCCTGCTCCAATCCGGAGGTAAAACCTCGGGAAGGTGCTGGTTGTCCATCCGCTGTGTTTGGGTAAATCCCCGGGCCTAAGGCCCAGCGGCCTCTCTCCCGATCCCGGGGCCGCGCTGCCCGAGTTTCCCCCCCGGTCCCCGGGGACGCGCTGCCCGAGTCTCCCCCGATCCCCGGGGACTCTCTAATTCTCTGCTTTTCCCCCCAGTCTCTGTCACCCTGGATGTGGAAACGGCGGGTCCGCGGCTCGAGGTGTCTGAGGATCGGAAGAGTGTGAGATTGACCGGGACCCGGAGGAATCTCCCTGACACCGGGAAGAGGTTCACAAACTGGTTTTCTGTGCTGGGATCGGAGGAATTCACATCGGGGAGACATTACTGGGAGGTGGAGGTGACGGGGAATCGGCGCTGGTGTCTGGGAGTCGCTGCAGAGTCTGTGGATAGGAAGGGAGGGGTCGGACTGAGTCCGCGGACCGGATTCTGGACCATCGGGCGGCGTGATGACGTGATGCGGGTTCTCACCTCCCCTGTGTCCCGTCTCCCTGCCGGTCCCATCCCCGGGAGGGTGGGAGTTTATCTCAGTTACGAGTCCGGGACAGTTTCATTTTACAATGCGGAGACCAAGTCTCATCTCCTCACCTTCACTGGGAATAAATTCACGGAGAAACTTTATCCTTACTTCTACACTGGATATAAAAACGAGTGGCTGAGCATCTGCTCCGGTTCCGCTCCGGGTCTGTAAACGGGTCGGGTCCGGGACCGACATCAGGAGTTAGTCAGTGTAAATATAAATGTGCGGAGAGTGAAATAAACACGATGTGAGAATTATCGATCCATTAATTTTAACTCGTTCACCACATCCGTCAACGGAACAGTAACACTGCGGATTCAGCAGCAGCCGCGGGCGGCGGGTCCTGAGCTCCCCGGCTCCCCCGGGTGCTAAAGTCCACCCGCCCCGAGACAGGTGAAGTGGGACAAGTGGTGGTGATGCTGGTTGGGAGAGGGAGGTCAAGGTGAACCTTGGGGAGGCGGGACACGTGACGGTAACGGGCTGGAGAATCTCAGCGTGTCAGGCAGCATCTATAGAGGGAAATGGATAATTGACATTTTGGCTCAATGTCCTCCCACTGGACTGAAAGTGAGAGCGGAGATGACCGGTGTAGGATTTGGATGGAAAGCCAGGGTAAGAGCTGGCAGGTGAGGGGGTGATAAAGACACGAGGGAGGGGTGGAGTGTGGAAATGTGTCAGAAGCTGTGAGGTGAGAGGTGGCAGTGACAAAGTTGATGGGCAGATGGAGAGGGTGGGTGAGGAGGGTAAAATGTCGGAAGCATTCACCCGGTCAGTCACAATCCATGGAGTTCATATTTCACACCGATTATCTCTGCCGAGATCTCCACCTATCACCCGTCACTTTGTACTTCTTCCTCCCCTCCCCCACCTTTCCCCTTCCTTTCCTGTCCTGATGAAGGGTCACAGCCTGAATCGTCTACTGTTTACACTTCTCCATAGTCGCTGCCTGGCCTGCTGAGTTTCTCCAGCATTTTGTGTAAGTTGCTCTTGATTTCCAGCATCTTTTATTCAAACACCACACGTCCTGTGGATTCTGATATTTTCTGTTTTTGATTTAGTTTCTCGAGCATTTAACACGAGATTCTGCAATGAGAGATTGAGTTCATGTAGGAGGTCACCAAGAAATGGTGCATTTTGAGGCGGATGGAGTGAAAGTGCTCGACAAAGCAGTTCCAGGACAGGACCCAGGGTTCTGATCCCAGGATTGCTACCCAGAAGTAGGAAGATCATACAGTTTAATGCCTGGCTAAGGAGCTGGTGTAGGAAGGAGGCCTTCAGATTTCACAGTTTAAAGTACATTTATTATCAAAGTACGTATACCTTATGGAACCATGAGGTTTGTCTCCTTACAGGCAGCCACAGAACAAAAACCCAACAGAACACATTTTAGGAAAAGACATTGAACACCCAATGTGCAGAGAGAGAAAACAAATAACGCGGACAACAATAGTATTATTTACGAGTGATGAGGCTCTGCACAGGGAGTTCGCTGATAAGTTAAAGGGCAGGACATCCAGTGTTGTGATCTCAGTATTGCTACACATGTCACGTGCTGGTGAGCCCAGAACTAGGAAGATTATGCAGTTTAACACCTGGCTAAGAAGTTGCTGTGTTAAGGAGGGCAGAGGTTTTTGGATCATTGGGCTCTCTTCCAGGGAAGGTGGGATCTGTACAGAAGGGACGGTTTGCACCTGAACTGGAGGGGAAATAATATCCGGGCAGGAAGGTTTGTTAATGCTGTACAGTGGGGTTTAAACTAGAGTTGCGGGGGAATGGGAACCAGAGTGTCAGAACAGTTCGTGGAGAGGTTGTGGAGGCAGATGCTGGTAAGACCTCAAAGTCAGGAATGAAAGGTTGGACATTGTGCATCCAGTGTCCTGAGCTGCCTGTATTTCAATGCAAGATAGATAGATAGATAGATAGATACTTTATTCATCCCCATGGGGAAATTCAACTTTTTTTCCAATGTCCCATACACTTGTTGTAGCAAAACTAATTACATACAATACTTAACTCAGTAAAGAATATGATATGCATCTAAATCACTATCTCAAAAAGCATTAATAATAGCTTTTAAAAAGTTCTTAAGTCCTGGCGGTAGAATTGTAAAGCCTAATGGCATTGGGGAGTATTGACCTCTTCATCCTGTCTGAGGAGCATTGCATCGATAGTAACCTGTCGCTGAAACTGCTTCTCTGTCTCTGGATGGTGCTATGTAGAGGATGTTCAGAGTTATCCATAATTGACCGTAGCCTACTCAGCGCCCTTCGCTCAGCTACCGATGTTAAACTCTCCAGTACTTTGCCCACGACAGAGCCCGCCTTCCTTACCAGCTTATTAAGACGTGAGGCGTCCCTCTTCTTAATGCTTCCTCCCCAACACGCCACCACAAAGAAGAGGGCGCTCTCCACAACTGACCTATAGAACATCTTCAGCATCTCACTACAGACATTGAATGACGCCAACCTTCTAAGGCAGGGTGGAACACAGCAGGCTAGGCAGCATCTATAGGGAGAAGTGATGTCCACGTTTCGGGCAACAAAATGTTGCAGGTTGGGGATAGTACAGACTGACGACTGGGAAAGGGATTCGCGTAGAGACCGATCCCTACAGGAAACTGATGTTCTGCTGTTGTGTGAACATTTATGGTAGTTGGGCACGGCAACCTGGCGGTAGTGCAATCGCTTTACAGCGCCGGCGATTAGGACAAACTCCAAGGCAGAGTACAAAGTAAATGACAGGATACTTGGTAGTGTGGAGGAGCAGAGAGATCTGGGGGTACATGTCCACAGATCCCTGAAAGTTGCCTCACAGGTAGATAGGGTAGTGAAGAAAGCTTATGGGGTGTTAGCTTTCATATGTCGGCGGAGAGAGTTGAAGAGACGCGGAGTAACGATGCAGCTCTATAAAACTCTAGTTAGGCCACACTTGGAGTACTGTGTCCAGTTCTGGTCGCCTCAGTATAGGAAGGATGTGGAAGCATTGGAAAAGGTACAGAGGAGATTTACCAGGATGCTGCCTGGTTCAGGGAGTATGGATTATGATCAGAGATTAAGGGAGCTAGGGCTTTACTCTTTGGAAAGAAGGAGGATGAGAGGAGACATGATAGAGGTGTACAAGATATTAAGAGGAATAGACAGAGTGGACAGCCAGCGTCACTTTCCCAGGGCCCCACTGCTCAATACAGAGGACATGGCTTTAAGGTAAGGGGAGGGAAGTTCAAGGGGGATATTAGAGGAAGGTTTTTCATCAGAGAGTGGTTGGTGCGTGGAATGCACTGCCTGAGTCAGTGGTGGAGGCAGATACACTAGTGAAAGTTAAGAGACTGGTAGGTATATGGAGGAATTTAAAGTGGGGGGTTATATGGGAGGCAGGGTTTGTGTCGGCACAACCTTGTGGGCCGAAGGGCCTGTACTGTGCTGTACTATTCTATGTTCTATGTATACTTATTTATTTAGTTTAATTGAAAATTGTAATGAGAGAGAGAGAGAGAGAGAGAGAGAGAGAGAGAGAGAGAGAGAGAGAGAGAGAGAGAGAGAGAGAGAGAGAGAGAGAGAGAGAGAGAGAGAGAGAGAGAGAGAGGGAGAGGGAGAGGGAGAGGGAGAGGGAGAGAGAGAGAGAGAGAGAGAGAGAGAGAGACACCTGTGCGGCCAGCATGCTCTACACAGAGTGCATTGGTTACCGCTCCCCTGTGTAATCCAACAGACTGAAGACCAAAACATTAAAAGACACGAAGATCGGTTAGTGTTTCATGAAAGTAAGAAACGGGACAAGAAGTGGTCATTTGTCCCCTTTCACCTGTTCTACTCTTCACTCAGAACTTGGCTGATCATTGACTTCAGTGCCAATTTCCTGCACCATCCCATCTTCTCGTCCCCTTAAATCCAGAAATCTTTTGTAGAGAATTCCACCACACACTGGGAGAGGAAGTTTTCCTCATCTCAGTCCTGCTGAGGCGACCTCTGATTGTGAGTCTGTGACCCCTGGTTCCACACCCCATCATTCCTGCCTCTACCCTGTCAATACCCAGTGAGACTGTGTCCTTGCTAGTGAGACCAACCCTTATTCTTCTAATTATGAGACAGTCTCAGTCAGTGCAATCTCCCCGAGGACACTACGTGAAGGGTAAAGCTTTAAAGTCAGAGGGTCAAAGTTGAACCGGGATGTTCGAGGAATGTTTTTGGACACAACGAGTGGTATCTTCCTGGAATGCTCGGCCGGGATGGGGAGTGGTGGAATCAGATACGATCGTGATGTTTAACAGACATTTAAACAGGGAAATGAACAGACAGGGAATGGAGGGTTTGGGTCATTTGCAGGCAAATGTTATTACATCATGGTCAGGATAGACAGCGTGGCCGAATGGCCTGTTCCTGTGCTGTACTGTTCTGTGTTCAGTGTATGAAAAATCACAGCCAGGGTCCCAGCAATTTCTTCCCTGGATTCCCACCATGACAGAGGATACACTGGATCAGACCTCGGGATTTATTCAGCTTTCTGTGTTTAAGCTGGCCAGCCTCCTTTGTAATGTCGGCAAGTTTCAGGACATTCGTATTCTCCTCCTGGAATTTCCCAGCTTCCATCACCTTCTCCACAGTAAATACAGATGAGAAGTATTTATTTCAGACTCACCCATCAGCTGTGTCTCCACACATAGAAGACCACACTGATCCTTCAAGGGGCATATTCCCTCACCAGTTACCCTTTTGTTTCCCACAGACTCAAAGAATCTGTTTGGAATCACCTTTACCTGACCTGCTAAAGCTAACTCATGTCCCCTTCATGTCCATCTGAGTTTCCCTTTTTAGTGTTCCCCACACCCCTTCTACTCCTCGAGGAGCTCAGCCTCTTTCCCCTCACACACGACTCCATCCTGACCAGAGCCTCAATGACCCTCATCAGCCAGGGGTCCCTCATCCCTCCAGTCTCGCTATTCACTCTAACAAGGACAGGATGATCCTGGACCCTTCCAAACTCAGTTTTAAAGCCGCTCACTTGCCAGATGTCTGTTCACTTGGGAACACCCTCCTGTTCTACTCCTCCATTTATTCCCCGACCCCTTCTATTCTCCCTCAGTTCAGTCTGTTCACTGCTCTGATCATCAGAAATAGCAGCAAGAGGAGGCCATTCAGCCCCTCACACCTGCTCTCCCATTGAATAAGATCAAAACCACCTCACTGTGCTACAGATACAAAGGACGTGACAGAAGTGGGGGTGGGAGAGGAGGGGGAGTTGTGATGTTGATCAGGGAGAACATCACCACAGCACTCAGAGAGATCCTTGTGGGGATAAAACATTTGTTTGTGATAGGAAGCAGAGAGTGGTGCCATGGCCGGTAATTTCATGGATGTGAGGTGAGAGTGGAAAATATTTAAGAGCTGAAGAGAAACATTTTCCACAGGGAAGATGGAAAAAGGTGAATTTGAACAGAAGTCTTGCTGAAATCATATTCATCTAATTATCAAACAATCAGTCGCATCATCCTATTTCTTTTATGATCTGATATACAGACTAATACATGAATGATTTGGATGAGAATGTGGGTGAGCTGATCAGTGAACTTGCAGATGGTGGACACGGAAGGTGTTTAATTATCATTTGAACAGACCATATGACCATAACATATAGAAGCTCAATGGCCCATCGAGTCTGCTCGGCTATTTCAACCTGACTGATCCAATTTTCCTCTTTGCCCCAATCTCCTGCCTTCCCCCCGTATCCCTTCATGTCCAGACCAGTCAAAAATCTATCAACCTCTGCCTTAAATAGAAAGACTTGACCTCCACAGCTGCCTCCACACATTCCTCCTCATCTCCATTCTGAAAGGACGCCCCTCCATCCTGAGGCTGTGTCTTCTGGTTTTAGACTCTCCCACCACAGGAAACACCCTCCACACATGCACTCTGTCAAGGCCTTTCACCATTTGAAGGTTGCAATGAGGTCACCCCTCATTCTTCCGAATTTAGTGAACACTGACACAGAGCTCCTATGACAAGCCGTTCATTCTTGTGAACCTCCTTTGAACTCTCTCAGTTTCAGCACATTCTTTCTGAGATAAGAGGCCCAAACCTGCTCACAATACTCCAAATCAGCCTCACCAACGCTTCATAAAGTTTCAACATTACATCCTTGCTTTCATACACTCGTCCTCTTGAAATGAATGCTGACGTTGCATTTGCCTTCCTCACCGGAGAATCAACCTGCAAATTAACCTTTAAGGGATCCTACACCAGGACTCCCGAGACCCTTTCCACCTCAGATTTTTGTGTGTTGCTTCAGACTCCATCATCCAAAGTCCTGTTGAAGGGGCAGGTGCAGTGATGGGAAGTTTCTGGTCATGTAGTTTGGTGGAAGGAATAAAGGCACGGAATGTTTTCAAAAGGGGAGCAAATTCAGAATTCAGAGGAGCAAAGGGACATCTGGGTCCTCATGCAGAACTCCCAAAACAGCAAATTACAGGTGAAGTCAGTGGAATGGAAGGCAAATGCAATGTATCATCCATTTCGAGAGGTCTGGGATATAAAATCAAGTCTGTAACACAGTGGCATTATAAGGCATTGGTTAGACTGCATCGGGAGTATTCTGAACAGCTCTGGGACCCTCCACTAACATAGAATATGCTGGTGTTTGAGATGGTTGAGATGTGGTTCTCCGGAATGATCCCAGGAATGAAAGGGTTAATGTGTGAGGAACATTTGATGACTCTGCCCTGTACTCACCGGAGTTTAGAAGAATAGGGAGTGTGGGTGGATCTTATTTAAACCAACTGAATATTGAAAAGCCGAGACAGAGTGGATGTGGAGGGTGTTTCCTGTCACGGGATGTCTGGGAGCAGTGGTCACCTTCTCAGATTGGAAGGACTCCCCTTCAGAACAGAGAGAAGGAGGAATTTCTTTCCCAATATGTTTGTGGGTGTGTGGAATTCATTGCCACAGATTTCTGTGGAGACCATGTCATTGGGTACGTTTAACATGGATGTTGACAGGTTATTGATCAGTAAGGGTATCAAAGGTTATGGGAGGAAGGCCGGGGAATGGGTTGGGGATGGATCATAAATCCACCATGTTGGAATGACAGAGAGGAGGGGATGGGATGAAAGGCCTAATTCTGCTCCAATGTGTTTGGGTCGTATGGACCAGACTGCCTCACAGAGTGTCAGGAGAGTACAGACAGAAGCCACACAACTCAACTGATCTCAGTCCATGGGGTTGGGGAGTGGGACCACACCCACTCCAACCTCCATGTACACAGGGTGTGGGCTCCAACTGCTCCCCAGAGGGTGAGAACCAAACCCTGGCCAGATCAAAGGTGTGGTACACTCTCAGTGGGGCTCATTCTCCCAGAGCAACACCGATGTGGAGTCATGGCCCAAAATGTCGACTGTTTATTCCTCTCCATAGATGCTGCCTTTCGGGCAGAAGGAGCGAGACACCCGTGGCTGGCAGCTCATAGAGGAGAAGGAAAACTCTGATCTCTAACCTCCCCTGCTCTGCAGCTATACCCACTCATGTGGAAGGCATCGGTGGTAAACCCCGAGGAAAAATCCTGAGCTGAAGTCCCGGAGGCAGTTCGACGTTGAGTTCAATGCTGACTGGCAAAGCCTGCAACGATGCTGGTGTCAGACTGTATCGGTCTCTGCTCTTCCTCGGGATTCGTCAGCTACACGGAGAGTGGGAGCCTCCTGCCTGGACAACAGCTTGTTCTCCATATCGTACTGCCCTGACCTGCACACTGGCAATGTAGACAGCTAGGATGCAACGTCCATAGCTGAGCCTGACCAATGGAGGTTCTCAGATACTGCCTGGCCTGCTGAGTTCCTCCAGCACTGTGTGTGTGTGTGTGTGTGTGTGTGTGTGTGTGTGTGTGTGTGTGTGTGTGTGTGTGTGTGTGTGTGTGTGTGTGTGTGTGTGTGTGTGTGTGTGTGTGTGTGTGAGAGTGAGTGAGTGTGTCTGTGTTTGTGAGAGTGAGTGTGTGTGAGTGTGTGTGTGTGTGAGAGTGAGAGTGAGTGTGTGTGAGAGTGAGTGTGTGTGTGTCTGTGTGTGAGAGTGAGTGAGTGTGTGTGTGTGTCTCTCTCTCTGTTTTTTGTGTGTGTGTGTGTGAGTGTGTGTGTGTCTCTGTGTGTGTGTGTGTGTGAGAGAGAGTGAGAGTGAGAGTGAGTGAGTGTGTGTGTGTGTGAGAGTGAGTATGTGTGTGTGTGTCTGTGTGTGTGAGTGTGTGTGTGTGTGAGTGTGTGAGTGTGAGTGAGTGAGTGAGTGTGTGTGTGAGTGAGTGAGTGAGTGTGTGCGTGCGTGAGTGAGTGTGTGTGTTGCTCTGGATATCAGGGATCTACAGAATCACTTACATTTATCATTCTTCTCGAGCCTCCCTCAACTCCGTCGACATTACCCTGTGCTTCACGCCGGGGAGTCACGTGTCGTCCCCACAGTGAATGACTCCTGATGAGCCCAGCACGACAAAAAGACATTTACAAGGACACTGTCGGTGGTCAAGGGACTGAGTCACAGGGAAAGGTGGACCAGGCTGAACTTTATTCTTCACAGCGCAGAAGACTGAAGGGTGACCTTATCGAAGTGTGTAAAATTGTGAGGGACACAGATGCCAAAGACTATCACAAATGGAAACACGTTAACGGGTTGCCTCACCATCGAGGATGGAGGGGTCACTACACAGGATCGGGAAAAGCTGCAGAAAGTTGTAAACTCACCGAGCTCCATCATGGACATTGGATTCCCCAGCATCGAGGATATCTTCCGCAGGTGATGCCTCAAAAAGGTGTCACCCTTCATTAAGGACCCCCAGTCACCCAGGACATGCCCCCTTCTGATTGCTACCATCACGAGGGAGGTACAGGAGCCTGAAGACACACACTCAATGTTTTTGGAACAATATCTTCCCCTCCAGCATCAGATTTCTGTATGGACAGTGAATCCCAGAACACTTCCTCAACTTTTTCTCTTTTTGAACTATGTACTAATTTTTATTTTATACACATTTCTTCTTGTTATTTAATAGTTTTTTATTATTATTATTATTATTATTATCTACAGGCCCCTGGTGAGACCACACCTGGAGTATTGTGTTCAGTTTTGGTCTCGAAATTTGAGGAAGGACATTCTTGCTATTGAGTGAGTGCAGCGCAGTTGTTTCCCAGGATGGCGGGACTGTCATATGTTGAAAGATTGGAGCAACTGGGCTTGTATACACTGGAATTTAGTAGGATGAGAGGAGATCTGATTGAAACATCTTATTAAGGCAACATGAGTGAATCTGCAGATGCTGGAAATAAATAAAAACACAAAATGCTGGCAGAACTCAGCAGGCCAGACAGCATCTATGGGAGGAGGTAGTGATGACATTTCGGGCCAAAACCCTTCATCAGGAGTCAACCCCGAAATGTTGTCACTACCTCCTCCCATAGATGCTGTCTGGCCTGCTGAGTTCTGCCAGCATTTTGTGTTTTCAAGATTATTAAGGAATTGGACATGCTAGAGGCAGGAAACATGTTCCCGATGTTGGGGGGGTCCAGAACCAGAGGCCACAGTTTAAGAATAAGGGGTAGGCCATTTAGAACGGAGTTGAGGAAAAACTTTTTCACCCAGAGAGTTGTGGATCTATGGAATGTTCTGTCTCAGAAGGCAGTGGAGGCCAATTCTCTGGATGCTTTCAAGAATGAGTTAGATAGAGCTCTTAAAGATAGTGGAGTCAAGGGATATGGGGAGAAGGCAGGAACGGGGTACTGATTGTGGATGATCAGCCATGATCACAGTGAATGGCGGTGCTGGCTCGAAGGTCCGAATGGCCTACTCCTGCACCTATTGTCTATTGTCTATTGCAATGTAGCTGAAGATGTGCAGAGAGTGCAGAGATTTACAGGAAGCTGCCTCGAGTAGGAAGTATGTTTAATGAGGAAAGGTTGAGCGAGATAGATTTCACAACAGTCAAAACTGCCCAATGAGTCACGACCATCAACGATGTATATTCAGAAAGGGGCAGGAAAAGGGCCAGGAACATCATGAAGGAACACACACACCTTGCTCATGAACTGTTTGTCCCTCTCCCATCAGGGAGGAGGCTACGTAGCATCCACGTCAGGACAACCAGACTCAAAAACAGTTACTTTCCCCAAGGCTGATCAACACCTCCACCCCTGCACATCCTCCACCAGCACTACTTTATCATTTCCTGTCAGAGTCACCTCCTGTACCGACACCCCTGCACATCCCCACCAGCACCACTTTATCATTTCCTGTCAGAGTCACCTCCTGTACCGACACCCCTGCACATCCACCACCAGCACTACTTTATCATTTCCGGTCAGAGTCACCTCCTGTACCGACACTCCTGTGCCCAGCGTCATATATTGGACATAGTAGTAGGCAGCCATCGGTCCCAGGGCATCGCGGGTTTGCACCCCTGGTGAACTGTGTCCTCTCCAGGGCACAAGTCTGGGTGGGAACATTTGAAGAACCGGCTGTTGCCCCGTCCACGTCATTGATGGAGTCCAAGGGAAGGGCAAGCACCGATACAGCTCGGCACCAGTGTCATCACAGGGGTTGCCAGAGTGAAGTTGTAAACAACATCAAACTGCCTCAGGACCCCGGCTCCGGATTTCTTCCTCGGGGTTTACTCCCAAAGCCTTTTCTATGGGTGGGTATGGCCACAAGGCAGCGGATGGAGGTTTAAAATCAGAGTTTTCCTTCTCCACAGAGCAAAGGAGGATGAGAGGAGACTGATAACAGTGTGCACGATGATAAGAGGCACAGATAGATTGGAAAGCCAGCACATTTTTCCCAGAGTGAAAGTGGCCAACACCAGTGGACATCCATTTGAGGCGACTGAAGGAAAGTTCAGGGTAGATGTCAGAGGGAAGTTTTCAGAATTCTGAGAATATTTGTGGAATGACACCAGATATATTTACAAGAACAGCTTGTGGTTGAGACCACTGGGGAATCTGCTATTCTTAGACTGGGTGTTCTAGAATGAACTTGATTTGATTCGGGAGTTTAAGGTAAAGGAATCCTTTGGAGACTGTGATCATAATATGAAATAATTCACCCTGCAATTTAAGGGGGAGAAGTGAAAGTCAGATGTATCAGTATTACATGGAGTAAAGACAATTTCAGAGGTCTGAGAGAGGAGCTGGCCAGATTTGATTAGAAAGGAACACGAGCAGGGATAACAGCAGATGGAGTTTCTGGGAGCTCTTTGGAAGGACAGGATAGATACATTCCAAAGAAGAAGAATTATTCTAAAGGCGGGATGACTCAACCATGGCTGACAAGGGAAGTTAAAGCCAACAAAAAGTAAAAGAGAGGGTGTAAAACAGAGCGAACATTGGTGGGAGGTTCGAGAATTGGGAAAATTTAAAAACAACTGAAAAAGCAACTGTAAAGCGATAAGGAGGGAAAAGATGAAATATGAAAGTATGCTAGTGTTACGTATTCAGGCAACAATAAATATATATGAGTTAGGCAAGGGTTTTTTATAACAAATAACACGTTTATTAAACACTGAAAACAAACCCCCTCAAAAGTAAACAAACTCAAACGTAACCGGAACTCAGCTGCTGTACGGCAGATTCACAGTTCTTAATAGCGTTGCATGTTCAAACAGTTCTTAAAGCGGTATTGAAAAAAAACAGTTCCTTAGAGCGGTATGCCGAAAAAAAAAACAGTTCACAGTCCTTTTTAAAGGAGAGACTTTTTAAAGCGATTTAAATTCTCTTCCACGTCGTTGTCCTTCGATTCCCCGGCGTCGAACTTTCCCACGAAGAATTTTATAAAATATAACGGCTTAAATGCACTGACCTTCCTTCCACACTATTCTCAAATCCTTTCTGGTCAACCCAGGGATTAACAGCAAGAATAGTCAACGAAATCCTTCCGAATGAGGATCAAATAAAGTCGAACTTTTCCACCGTTGAAAATCGATTCTCCTCGATCTTTATCTTCCAAATTCTTATCTTCACTCTCCATCAGCAAAGAAACTGTTGGCAATGACCTTTTAAACTTCAGGCATTATATAAAACTTCATTTTTCAACTAAACTGCGTCATCACATTAAATCACGCAGTGACATGAAGTCATCTTGGCAAATCTAGCCACGAACTGCCCCACCTGACAGGGTGGGTCTTCCTTTTATACCCTGTAAAAAAAACCTGTCACATGACCTCTACTGGCGGGAAAATGACATCACTCCACCATCACAAGACCATTACCTCATGTCCAGTATAACTTCAACCCCAGTCACGTGACAAGGGTACCACTGTCACGTGTCACGGGTACGTAACACCTCCCTCCAAAAAAAAAACATTTTTGGTCTGACAAGAACAAAAATTTTAACAATTTCTTACAAAAAAAAAACAAATGTATAAATTATATAACATACACAATATACAATACAGGAGTGTTACAATAAAAAAAACCACTCCAAAAAAAAAAATTACATTCACATTCAACATCGAGATAGACAATCAGCAACCACATTATCTTTACCTTTAATATGAGTTATCACAATATTGTACTCTTGTAACATCAAACTCCAATTTAACAATCTTCTGTTTTTGTTTTTCATCTTACTCAGAAAAACTAACGGATTATGATCAGTGTAAACAATAAGTGGTTTTTGAGTTGTACCAACATATACTTCAAAATATTCCAAAGCCAAAACAAGAGATAACAATTCTTTCTCTATTGTTGAATAGTTTCTTTGATGCCTATTAAATTTCTTAGAAAAGTAAGCTACTGGATGATCAACCTCATTACCCTCATTCCTTTGCATCAATACTGCTCCCGCAGCTTCATCACTAGCATCTACAGCTAATGAAAAAGGTTTTTCAAAGTCAGGTGCCTTAAGCACAGGTTGTTGACATATCATTGTTTTCAATTTTTCAAATGCTTCCTGACAAGGCACTGTCCACACAAACTTTACATTCTTCTGCAGAAGATTAGTTAATGGAAGGGCAACATTAGCAAAATTCTTACAAAATTTTCGATAATATCCTACCATTCCCAAAAATCTTCTGAGAGTTTTTTTCCCCGTCGGAGTGGGAATCTCTAAAATTGCCTGAACTTTTGCCTGAACAGGAGCTACCTTACCTTGACCTACAACATAACCAAAGTAAGTCACAGTGGCATGTCCAAATTCACTCTTGGCTAAATTAATAGTCAAGTTAGCTTTTGAAAGCTTTTCAAACAATTTCTCCACCGCAATTATGTGTGCTTCCCAAGTATCATTTCCTGTCACTAAATCATCAATATAAGCATCAGAATCTTTCAATCCCTGAATCACAGAGTTAATCATTCTCTGGAAAGTACCTGGGGCATTCTTCATCCCAAATGGAAGAACATTATACTCATATAACCCAGATGGAGTTACAAATGCAGAAATCTCTCTACCTCTGTCTGTTAATGGAACACACCAATACCCTTTCAATAAATCAATCTTTGTAAGGAACTTTGCTTTTCCAACCTTATCTACACAATCATCTACTCTAGGAATTGGATAAGCATCTGTTTTCGTTACAGCATTCACCTTCCTATAGTCTGTACAAAACCTAATACTACCATCAGGTTTTGGCACCATAACACATGGCGAACTCCAATTCGAGTTAGAATGTCTAATAATATCATTCTCTAACATGTATTCAATTTCTTTCTCAGCAAGTTCACATTTTTCCATGTTCATCCTATATGGATGTTGTTTAATAGGTTTGGCATCTCCAACATCTACATCATGTGAAGCTATAATAGTCCTTCTCGGAACATCTGGAAACAAATCCTTATATTTAAAAATCAATTCCTTCATCTGTTGTTTCTGCTCTAACTGTAAATGTGCTAATTTCTCATCCATATTTTCCAAAATGGTCAAATTAGGTAACCTAACAGAAACAATGTTAGATTTAGAATGAAAGTCAGATGAATCATCTATCATGTTCCCAGTTAAATCAAACTCATTCTCACTAACCACAACAGTCACAGTATCAGATTGTTTCTCAAAATATGGTTTAATCATATTTATATGGCAAAGTTGTGTTGACCTTCTACGATCTGGAGTTTTTATCACGTAATCCACATCATTGATTCTAGACACAATTTCATAAGGACCATGAAATCTAGCTTGTAAAGGATTTGTCTGCACTGGGAAAAGAACCAACACCTTATCTCCAGGCTTAAACATCCTCATCCTAGCTTCTTTATCATACCAAGTTTTCATTTTCTCCTGAGCCAACTTTAAATTTTCCTTGGCTAAACTACAAGCTTTATGTAACCTGTCCTTAAATTTCAAAACATAGTCCAACAAATTAGTGTGCACTTCCTTACTAATCCACTGTTCCTTCAATAAAGCTAAAGGTCCTCTAACTCTATGCCCAAACACAAGTTCAAATGGACTAAAACCTAAAGATTCCTGTACCGATTCCCTTACTGCAAATAAAAGTAAGTTTATACTCTCATCCCAGTCACTTTCATTTTCCACACAATATGTCCTAATCATATTCTTGAGAGTAGAATGAAACCTCTCCAAGGCACCTTGCGATTCTGGATGGTATGCAGACGAAGTGATTTGCTTAGCTCCCAATTTATAAACTATCTGTTGAAACAATCCAGACATAAAATTACTACCTTGATCAGTTTGTATTTCCTTAGGCAATCCAAAATAAGTAAAGAATTTTATAAGAGCCTTCGTCACAGTTTTAGCTTTTATATTCCTAAGTGGTACTGCCTCTGGAAACCTAGACGAAGTACACATGATAGTCAACAAATACTGATAACCAGTTTTTGTCTTTGGTAATGGACCAACACAATCTACAATAACTTTAGAAAACGGTTCACCAAATGCTGGAATAGGTTGTAATGGAGCTACTGGTGTAACCTGATTTGGTTTACCCACAATTTGACAAGTATGGCACGTTTTACAAAACATCGCCACATCTTTTCTTAGACCAGGCCAGTAAAAATGTTTTAAAATCTTGTCCACAGTTTTCCTTACCCCTTGATGTCCACCTAAAGGCACACTATGAGCTAAAGTCAAAATCTCATTCCGATAAACTTTAGGAACAACCACCTGATAAACAACATTCCATTCCTCACTTGCAGGAATTGTAGGCGACCTCCACTTCCTCATCAACACTCCTTTTTCCAAATAATATCCTACTGACACCTTCTCAATTTCACTACCTAGTAAAGCTTGTTCCCTTAATTTTATAATCTCAGGATCTCTATTCTGCTCTGCTATCATCTCCTTCCGAGACAGAGATAAATCTTCATAGTCAGACTTACTCCCAGAATCTTGTTCAAACAACGAAGGTAAGAAAGTCTCTGACACATCCTCAAAACTCAAATCCTGAGTTGAACAGTCATGAGTAACAACCTCATTCTGCACATTAATCTTTTTAGCCAAAGCTCTAGTCACAACACAGGAAGAATCTGTGTTAGAATTCATCTCTGGTTCCTCTGATTCCATTGTCAAATGCACTTCAGGAAAAACTTGTCCACCTGCCAAGTCATTACCTAACAATAAAGAAATACCCTTCACAGGTAAGCTATGCTGTAATCCTACTTTACTTTACAAATCCTGTAACTAACCCTGACTTTAAATTTACTTTATGTAAATGTACAGGCATAAAATCACTTCCAACACCTCTTATGTAATTTACCTCACCAGTATCACTCTCTTCATTAAACTTCAACACACTATCTAACATCAGTGATTGAGAAGCTCCAGTATCCCTAAGGATTTTTATTGGCACCGGAGTAGAACCATCTTTCAAGGATACAAACCCTTCAGTTATAAAATGATCATATCCCTTTCTAACTTGGTCAGACTCTAACAAATCCTCATTTGTGTTTACCAAACCCTGTAACTTTACAGGTGCTTCAGTATGTTGCACACAAGCATCTGGAACTGCTTCCTTCTCTTTCTTTTTCAATTTGAAACAGTTAGCTATTACATGGCCAGGCTTCTTACAATAGTTACAAATAAGACCAAACTGTCTTTCCTTCACAGGTTTTCCTTCCTCCTTACCTCTCTCATTAACCTCTGATTTAATTTCTGATTTACCTTGAGTCTCCATATTATTTTTCCTCTTAAAAATTCTACCCTGAGGAAATTTATTCTTATGGATTAAAACATACTCATCAGCCAATCTAGCACAGTCCTGCAATTTATCAGTATCCCTCTCATTTAAGTAGGTCCTTACTTCAACAGGAATGATTCTTTTAAATTCCTCCATTAAAATCAGCTCTCTCAATGTATCATAGTCCTCATTTACATTTTTAGAAGAAACCCATCTCTCAAAACACATAGCTTTATCATAGGCAAATTCCACATAAGTCTTTTCCACAGACTTTTTCAAACTTCTGAATCTTTCCCTATACGCTTCTGGGACCAATTCGTATGCTTTGAGAATATTTGTTTTCACAATATCATAATCTAATGCTTGCGCAGCAATTAAAGCTGTGTAAACTTGCTGTGCCTTGCCTTTAATCACACTCTGTAACAACACTGACCATTTATCTTTCGGCCACTCTGACATCCGAGCAATAGTTTCAAAATGTTGAAAATATCTTTCCACTTCTGTTTCACTAAATGGAGGGACCAATTTAATTTCTTGGCTAGCAACAAACGGTTTTCCAAAATCAGAAGACTGATTCTCAGACCTTAAATTCTCAATTGCATATTCAAACTCTCTCTTTTTCTGGTCAGATTCCAATTTATAACGCTCCAATTCTGCTTTACTTTGTTCCAACTTCATTTGTTCAATTTGCAACTGTATCTCCAGATTACTTATTGGAAACGATTCTAAAATCGATTCATCAAAATCACCTGAAGCCACAAAGTGTGATGCGATTTTTCTCTGTATTACAGCTTTTGATGTAGTCGCCAAAATACCTTTAAGTTGCAATCTCTTAGCAATCTCAGATACTTCAGTTTTTTTCGCCTTCGCTAACAAATCCGCGTCTGGCGAATCCAGAAACTCATCAATATTCATCGTTGCCGAATACCACTCAAAAGCCAATCAAACAAAAGAATCGAGCAATCCCCGTTACCAAAACACCGATTCAAAATTCAAAAAGCATTGAAACTCAAACGATCCAAATCCGGACGTAGCCCCCATAATTATGTTATGTATTCAGGCAACAATAAATATATATGAGTTAGGCAAGGGTTTTTATAACAAATAACACGTTTATTAAACACTGAAAACAAACCCCCTCAAAAGTAAACAAACTCAAACGTAACCGGAACTCAGCTGCTGTACGGCAGATTCACAGTTCTTAATAGCGTTGCATGTTCAAACAGTTCTTAAAGCGGTATTGAAAAAAAACAGTTCTTTAGAGCGGTATGCCGAAAAAAAAACAGTTCACAGTCCTTTTAAAAGGAGAGACTTTTTAAAGCGATTTAAATTCTCTTCCACGTCGTTGTCCTTCGATTCCCCCGGCGTCGAACTTTCCCACGAAGAATTTTATAAAATATAACGGCTTAAATGCACTGACCTTCCTTCCACACTATTCTCAAATCCTTTCTGGTCAACCCAGGGATTAACAGCAAGAATAGTCAACGAAATCCTTCCGAATGAGGATCAAATAAAGTCGAACTTTTCCACCGTTGAAAATCGATTCTCCTCGATCTTTATCTTCCAAATTCTTATCTTCACTCTCCATCAGCAAAGAAACTGTTGGCGATGACCTTTTAAACTTCAGGCATTATATAAAACTTCATTTTTCAACTAAACTGCGTCATCACATTAAATCACGCAGTGACATGAAGTCATCTTGGCAAATCTAGCCACGAACTGCCCCACCTGACAGGGTGGGTCTTCCTTTTATACCCTGTAAAAAAAACCTGTCACATGACCTCTACTGGCGGGAAAATGACATCACTCCACCATCACAAGACCATTACCTCATGTCCAGTATAACTTCAACCCCAGTCACGTGACAAGGGTACCACTGTCACGTGTCACGGGTACGTAACACTAGCCAACAATATGAACTAAAACTAGTTCTAAAACTAATACTAAAACTTTTTTCTGAAATATAAGGAGTAAAAAGAGGCAAGAGTACATATTGCATCATTGGAAAACGACACTGGAGAGGTGGTAATGGGGGACATGGAAAATAGTGGATGAACTCAATCTATATTTTGCATTATTCTTCACTGTGGAAGGGCCTGTGGTATGCTGGAAGTTGAAGAATATCAGGAGGCAGACATAAGTGTAATTGCTATTTCTAGGGAGAAGGAGCTTGGGAAACTGAACGATCTGAAGGTAGATAAGTCACCTGCACCAGATGGGACTAAATCCCAGGATTCGATTCTGAAGGAGATAGCTGAAGAGAATGAGGAGGCATTAGTAATGATCATTCAGAATTCACTATATTCTGGAATGGTTCCTAAAGACTGGAAAATTACAAAATGTCATTCCAACCTTAAATAACCTGGATGAAGAAGTGGAGGGATGGGTTGGTAAGTTTGCTGATGACACAAAGGTTGGGGGTGTTGTGGATAGTGTGGAGGGCTATCAGAGGTTACAGTGGGACATTGATAGGATGCAAAATGGGGCTGAGAAGTGGCAGATGGATTTCAACCCAGGTAAGTGTGAGGTGGTTCATTCTGGTAGGTCAAATATAATGGCAGAATATAGTATTAATGGTAAGACGGCAGTGTGGAGGATCAGAGGGATCTTGGGGTCCGAGTCCAGAGGACACTCAAAGCAGCTGCGCAGGTTGACTCTGTGGTTAAGAAGGCATACGGTGCATTGGCCTTCATCAATTGTGGAATTGAATTTAGGAGCCAAGAGGTAATGTTGCAGCTATATAGGACCCTGGTCAGACCCCACTTGGAGTACTGTGCTCCATTCTGGTCACCTCACTACAGGAAGGACGTGGAAGCCATAGAAAGGGTGCAGAGGAGATTTACAAGGATGTTGTCTGGATTGGGGAGCATGCCTTATGAGAATAGGTTGATTGAACTCGGCCTTTTCTCCTTGGAGTGACCTGATAGAGGTGTACAAGATAATGAGAGGCATTGATCGTGTGGATAGTCAGAGGCTTTTTCCCAGGGCTGAAATGGCTATCATGAGAGGACACAGTTTTAAGGTGCTTGGAAGTAGGTACAGAGGAGATGTCAGGGGTAAGTTTTTTGTGCAGAATGGTGAGTGCGTGGATGGGATACCATAGGGTCTTTTAAGAGGCTCTTGTACCTCCTGCCTGATGGCAGCAGCGAGAAGAGAGCACGGCCTGGGTGGTGAGGATCTCTGATGATGGACGCTGCTTTCCTCCGGCAGCATTTCATGTCGATGTGCTCAGTGGTTGGGAGGGCTCTCCCTGTGATGTACTGGGCCGAATCCACTACCTTTTGTAGCTTCATCGCACTCTCGATGTGAACCGTGTGTTAATGAAATGGGTTACATTCATTCAGACCAGCACGTTGACCACAGGTCTATCAGGCAGTGGTCAGCACGGAATGCCCCGCAGTTACTGCAGGACAACGATTGGATGTACCTGGTGTGGTGGTTCCCTGAGCGACAGTCCGGACCATCAGCAGATCTCACCGTCAGTCACCAAGACCTCGCCTGGCCGGCGGTGAGAGGAGCCCTCCCAGTCTGATCCTTGCTGCACACTGGAGCATCACTCCCTCAGCGCGCTGCCCCGAGATTGATGCAGTGGAGATGAGACCGTCTCTCAGCTCTTTGCGGACGGATGTGGAGAAAGATGCAAGGGTCTGAGCCACGGCAGCCGAGTGACACTGATCTTCAGGCTGTTCCCAGGACGCTCAGGAAAACGGACAGGGTTCCTCTGCCACTGGACAGGGAGAGGCCGGGTTGGGTGAGGAAGCCTCTCTATTATTGTAGTAGTGAACCACCCCAGGGGTCACATGAGTGGCAACGGTGAATAAAGTTTATTTTGATAAAAAAGAATGCAACTTGTGGTCTGTGTCCAGAGTGAGGGAGACCAGGCCTTCCATCGGAGCCAGGACAGACATGGCTGAAGTCAGGGAGGGCCGTGGAAAGCAGAACGTCACTGAGAAACTGAATGCTTTCCACCCTGTGACATATAATATCCAGTCCAGTGCCTTTTTCCTGCAGCCACGGGTCACCACCCGTCTCCCCACAGCAAAATATTCTCCTCACATCCCGGTTTCATAGCATGAACTAATTTAACAGTTGCTTTAAATGTTTACTTAACCACCATCTTACACCCCAGTCTGACTCTCTTTAGACCTGGAGAAAAATGTAAAAAAAGAGCTGCTGGAGGAACAGCATTTGTCAGGAGGAATGGACAATCGACATTTTGGGTTGAGACAGCCCAGATGAAAGATCTCGACCCGGAAATTTGACTGATCATTTCTCTCCACAGATGCTTCCTGACCCACCCAGTTGCTCCAGCATTTTGTTTCTTACTAGAGCTTCCATCATCTGCATTTCTTGTGCCTCTCTTCTCTTTTGGTCCTGCCTTGGAATGACCCCTTCATGTTCTTCTTAATCCCAGCACACCTACTGGGCCGAAGCTTGTTCAGCCCTGTGGCTTATCCTTTCCCCACACGACTTCAATCGTCTCCCAGGCGAAGGTCCTTCCTGTCCCGGGGATGTGGCCTTTGGAGATTCAGCTGACGTTCACTGTTTTTACAGGATGGGGTGTTTACCCCATGACCTCGTTTTGCAGCCGGGCTTGGGCAGTCCATGGCCAAGCTTCCGAGAGTGATTCAGATCCCACCCTGAGGTGGGAATGGCAGCGTTTCCTTCCCACTGAGGACGTGGATAACGCCCTGGTTCAGATTTTTACCGCTATCTGTAGGTGATTCATTTCGGAAGTTCTGGAAGATCAGTCTGTTCTGCTTTCTGGCCTGTTTGGGTTTGAGCTAAGATAAGGGGCTTTGATGTTCAACTTGGAAATGTTGTGTCAGCCAATCAGGATGGTGGAATTGGGAGAAGGTTCTAGAGAAGGCCGGGCGGAGAGGTTTTTGTGCCGACACTGGTGTGGGTCGAGGTCTTTCTGGCGGGGGCTGGGAGAAGACAGGAGGGAAGCTGACTGAGGATGCCGTCCCCGTTGCACAATGTTGTTCATGGAGTTGAATGGCTTCAAGGAGAAAGGACCTGTGCTCCCGAGGGAGAGTCCGTTTGTTCGAGATGGATTTCGAGAGATATTCGGAAGGTGGTGCGTGATTTCACACAGACCGCGGGTCCAACGTGTGAGTAAAGACAACTTCAGGATGAGCACCAACTTACGTGCAATTTATGATGGGCCCTTGTGTTTCTTTGATAACTGTTTAGTTGATAAACATTCATAAATATCTTTCATTATAATCGTATGTAGTGTATTTTTGCTGCCGAGTGATTGCATGGGAACAGCAAGTCACACAGATCGAGGTTCGGGTGGGTTTAGGGGACCAAGTGAAATCTACCCTAGAGATACAGAGAGTGGGAGAAGTGTTTTTCTCGCCGCTGAGTCCGGTGGCTGTTTGCGAGGAGCTCCAGACACGCCCAGTGAAGTGGTTTCACCGGCAACAACAC
Source organism: Hemitrygon akajei (assembly GCF_048418815.1). Classification (NCBI taxonomy): domain Eukaryota; kingdom Metazoa; phylum Chordata; class Chondrichthyes; order Myliobatiformes; family Dasyatidae; genus Hemitrygon; species Hemitrygon akajei. The sequence continues at coordinate 200,001,316 of NC_133125.1, forward strand.
AACGTTCATCCCCGAGACCGCAGCGCCCCAGGTGGACAATCCCCGTACCGCAGGGTTCAGCGGCTCCCCGAAAGGGAAAATATCCAGAACCCGGAAGTACCGGGAGTTAACATGGCTTCGAAAGGACAGGTCGAGAGTTTAACCGAGGAGGCAGTTTGTCCCATCTGCCTGGATTTCTTCACCGATCCGGTTATACTGGACTGTGGGCACAACTTCTGCCGCTCCTGTATCACTCGGTGTTGGGAAAGGGAGGAGAGAAACTCCTGCCCGGAATGTAGAGAGGAGTTTTCAGACCGCACCCTCAGGGTCAATCGGGCCTTGGCAAATCTGTCTGAGAAAGCTCGAAAACTAAACCTGAATCCCAAAGGGAAGCACACGAGGAAGAACTGAAGCTGTTTTGTGAAAACGACAAGAAACTGCTCTGTCTGATCTGTAAAGATTCGCGGGAACACAAGGAGCACCGCTTCCTGCCGATTAAAGAAGCTGTTGAAGTCTACAAGGTAAAATCAAATCGATTTTGATCACCTGATGTTTTTTTTCATTTTATATTTATTTGTATATGACAATCAATTGGCTTGACTCAGCACTGCATCTTTATTGTCTAATTCCTTCACTCTCTGCCTCCCAGCGCCGGGTTAAATCTGCGTTCGACTCTCTCACAGAAAAGAAATGCGAGCTCGAGGACATGGAGCGGCAACAGAAAAAGAAGGTTTCCGGAGTTCGGGTGAGGCTTCCTGAGCAGCATTTCCAATAATACTGTGTAGTTTTGTTCCCTTTAATGCCGAGTAGCAGAGTATCGCAGCTCCAGTGACCTGGATTCGATCCTGACCTCTGGTGCTCTCTGCGTGGAGTTTGCATGTTCTCCTTGAGATCACAGTGGGCCGGCATTGTCAAGAAATCTAGACGAATGTATAATTCGGGGCTGTAATTAACCTTGTGATGGCGGGTGGTCTGTGAATCAGGTGGGAGTTGATGGATCAGTGAGGAAGAATCGGTTTAAGGGAGACGTGAATGAATGGGATTGAATATCTGAGAAATAGCATAGGGTCAGTGGGCTGAATGGTCTCCTTCCATGTCACAGGGAAATACTTTACAGCCAAATAATAAACGAGCCTCTCCTTTCATTCGACAGGAACAGTCACACAGTGTTCAGTCCCACATCACATCCCAGTTTGATGAACTGCGCCGGATTATCACCGAGAAAGAGCAGCGTTTACTCCGAGATCTCAGGGAAGAGGAGGAGAGGATTCCGAATCCGATGGAGAAAAATCTTCGAGAGATTCAAGAGAATTTAAATTCTATCTGGGAGAAAATGTCAAAGTTACAGGAACGGATGGATCAACAAGACAATGTGACATTTCTCATGGTGAGATTTCAGTTTGGTTCTGTAAAAGTGCACTGTCTCAAAATGATGTATTTTAACTCAGTGTGGTATTTACAGACACTATCATTGTAAACAGATTTAAACCCGACAGATGTTTTGATGGTTCAGGATTGTTGTGTTCCTCAAACCGGCCTCCCATAGCATCTGTACATCACAGGACAGTCTGCAGCCTTCTCAGGAATGAGTTACTCTGATCAGAGCACTGAGCTGGTGATCGTTTCTGTGATTCCCATGTATAATATCCCCAATACTCAGAGTAACACCCAGTTACAGTCACAGGCTGTGAGTGTGTCTGGTGTGGTGGGTGTGAGGGTCACTCTGTCGATCAGTGGGAACTGAGATTGAATTTCACATTGTGACCCACACATCAGATTAAACATCCACAATGTCTATAAAAAGTATTCACCACCACCCCCTCCCCCGGCTTGGAAGTTTCATTGTTTTTCATGTTTCTTGTCTCAAACTGAAAACAGATCTCTGCATTAATCTAAACTAATTAGAAATATAAAACACAAAATAACTGATTGCATAAGTATTCAACCCCTTGAAGTCAGTATTTAGTAGATGTATCTTTGGCAGCAATTACAACCTTGAGCCTGTGTGGATCGGTCTCTATCAGCTTTGCACATCTGGACACTGCAATCTTTCCCCATTCTTCTTTACAAAGCTGCACACGCTCTGTCAGATTGCACGGGGATCGTGAGTGAACAGCCCTCGTCAAATCCAGGCACAGTTCTCAATGGATTGAGACTGGACTCTGACTCGGCCACTCCAGGACATTAACTTTGTTGATTTTAAGTCATTCCTGTGTAGCTTTGGCTTTATGCTTGGGGTCATTGTCTTGCTGGAAAACAAATCTTCTTCCAAGTCACAGTTCTCTTGCAGACTGCATCAGGTTTTCCTCCAGGATTTCCCTGTGTTTTGCTGCATTCATTTTGTCCTCTACCATAGAAGCCTTTCAGGGCCTGCTGCAGTGAAGCATCCCCACAGCATGATGCAGCCACCAATATGCTTCACGGTAGGGTGTGTTTTTGATTATGTGCAGTTTTTCCCTTGCGCCTAAAATAGCATTTAGTCTGATGGCCAAAAAGCTCAATTTTGGTTTCATCAGACCATAGAACCTTCTTCCAGCTGACCTCAGAGTCTTCCACATGCCTTCTGGAAACTCTTCCTCAGATTTCATGAGGTTTTTTTCAACAGTGGCTTTCTCTTTGCCACTGTCCCATAAAGCTGTGACTGGTGAACAATTGTTGTATATGTAGTCTCTCCCCTCTCAGTCATTGAAGCTTGTATCTCATCCAGAGTTGAGATAGATCACGAGTCCTTCTTGCATGGTCGTTCAGTTGACAGCCTGTTCTAGACATATTTACAGCTGTGCCATATTGTTTCCATTTCTTGATGATTGACTTAATTCAGTGACTTTGAAATTCTCTTTGTCCATCTCCTGATTTGTGCTTTTCAATAACCTTTTTGCAGAGTTGCTTGGAGTGTTCTTTTGTCTTCATGGTGTAGTTTTTGCCGGGATACTGACTCACCAACAGTTGGAGCTTCCAGACAGTTGTATTTTTACTACAATCAATTGAAACACCTTCACTGTACACAGTTCTCTAAAAACAGATCCCCATTGAAACAATTATAATTCTAAAACCAAATGGCTGCACGAGTGATAATTTGGTGTGTTATATTAAAGGAGGAGGAGTTCTAATGCAATCAATTATTTTGTATTTTAATTAATTTAGATCACTTTGTAGAGATCTGTTTTCACTGAGCCACAAAAGAGTTTTTCTTCTGATCAGCATCAAACAAGCCAAATTAAATCCACTGTGAAATAATGTTTTAAAACAGTAAAAGATGAAAACAGGTGAATACTTTTTAATAGACTGTACATCCAGATTAGAACAGGTTCATTGTTTTACAGACAATTGAACTGACTTTCTTTTTCAGATATATTCTTCATTGGATTATATCCCATTTTACACAACAGACAGGTCTTTCAACCCTTCTTCTGCTATCAACTTCTCTGCTTCACAAGCAACCTCCCACCTATCACCACTGCTGGCAACAGTGCCCGAACTCCATAAGAACATAAGAATTATGTCAGGAACGGGGGCAGGATTGGACCCAAATGCAGGACGCAGACACTGAAGTACTAGGGGTAGGACAGGATGGGGATGCCATGGCATGTGAGGGGCGAGGAAGGCAGGAGGATCCCAGAGTTCAGACAAGGCAGGCAGGAGTATCCCTCATGGCAGGCTGCATGGATCCCAGGCAGGGCCACCTCCCAGGCAGAAACACGGAGGCCTGGGCCAGTCACAGACACCTGGGCAGGTGCAGGGCAGGTAGCAATAGGTGGAAAGGGCAGAAACCCCCACCAGGCAGCAGCAGTCCAGCCAGACCTGCCCGATGGAGGCAAGGGATCAGAAGGAAGCTGGGTCCAGGGTGAGCAGCAGGACTACCGTGATACACCGGTAAATTGGGAAAGGCAACCAACAGCGTGGCAGCACAAGCAAGGAGAATAAAGCTGAACAGCAGGACCAGCACACAGGAGAGAAGCAGGGAAACAAGACCAACCTGATAGAGCATATACAGAACAGGCCAGCAACCAGGGTAGAGCAGGATTCCGAGCAGGGCAGCAACCAGGGTAGAACAGGATACAGCCAGGATTCAGAGCCAGCAGTCCAGGTACAGAGCAGGTTAAACCAGCTTCAGAGCAGAACAACCCCACAACTAGGCTTAGTCCCCGAGCCCCTTATAAACACCTGCCCCCTAATAGGCAACAGGTGTACCTCCTTAAGCCAAGATGATCCAATGGCTCCGTGTGACAGGAGGGCTGGCTGCAAGGCCCGGAGTCCGGAGTCCGCGGACCGGAGCAAGACCTGGAATGCGGGCTCCAGACCAGACCCTAACAAATTAGGAGCAGGAGTAGGCCATCTGGACCATCGAGCCTGCTCCATCATTCAACAGGATCATGTCTGATCCTATCGATCCTGGACTCATCTCCACCTACCTGCCTTTTCCCCGTAACCCTTAATTCTCCAACTATGCCAAACTCTATCCAACCTTGTCTTTAGTATATTTATTGAGGTGACCGCCACTGTTTCACTGGGCAGAGAATTCCACAGATTCACCACTCTCTGGGAAAAGCGGTTCCTCCTCATCTCTGTCCGAAATTTGCTCCCCTGAATCTTAAAGTCAAGTCGTCAAGTCACTTTTTTATTGTCATTTTGACTATAACTGCTGGTCTAAAAATGAGACAACTTTTTTTCAGGACCATGGTGTTACATGACACAGTACAAAAACGAGACTGAGCTACGTAAAAAACAACACAGAAAAAAACTACACTAGACTACAGACCTACCCAGGACTGCATGAAGTGCACAAAACAGTGCAGGCATTACAATAAATAATAAACAGGACAGTAGGGTAAGGTGTCAGTCCAGGCTCTGGGTGTTGAGGAGTCTGATAGTTTGGGGGAAGAAACTGTTACACAGTCTGGTCGTGAGAGCCCGAATGCTTCGGAGCCTTTTCCCAAACAGCAGGAGGGAGAAGAGTTTGTATGAGGGGTGCGTGGGGTCCTTCATAATGCTGTTTGCTTTGCGGATGCAGCGTGTAGTGTAAATGTCCATGATGGCGGGAAGAGAGACCCGGATGATACACCATACACCTTCTTAACCACAGAGTCAACCTGCTCAGCTGCTTTGGGCATCCAATGGACTTGGACTCCAAGATCCCTCTGATCCTCCACACTGTCAAGAGTCTTACTATTAATACTATATTCTGCCATCATATTTGACCTACCAAAATGAACCACCTCACCCTTATCTGGGTTGAACTCCATCTGCCACCTCTCAGCCCAGTTTTGCATCCTATTAATGTCTATATCCAGCTTACATCAAGCTCATCGTTTCAGAGACTATTACCCTGTCTTTCTTTTTCAGATATATTCTTCATTGGATTATATCCCATTTTACACAATAGACAGGTCTTTCAACCCTTCTCCTCCTATCAACTTCTCTGCTTCACAAGCAACCTCCCACCTATCACCACTGCTGGCAACAGTGCCCGAACTCCATAAGAATTAGGAGCAGGAGTAGGTCATCTGGACCACCGAGCCTGCTCCACCATTCAACAGGATCATGTCTGATCCTATCGATCCTGGACTCATCTCCACCTACCTGCCTTTTCTCCGTAACCCTTAATTCTCCAACTATGCCAAACTCTATCCAACCTTGTCTTTAGGTCCAAATGTTTGCTCAGCGCTACCTCTTCAGTGATAGCTATTGTGTCGAGGTCCTCACCTCCTATCGCATCCATAACATCTCTCTTTGGCATGTTAGTTGTGTTCTCCACCGTGAAGACTGACACAAAATAATCATTCAAAGCCTCGGCCATGTCCTCATCACCCAATATCAATTCCCCTTCTCATCCTCCAAGGGACCTACATTCACTTTGGCCACCCTTTTCCACTTTACAAAATTATAAAATCTTTTACTATCCATTTTTATATTTTGTGCCAGTTTATTTTCATAATCTATCTTCCCTTTCTTTACTGCTCACTTTGTGGTTCTTTGTTACTTTCTCAAGTTTTCCCAGACTTCCAGTTTCCCACCACTCTTGGCGACCCTGTACGCACGAGCTTTCAGTTTGATGCCTTCCTTTATTTCCTTAGTTATTGATGACTCTCCCCACCATTACTGCCATTGTTTTTAACTGGAATATAGTTTTGTTAAGCACCATAAAAAATCTGTTTGAAAGTCTTCCACTGTTCCTCAACCATCCCACCTGTGTTCCCAGTCTATCCTGTACAACTTCTCCCTCCTCCCACCCTCGTTTAGGCAGAATACACTGGTTTTAGATGAAACTATTGCACCCTCCATTTGTATGAGAAACTCACCCATAGCATGATCACTCTTCCCAAAATGATCCTTAACTACAAATTGCTAATTTTACCTTTCTCACTGCAGAAGACCAGATCCAAGACAGCACGTTCCTTTGTAGGTTCAGTAACATGTTGTTCAAGACAGCTATCACATATTATTCTGTGAAGTCCTCCTCAGGACTGCCTGGACCAACTTGATTCACCCAGTTAAAGTACCCCACGATAACTGCTCGTGCCTCAGATATTTCTTTGTTTATTGCCTGTGCCACTGTGATGTAATTGTTCAGTGGCCGATAGACAACTTCCACCAGTGATTTTTCCCTTTACGATTCCAAATCGCTACCCCCATCTAACATTCAATATTCTGCTCCTTAGATCTTGTATCGTCTCTCACTGTCGCCCTGATCTCATCCTTAAATAAGAGCATTACCCCACCTCCCTTACCTTCCTGCCTATCCTTCCGTGTTACCTGATATCCTTGGATATTAAATTCCCAATCCTCTCCACCCTGCAACCATGTTTCTGTAATGGCCATTAAACCATACCCCTTTATACTGACTGGTGCCACGACTCACTGACCTTGTTACGAATATTCTGGGCATTCAGGTAAAATGTCCTTACAATCCAGTAACCTTTGCATCTTTTGCACTTGTCTTTTCTGCCCTTTTTAACTTTTTCTTTTTCTTTATCTTTATCTTTGCTTTTCTCTTTTACTTTCTCCATACTTCTCCGATCTGTTGAACCTATTCAACTGTGCTTCCTCACCAAAGCTTCTTGAGTCAAAATTGGTAATCTATACCACGAAGCAACTGTAAGTCCTGCCTTGTTGGTCCTACAATAGCTTCATCACTATTCTAATTATTGGTTTACTTTCTCCCTTTGCAAAACACACTAAGTGCCTCTGTTACCACAGGCACTAGCAAACTGCTTATGCAAAGGTGAAAAAACTGGCTGCTCAAAACAAGAGATAGTTCCTTTGCTGCCCCTGTAAGGTGACCAAACACAAGTTATAGAAGCAGTCGTGTCTGTGATTTAAAATAGAACAAAAGAATGCTACAGGCCAAACCAGCCAAACCTCTTTCTCTCACTCTCACACTCTCCCCAACAACACGCAGAGTTGGACCGGAGTCTGTATGTGTTTATCCGGCTTCCCCATCACATTCAATCTCTGCTGTTCCACTTCAACCTCTCCTATGACAGTGAGTTCCACATTCCCTTCACTACATTTCAAGCAGAGATGCGTTCTCCACCCACACCCAATCCAATCCATCACTAATCTTAAATTCCGGCATCTGATCCTCCCTGACATCATATCCAGAAAAACATTCACAGCCTGTCCAGTCTTTCCCGTCAGTTCCATCCTCTCAGTTATGGGATAATTAGCAACTTTCTCCCGGGTTCTGTGCCCCTTGTTACAGTCTCCCTTTTCTCCATGTGTGTCAGTGAGAGAGAGCTGGGAAGTGGGAAATTTCAATAACTTGGCTCAAATTCATGATATTGGGATGCACACAGTCAGTCAATTGAGATCTGTGTTTTATTTATTTCAGGAGGAAGCTCGTTGGAAGAGGAGGTAGGACATGGTCTTTACTGAAAAACAGTGTGGATTTGTAAAATAGTTCCAATATCACTGATGCTCAGTTTATGACCAGCTGTGTAATGTTTACAGGATCAGTGATGATGAACATGTGCTGTCGGTGACACATGGCACCCTACCTGTTGAAAAATTCGATCACCCCTTTCTGTTGAACACAACGTTGAGAGAAATGTCTGATACAATTAAGCGAGGTAAACATTTACAGTTTCCTTTCTCCTTGTTTGTGAACAATTTTAAGTGATACTTCCTATCAGATACCTTCTTCTTTAGGCCTTTGACTCTTCCACCTATCCCATCTCAGCTTCTCACATCATTCCGCCTCCTCACACCATCTGCCTTCTATCTCACCTGGACTCTCCAATCACCCTACAACTTTTGCTCATCCCCTCACCCATCTGCTTCCTTTCCAGTCCGGGTGAAGGGTCTCAGGCTGAAGTGTGAACTTGTTCATTTCCCTCTGTAAACTGTGCGTGACTCGAGTTTGTCTGGCGTTTTGTGTGTGTGGCCGGCAAGATTCCAGTTGTGAGTGAACCCAGTGACTGAGACTCCAGAGCCACCAGGATAGAGAGGTCCAAAGATTCACACCCCCCTGCGAGAAGAAAGTTCTCCTCTTCTCAATCCTGAATGACATTTCCCTTATTCAGAGTCGGTGAGCCCTGGTTCCAGACTCATCGGCCAAGGGAAACATTCTCCCTGCATCCAGCCCGTCGAGCCTTGTTAGAAATTTATACCTTTCCATGGAATTCCTCAACACAGCCAGGCTCCAGGGTGAGATGCCTCAGGAGGATGATCTGGGAAGGGGTTTGGCAGAAGTTTATTCACAGGGACAACAACACATTTGTGGCCAGTAAACTGTGAACCTTCTGTGGTTGTTCACTGAGGCTCCAGTTACAGCTTTCGTTCACTTTATTTCTCCTCTCCCCACAAATCTGACTGCACGGAGATCTGATCATTTCAGAAGCCGGCACCTCCCTACACTGAATCCCCAGTGTTTCTGCGGCTGTCAGATCCTCGTTCCCTCCCCTCGGGTGGATCTTTTATCGAGTTGAGAAACAGGACATTCAGTGAAAAGCTGCAGCAACACCCCCACATCCTCTGTCGATATCTCATTCCAGTCATTGAGATATAAACATGGAATCAGGCCCTTCGGCCCACCTTGTCCATACTGTAATTATAAATCAAGAGAAGGATAAAAAACATTATAAATAATCAAAAATGTTTCAGTGATCCTGTAGTGGAAAGTGGCCAGTAAAGGAGAGGAGCTTTGTGGCTTTGACTCGGGGAACGGCCTTGTCGAGGGAAGGGCCTTGTGAGAAAAGTGCGAGTCTTTGGCTGAGGAGTCTACGGCAAGGAGGCTGAGGGAGGAGACTACGCCACAGCTGGAGAGGGTGAGAGGTGGTGAAGAGATGACAGGTAAACTGATTCAGTGTGATGCTTGCCTGATGTGGGAGGTCAGGGACACTGATGGTGCCTCCGGCTGCTACAACTGTGAAAAGTGTGTCCAGGTTCAGCTCCCGAAGGAACATGTTGGGGCACTGGAGAGGCAAGTGGATGACCTCAGGTTCATCCGGGAAACCGAGAGTTTTCTGAACAGGACCTACAGTGAGATCGTTACACCAAGGATACCGGAAGAGGGGGGGGGGGGGCGACGACAATGAGGAAGGGATGGAAGCTTGAAGTACAGGAGACCCCGGGGGATGTGCCTCTTGAAAACAGGTTCACCCTCTTTGAAGGCTTTGAAGCTGTTGGGACAGAAGACACTGCCAGTCTGAGAGGCGGACAGGTCTGCGAGTCAAAAATCGGCACTGAAGGAAAGCCGAGGAGACAGACGTCAGGCAGAGCCGTGGTAGTAGGGGACTCCTTAGTGAGGGGTACAGAAAGGGGTTTCTGTGGCAACCAGTAGGATTTAAGGATGGTGTGTTGCCTCCCTGGAGCCAGGATCCAGGATGTCACGGACCGATTGCAGGGAATCCTCAAGGGTGAAGGTGAACAGCTGGAGGTGGTAGTGCACAAATGACATCGGGAAGAAGGGCAAGGACATTCTGCAGTATGACTTCAGAGAACTGGGATGAAGGCTGAAAAGCAGGACCTCCAGGGTGGTTACCTCCAGTTTGCTTCCAGTTCCTCGTGCTGGTGAGGGCAGGAACAGGGAGATAGGGGATCTCAATGTGTGGCTGAGGAGCTGGTGCGGGAAGCAGGGTTTTAGATTCTTAGACCACTGGGATCTGTTTTGGGGTAGGGATGAATTGTACAAAAGGGACGGGTTGCACCTTAACAGGCGGGAGACCAGCATTCTGGCAGACAGGTTTGCCACTGCTACATGGGTGTGTTTAAACTATAAGTGGGGTGGGGGGGAGGAGTCAAACTGGAAATACAAGGATGGAGTTAAAGGAAAAGAGAGAATAAGAAAAGTTAAGAAAGACAACAGAATTGACGGGGCAGAAAGCTCAGGAAGGGATCGGAGAGTATGGCCAAGTGCAATGGGTATCGATGTGAGAAACAAGGGGAGTAATGGATTAAAAGTATTATATATGAATGCACGAAGTATAAGAAATAAAGTGGATGAGCTTGAGGCTCAGTTGGAAATTGGCAAGTATGATGTTGTGGGAATAACAGAGACATGGCTGCTAGAGGACCAGGGCTGGGAAATGAATATTCAAGGGTATACATAGAAAATAGGTGCAGGAGTAGGCCATTTGGCCCTTCGAGCCTGCACCGCCATTCAGTATGATCATGGCTGATCATCCAACTCAGAACCCTGTACCTGATTTCTCTCCATACCCCCGATCCCTTTAGCCACAAGGGCCATATCTAACTTCCTCTTAAATATAGCCAATGAACTGGCCTCAACTGTTTCCTGTGGCAGAGAATTCCACAGATTCACCACTCTCTGTGTGAAGAAGTTTCTCCTCATCTCAGTCCTAAAAGGCTTCCCCTTTATCCTTAAACTGTGACCCCTTGTTCTGGACTTCCCCAACATCGGGAACAATCTTCCTGCATCTTGCCTGTCCAATCCCTTTAGAATTTTATACGTTTCAATAAGATACCCCTCAATCTTCTAAATTCCAGTGAGTATAAGCCTAGTCGATCCAGTCTTTCTTCATATGAAAGTCCTGCCATCCCAGGAATCAATCTGGTGAACCTTCTTTGTACTCCCCCTATGGTAAGAATGTCTTTCCTCAGATTAGGGAACCAAAACTGCACACAATACTCCAGGTGTGGTCTTACCAAGGCCTTGTACAACTGCAATAGAACCTCCCTGCTCCTGTACTCGAATCCTCTTGCTATGAATGCCAACATGCCATTCGCCTTTTTCACTGCCTGTTGTACCTGCATGCCCACCTTCAATGACTGGTGTACAATGACACCCAGGTCTCATTGCACCTCCCCTTTTCCTAATTGGCCAGCATTCAGATAATAATCTGTTTTCCTGATCTTGCCACCAATGTGGATAACCTCATTTTTATCCACATTAAATTGCATCTGCCATGAACTTGCCCACTCACCTAACCTATTCAAGTCACCCTGCATCCTCTTAGCATCCTCCTCACAGCTAACACTGCCGCCCAGCTTTGTGTCATCCACAAACTTGGAGATGCTGCATTTAATTCCCTCCTCTAAATCATTAATATATATTGTAAACAACTGGGGTCTCAGCACTGAGCCTTGCGGTACCCCACTAGTCACTGCCTGCCATTCTGAAAAGGTCCCGTTTATTCCCACTCTTTGCTTCCTGTCTGCCAACCAATTCTCTTTCCACATCAATACCATACCCCCAATACCATGTACTTTAAGTTTGTACACTAATCTCCCAGGTGGGACCTTGTCAAAAGCCTTTTGAAAATCCAAATATACCACATCCACTGGCTCTCCCCTATCCACTCTACTAGTTACATCCTCAAAAAATTCTATAAGATTTGTCAGACATGATTTTCCTTTCACAAATCCATGCTGACTTTGTCCGATGATTTCACCACTTTCCAAATGTGCTGTTATCACATCTTTGATAACCGACTCTAGCATTCCTGAGTTTCTCTCTCCCTCCTTTTTTAAAATGTGGGGTTACATTAGCCACCCTCCCATCCTCAGGAACTAATCCAGAATCTAAAGAGTTTTGCAAAATTATCACTAATGCATCCACTATTTCTTGGACTACTTCTTTAAGCACTCTGGGATGCAGACCATCTGGCCCTGGGGATTTAACTGCTTTTAATCCCTTCAATTTACCTAACACCACTTCCCTACTAACATGTATTTCCCTCAGTTCCTCCATCTCACTAGACCCTCGGTCCCCTACTATTTCCTGAAGATTATTTATGTCCTCCTTAGTGAAGACAGAACCAAAGTAGTTATTCAATTGGTCTGCCATGTCTATGTTCCCCATGATCAATTCACCTGTTTCTGACTGTAAGGGACCTACATTTGTCTTAACCAATCTTTTTCTTTTCACGTATCTATAAAAGCTTTTACAGTCAGTTTTTATGTTCCCTGCCAGCTTTCTCTCATAATCTTTTTTCCCTTTCCTAATTAAGCCCTTTGTCCTCCTCTGCTGGTCTCTGAATTTCTCCCAGTCCTCAGGTGTGCCACTTTTTCTGGCTAATTTGTATGTTTCTTCTTTTGACTTGATACTATCCCTAATTTCCCTTGTCAGCCACGGGTTCACTACCTTCCCTGATTTATTCTTTTGCCAAACTGGGATGAACAATTGTTGTAGTTCATCCATGCGATCTTTAAATGCTTGCCATTGCATATCCACCGTCAACCCTTTAAGTATCATTTGCCAGTCTATCTTAGCTAATTCACGTCTCATACCTTCAAAGTTACCCTTCTTTAAGTTCAGAACCTTTGTTTCTGAATTAACTATGTCACTCTCCATCTTAATGAAGAATTCCACCATATTATGGTCACTCTTACCCAAGTGGCCTCGCACGACAAGATTGCTAACTAATCCTTCCTCATTGCTCAATACCCAATCTAGAAGGGCCTGCTCTCTAGTTGGTTCCTCGACATGTTGGTTCAGAAAACCATTCCACATACATTCCAAGAAATCCTCTTCCTCAGTACCCTTACAAATTTGGTTCACCCAATCTATATGTAGATTGAAGTCACCCATTATAACTGCTGTTCCTTTATCGCACGCATTTCTAATTTCCTGTTTAATGCCATCCCCAACCTTACTACTACTGTTAGGTGGCCTGTACACAACTCCCACCAGCGTTTTCTGCCCCTTAGTGTTATGCAGCTCTACCCATATCGATTCCACATCCTCCAGGCTAATGTCCTTCCTTTCTATTGCGTTAATCTCCTCTCTAACCAGCAATGCTACCCCACCTCCTTTTCTTTCCTGTCTATCCCTCCTGAATATTGAATATCCCTGGATGTTGAGCTCCCATCCTTGGTCACCCTGGAGCCATGTCTCTGTGATCCCAACTATATCATATTCATTTATAACTATCTGCACATTCAATTCATCCACCTTGTTACGAATGCTCCTCGCATTGACACACAAAGCCTTCAGGCTAGTTTTAACAACAGTCTTAGCCCTTATACAATTCTGTTGAAAAGTGGCCCTTTTTGATTTTTGCCCTGGATTTGCCTGCCTGTCACTTTTACTTTTCACCTTACTACTTTTTGCTTCTACCCTCATTTTACACCCCTCTGTCTCTCTGCACTTGTTCCCATCCCCCTGCCACATTAGTTTAAATCCTCCTGAACAGCAGGATTTCCTTGACTTATTTCTATTTTCCTCTTCCTTGACCCTAACACCCTGGTTTCCTTCCCCTTGCCAACTCAGTTTAAACCCTCCCTAACAGCTATATTAAACAATCCCGCTGGGATATTAGTACCCTTGGAGTTCAGCTGTAACCCATCGTTTCTGTATAAGTCATGCCTCCCCCAAAATAGATCCCAGTGATCTAAGAATTTGAAGCCCTGCCCTCTGCACCAGTTACTTAGCCACACATTCATCTGCTTAATTCTGCTATTCTTACCATCATGGGCACACGGCTCAGGCAGTAATCCTGAGATTATTACTCTGGAGGTCCGGCTTTTCAATTTTCTTCCTAGCTCCCAGTAATCTTCCTTCAGGAACTCCTCTCTTTTTCTGTCTATGTCATTGGTACCAACATGTACCAAGACTTCCGGTTGCTCACCCTCTCTCCTGAGAATACTCCGGACCCGATCCGAGATATCTGGTACCCTCGCACCAGGGAGGCAACACACCATCCGGGTATCCTTGTCTGGCTCGCAGAATCTCTTGTCTGTTCCCCTCACAATGGAATCCCCTATAACGACGGCATTTCTCCTTACTCTCTTGATCACGGCACTGGGCAGAGTGCCAGAGTCCCGTTTGTTGTTACGTCCTATCGAAAGGACAGACTGATGGGCAGAGGGGATGAGGTGGCTCTGCTGGTGAGGAATGAAATTCAGTCCCTTGCGAGGGGTGACATAGAATCAGGAGATGTAGAGTCAGCATAGATTGAACTGAGAAATTGTAAGAGCAAGAAGACCCTAATGGGAGTTATCTACAGGCCCCCAAATAGTAGCCTGGATATAGGGTGCAAGTTGAATCAAGAGTTAAAAATTAGCATGTCACAAAGGTAATGCTACGGTTGTAACGGGGGATTTCAACATGCAGGCAGACTGGGAAAATAAGGTTCATACTGGACCCCAAGAAGGGGAGTTTGTGGAGTGCCTCTGAGATGAATTCTTAGAGCAGCTTGTACTGGAGCCTACCAGGGAGAAGGCAATTCTGGATTTAGTGTTGTGTATTGAACCGGATTTGATCAGGGAACTCGAGGTAAAGGAGCCATTAGGAGGTAGTGACCATAATATGATAAGTTTTAATCTACAATTTGAGAGCGAGAAGGGAAAATCGAAAGTGTCAGTATTACAGTTGAACAAAGGGGAAGATGGAGCCATGAGGGAGGAACTGGCCAAAGTTGACTGGAAGGATACCCTAGCAGGAATGGCAGTGGAAAAACAAAGGCAGGTATTTCTGGGAATAATACAGAAGGTGCAGGATCAGATAATTCCAAAGAGGAAGAAAGATTCCAAGGGGAGTAGGGGGCGACCATGGCTGACAAGGGAGTTCAAGGGCAGTATAAAAATAAAAGAGAAGAAGTATAACATAGCAAAGATGAGCAGGAAGCCAGAGTATTGGGAAACTTTTAAAGAGCAACAGAAGAAAACTAAAAAGGCAATATGGGGAGAAAAGATGAGGTACGAAGGTAAGCTAGCCAAGAATATAAAGGAGGATAGTAAATGCTTCATTAGCTATGTCAAGAGGAAAAATTAGTTAAGACCAAACCTGGGCCCTTGAAGGCAGAAACGGGTGAATTTATTATGGAGAACAAGGAAATAGCAGACGAGTTGAACAGGTACTTTGGATCTGTCTTCACTAGGGAAGACACAGACAATCTCCCAGATGTAATAGTGGCCAGAGGACCTAGGGTTACGGAGGGACTGAAGGAAATTCACATTAGGCAGAAAATGGTGTTGGGTAAACTGATGGGACTGAAGGCTGAGAAATCCCCAAGGTCTGATGGTCTGCATCCCAGGGTACTTAAGGAGGTGGCTCTAGAAATCGTGGATGCATTGGTAATCATTTTCCAATGTTCTATAGATTCAGGATCAGTTCCTGAGGATTGGAGGGTAGCTAATGTTATCCCGCTTTTTAAGAAAGGAGGGAGAGAGAAAACAGGGAATTATAGACCAGTTAGCCTGACATCAGTGGTGGGAAAGATGCTGGAGTCAATTATAAAAGATGAAATAGCGGCACATTTGGATAGCAGTAACAGGATCGGTCCGAGTCAGCGTGGATTTACGAAGGGGAAATCATGCTTGACTAATCTTCTGGAATTTTTTGAGGATGTAATTATGAAAATGTACAAGGGAGAGTCGGTGGATGTAGTGTACCTGGACTTTCAGAAAGCCTTTGATAAGGTCCCACATAGGAGATTAGTGGGCAAAATTAGAGCACATGGTATTGGGGCTGGTGTACTGACATGGATAAAAATTTGGTTGGCAGACAGGAAATAAAGAGTAGGGATTAATGGGTCCTTTTCAGAACGGCAGACAGTGACTAGTGGGGTACCGCGAGGCTCAGTGCTGGGACCGCAGCCATTTACAATATACATTAATAATTTAGATGAAGGGATTAAAAGTAACATTAGCAAATTTGCAGATGACACAAAGCTGGGTGGCAGTGTGAAATATGAGGAGGATGTTAGGAGAATGCAGGGTGACTTGGACAGGTTGGGTGAGTGGGCAGATGCATGGCAGATGCAGTTTAATGTGGATACATGTGAGGTTATCCACTTTGGTGGCAAGAACAGGAAGGAAAATTACTATCTGAATGGTGTCAAGTTAGAAAAGAGTCAGTATGGATAGAACTGAGAAATTGTAAGGGCAAAAAGAACCCAATGGGAGTTATCTACAGGCCCCCAAATAGTAGTCTGGATATAGGGTGCAAGTTGAATCAAGAGCTAAAATTAGCATGTCGCAAAAGTAATACTACGGTTGTAATGGGGGATTTCAACATGCAGGTCGACTGGGAAAATCAGGTTGGTACTGGACCCCAAGAAAGGGAGTTTGTGGAGTGCTTCTGAGATGGATTCTTAGAGCAGCTTGTACTGGATTGCCTGTTAGGGCAATTCTGGATCTAGTATCATGTAATGAACCGGATTTGATAAGCAAGCTCGAGGTAAAGGAGCCATTAGGATGTAGTGACCATAATATGATAAGTTTTAATCTACAATCTGAGAGGGAGAAGGGAAAATCGGAAGTGTCAGTATTACAGTTGAACAAAGGGGACTATGGAGCCATGAGGGAGGAACTAGCCAAAGTTGACTGGAAGGATACCCTAGCAGAGATGACAGTGGAACAACAATGACAGGTATTTCTGGGAATAATTCAGAAGGTGCAGGATCAGTTCATTCCAAAGAGGAAGAAAGATCTTAAAGGGAGTAAGGGGCGACCATGGCTGACAAAGGAAGTCAAGGACAGTATAAAAATAAAAGAGAAGTATAACATAGCAAAGATGAGTGGGAAGCCAGAGGATTGGGTAACTTTTAAAGAGCAATAGAAGATAACTAAAAAGGCAATACGGGGAGAAAAGATGAGGTACGAAGGTAAGCTAGCCAAGAATATAAAGGAGGATAGTAAAAGCTTCTTTAGGTATGTGAAGTGAAAAAAATTAGTTAAGACCAAAGTTGGGCCCTTGAAGGCAGAAACGGGTGAATTTATTATGGGGAACAAGGAAATGGCAGACGAGTTGAACAGGTACTTTGGATCTGTCTTCACTAGGGAAGACACAGACAATCTCCCAGATGTAATAGTGGCCAGAGGACCTAGGGTTACGGAGGGACTGAAGGAAATTCACATTAGGCAGAAAATGGTGTTGGATAGACTGATGGGACTGAAGGCTGATAAATCCCCAGGGCCTGATGGTCTGCATCCCAGGGTACTTAAGGAGGTGACTCTAGAAATCATGGAAGCATTGTTAATCATTTTCCAATGTTCTATATATTCAGGATCAGTTCCTGAGGATTGGAGGGTAGCTAATGTTATCCCATTTGTTAAGAAAGGAGGGAGAGAGAAAACAGGGAATTATAGACCAGTTAGCCTGACATCAGTGGTGGGGAAGATGCTGGAGTCAATTATAAAAGATGAAATAACGGCACATTTGAATAGCAGTAACAGGATCGGTCCGAGTCAGCATGGATTTTTGAAGGGGAAATCATGCTTGACTAATCTTCTGGAATTTTTTGAGGATGTAACTATGAAAATGGACAAGGGAGAACCAGTGGATGTAGTGTACCTGGACTTTCAGAAAGCCTTTGATAAGGTCCTACATAGGAGATTAGTTGGCAGACAGGAAACAAAGAGTAGGGATTAACAGGTCCTTTTCAGAATGGCAGGCAGTGACTAGTGGGGTATCGCAAGGCTCGGTGCTGGGACTGCAGCTATTTACAATATACATTAATGATTTAGATGAAGGGATTAAAAGTAACATTAGCAAATTTGCAGATGACACAAAGCTGGGTAGTAGTGTGAAATGTCAGGAGGATGTTAGGAGAATGCAGGGTGACTTGAACAGGTTGGCTGAGTGGGCAGATGCATGGCAGATGCAGTTTAATGTGGATACATGTGAGGTTATCCACTTTGGTGGCAAGAACAAGAAGGCAGAATACTATCTGAATGGTGTCAAGGTAGGAAAAGGGGAAGTACAACGAGATCTAGTACATCAGTCACTGAAAGTAAGCATGCAGGTACAGCAGGCAGTGAAGAAAGCTAATGGCATGTTGGCCTTCATAACAAGGGGAGTTGAGTATAGGAGCAAAGAGGTCCTTCTGCAGTTGTACAGGGCCTTGGTGAGACCACACATGGAGTATTGTGTTCAGTTTTGGTCTCCAAATTTGAGGAAGGACATTCTTGCTATTGAGGGAGTGCTGCGTAGGTTCACAAGGTTAATTCCTGGGATGGTGGGACTGTCATATGTTGAAAGATTGGAGCAACTGGGCTTGTATACACTGGAATTTAGAAGGATCAGAGGGGATCTGATTGAACCATATAGGATTATTAAGGAACTGGACACGCTAGAGGCAGGAAACATGTTCCCGCTGATGGGTGAGTCCAGAGCCAGAGGCCACAGTTTAAGAATAAGGGGTAGGCCATTTAGAACAGAGTTGAGGAAAAACTTTTTCACCCAGAGAGTTGTGGATCTGTGGAATGCTCTGCCTCAGAAGGCAGTGGAGGCCAATTCTCTGGATGCTTTCAAGAAAGAGTTAGATAGAGCTCTTATAGATAGCGGGGTGAAGGGAAATGGGGAGAAGGCAGGAACGGGGTACTGATTGTGGATGATCAGCCATGACCACATTGAATGGCGGTGCTGGCTCGAAGGGCCGAATGGCCTACTCCTGCACCTATTGTCTATTGTGATCTAGATAAACTCCTCCACTGCTCACTATACCACTAATATTGCTGTCATCTGCAAACTCACTAACCATGCCATCTATATTCTCTCCCAAATCGTTAGTACCTATGAACAGTGGACCTTGAACCGATCCCCATGGTAACACCACTGATCACAGTGACCCAGTCTGGACAACACCTCTCCACCACCACCCTCTGTTTCCTACCGCCAGACAAATTTTACATCCAATTGGATAGGTCACCGTGAATCCCATGTGATCAAACCTTCTCTATGAGCCTTCCTCATGGAACCTTGTCAAAGGCCCTGCTGAAGTTCATGTGGACAATGTCCATCACCCTATCCTCAACAATCCTTTCTGTCCCCTCATCAAAGAAAAATTAATTAAATTTGTGAGTCACTATTTCCCAGGCATAAAACAGTGTTGACTATCCTGACTCAGTCCCTGCCTTTCCAAATGCTGGTAAATCTGTCTCTCGGTGTCCATTCCAGTAATTGTCCCACCACTAATGTTAGGCTCGGTGGCCTTGAGTTCCTGTCGTCCATCATCTCATCTGTGGTGAAATGTGAAACAAATTTATCCTCCAGGGCCCTGGAATTCGTTCCCTAGTCTGGAGGTATCAGACAGAGCAGATCACGGTCTGGGGCTCATCCACCTCTAATACCTCCAGCACCTTTGCTTTTGCACTGTGATATGTTCCAAGACATTACTGCTCATTTTCCTTAATTCCTTAGCTTCCATGACCCTCTCCCTGGGAGATATTCATTTAAAACCTCCCCCATCTCCTTTATCGATGACCACATTGATCCTTAGGGTGACCTGTTCAAGTCAGGGTGTCATACATTTGGCCCAATGTCCATGCTGACTGTTTTGCCCAGTGAGCTGGTGACATCTGCCCACGTTTGGTCCAAAACCCAATAAAACTCTTCAATCCATGTACGATCCACTGTAGATTCTTTTAAACGTTGCTTATTTCCAGCAGCTCATTCCAAATATGCACCACCCTGTGTTTGAAGAAAAGTTCCTGATGTCCCTTTTAAATCCATCGCCTTTGATCATAAACCTTTGCACTCCTGTTCTTCACACACCCTCCCTGGGGAAAATCCCTAATGTGGAAGGGGATGGGGACCGGAGTGACAGGGCTGAGGAAGGGGCAGTTGATACACAAGTTGAGGCATTGTGTAGTGGGACTGTGAGGAAGAACAGGCAGATGATGGGGCAGAATTGCAGTCGGTGGGATGAGCCGCAGTCAAACGGGGGCAAAATCAGAAAGAGTGACCGATACAGGACTGAAGGTGAATGCACTAGGGACAGAGAATAAGGTAGATAATCTTGTAGCATAGTTAGAGACGTATGACATCGTGGGCATCACTGAATCGTGGCTGAAAGAAGATCATAGTTGGGAGCTGAACATCCAAGGATACACATTGCATCAAAAGGACCGGCAGGTAGGCAGAGTGGGTGTGGTGGCTCTGTTGGTAAAAATTGAAATCAAATCCTCAGAAAGAGGTGACACAGGAGTGGAAGGTTTGGATTCTTGTGGGTCGAGCTAAGAGACTGCAAAGGTAAAAAGACCCTGTTGGGAGTTAGACACATTCCTCCGAACAGTAGCCTGGATATGGGATATACATTACAATGGGAGATAGAAAAGGCATGTAATACGGGCAATATTACAATAGCTATGGGGAATTTCAATATGCAAGTGGGTTAGTAATATCTGTTTGATGCTAGATTCTAAGAGATGGAAGTTGTAGAATGCCTATGAGAAGGCTATTTAGAGCAGCTTGGAGTTGAGCCCACACAGAGATTGGATGTTGTTTAATGAACTGCATTGTATTAGGGAGCTTAAGGTAAAGGAACCCTCAGTAGGTAGTGATTTTGTAATATCATAGAGCTCACACTGCAGATTAACAGGGAGGAGATAAAGTCAGATGTATTAGCATGACAGTGGAGTAAAGGGAATTATAGAGGCATCAGACAGGAGCTGGCCAAAGTTGATGGGAAGGAGACACCTTCAGGGATGGTTCAAAGTTCAAAGTAATTTTATTATGAAAGGACATGTGTCACCATATACAATGATGAGATTCATTTTCTTGTGGGCATACTCAGTAAATCCCATAACCATAATAGAAGCAATGAAAGACTGCATTAACAGGGAGGACAACCAGTGACAACAAACACAAAAAGAAATAATTAAAATCATCATCATCAAGAATATGGGAAGAAGAGTCCTTGACAGAGAATCCGTAGATTATAACCACTGAACATTATAGCACAGAAACAGGCCTTTTGGCCCTTCTTGACTGTGCCGAACCATTTTTCTGCCTAGTCCCACTGACCTGCACCAGAACCATATCCCTCCATACACCTCTCATCCGTGTACCTGTCTAAGTTTTTCTTAAATGTCAAAAGTGAGCCTGCATTCACCACTTCATCTGGCAGCTTATTCCACACTCCCACCACTCTCTGCGTGAAGAAGCTCCCCCCAATGTTCCCTTTAAACTTTTCCCCCTTCACCCTTAACCCATGTCCTCTGGTTTTTTTCTCCCCTGGCCTCAGTGGAAAAAGCCTGCTTGCATTCACTCTATCTTTACCCATCATAATTTTTTACACCTCTATCAAATCACCCCTCATTCTTCTACGCTCCAGGGAATGAAGTCGTAACCTATTCAACCTTTCTCTGTAACTCAGTTTCTCAAGTCCCGGCAAAATCCTTCTAAACCTTCTCTGCTCTCTTTCAACCTTATTAATATCCTTCCTGTAATTAGGTGACCAAAACTGCACACAATACTCCAAATTTGGTCCCACCAATGTCTTATACAACCTCACCATAACATTCCAACTCTTATACTAAATACTTTGATTTATAAAGGCCAATATCCCAAAAGCTCTCTTTACTACCCTATATACCTGTGATGCCACTTTTAGGGAATTTTGTATCTGTATTCCCAGATCCCTCTGTTCTACTGCACTCCTCAGTGCCCTACCATTTACCTTGTATGTTCTACCTTGGTTTGTCCTTCCAAAGTGGAATACCTCACACTTGTCTGCATTAAAATGCATCTGCCATTTTTCAGCCCATCTTTCCAGCTGGTCCGAATCCCTCTGCAAGCTTTGAAAACCTTCCTCACTGTCCACTACACCTCCAATCTTTGTATCATCAGCAAATTTGCTGATCCAATTTGCCACATTCTCATCCAGATCATTGAGATAGATGACAAATAACAATGGACCCAGCACTGATCCCTGTGGCACACCACTAGTCACAGGCCTCCACTCAGAGTAGCAATCCTCCACTACCACTCTCTGACTTCTCTCATTGAGCCAATGTCTAATCCAATTTACTACCTTACCATGTATGCCTAGCGACTGAATCTTCCTAACTAACCTCCCATGCGGGACCTTGTCAAAAGTCTTACTGAAGTCCATGTAGACAACATCCACTGCCTTCCCTTCATCCACTTTCCTGGTAACTTCCTTGAAAAACTCTAATAATTAGATTGGTTAAACATGACCTGCCATGCACAAAGTCATGTTGACTCTCCCTAAAGTCCCTGTCTATCCAAATACTTGTAGATCCTATCTCTTAGTACTCCTTCCAATAATTTACCTGCTACCAACGTCAAATTTACCAGCCTATAATTTCCCGGATGACTTTTAGAGCCTTTTTTAAGCAACGGAACAACATGAGCTATCCTCCAATCCTCCGGCACTTTACCCGTAGATATTGACATTTTAAATATATCTGCCAGGGCCTAGTCTCCTTCAAGGTCCGAGGGAGTATCCTGTCAGGTCCTGGGAATTTATCTACTCTGATTTGCCTCAAGATAGCAAGCACCTCCTCCTCTTCAATCTGTATAGGTTCCATGACCTCACTACTTCTTTGTCTTATTTCCACTGACTCCTTGCCAGTTTCCTTTGTAAATACAGATGCAAAAAAAAACCCCATTTAAGATCTCCCCCATTTCTTTTGGTTCCATACAAAGCCGACCACTCTGATCTTCAAGAGGACCAATTTTATTCCTTACTATCGTTTTGCTCTTAATATACCCATAGAAGCCCTTCACCTTGACTGCCAAAGCTTCCTCATGCCTTCTTTTATCCCTCCTGATTAAAAAGGAGAGGAATTTTTAAATCGGAGCAAGAGGCTGAGAGTGACGGGGTAAAGGAATCTCAGAGAGAAGTCTTTTTTTTAAACTGCCCAGGGAAAAGAGGCTAGACTGCACAGGCGAGGTTCTTGTTTCTTCTTCCTGATGGCAGCAGTGAGAATAGAGTGTGGCCTGGATGGTGGGAGTCCCTGATGATGGGTGCTGCCCTGTGATGACAGCAGATTAGCAATGGCTGGAGTTTTTGGTGGCAATTCGGAAGATACATCCCAAATGAAAAAGGAATTCTAAAGGGAGAATGAGGCAACTGTGGCTGAAATAAACGCAAGAGAGGGCATACAATACAGCAAAAAAAAATTAGTGATAAGTTAGAGGATTGACAGCTTTTAAAAACCAACAGAAAGCAACTGAAAAAGTAATAAGGAGAGAAAGGATGAAATATGAAAGTTAGCTAGCAAATAATATAAAAGAATCTTTCAGAAGATTTTCAGATATATAAAGAGTAAAAGAGAGGTGAGAGTCAATATTGAATTGTTGGAAATGATTAGGGCAGTTAGTAATGGAGAACAAAGAAATGGCAGACAAACTTAATAACTATTTTTCATCAGTCTTCTCTGTGGAAAATTCTACCAAATGCCAGAAATTCAACAGTTTCAGGGAGCAAAATTGAATGTAATTGCCATTACTGAGAAGAGGGTGCTTGGGAGCCTGAAAGGTAGATGAGTCACCCAGGCCAGATGGAGTATGCTCCAGGTTTTTGACAGAGGTTACTGAAAGAATTATGGAGCTATTACTAATGACCTTTCAAGAATGATGAGATTCTGCAATGGTTCGAGAAGACTTGAAAATTGTAAATGTCACTCCACTCTTTAAGAAGGGAGGGAGGCAAAAGAAAGGAAATTATAGGCAAGTCAGCCAGATGTCAGTGGTTGTGAAGATGTTGGGGTCCATTATTAAGGATGATGTTTCCGGGTACTTTGAGGGCAATGATAAAATAAGCCAATGTCAGCATTGATTCCTTAAGGGGAGTAATGTTCAATCAGCTTCGTGGGTCTGGCAATTGAGACAGGAAATGCACTGACTTTGAATAGGTATATTAACAATTTATTTACAAACAGTAAAAATTCAACCAAACATTCATGTTGCCCAAGTTACAGACAATACAAAGCTGAATATTCAACAAATATACATATATTCAACAAACATACTTAGTTTAAAGTTCAGACAGAGTTTACCTTCTCAATTGTCTTGTGCATCCTTGCCTTAAACAAAGGAAGAAGATAGCAAGCCCTTTCTATTTGCTATTTTATATGCCCAGGATGTGATATTTGTTGCAACCATGGCTGCATTTCTCCTGGCTCTCTTCTGCTGTCTTCTGGTTGTTCTTTCCATCTCCAGAATACAAAGTGACAGACACACATTCTGGAGCAAACCTGCCTCGGCAGTTCTTAAGTCCAAGTCCTCCTCAGACTACGAGAGTAGCTGTTCTGTCTCTCTCATTCCAACTGGCTGTTTCTCTCTCTCTTCTTCTGACTTCTGACTGTGATTGTCTGTGTCCTTGTTTTAAAGGTAAACAACTCGCGAGTCAGTCAGTGAATAACATCATAGTCCTGCCTCACTGAGGCGCTCTTTTAAAGTGAAACCTGCGGGTTCGTAACACACTACCATTGATAGAAGATCGACTGGCAGAAGACAAAGAATAACAATAAAGTCGACCTATTCTGGTTGGCTGCCTATGACTAGTGGTTTTCTGCAAGGTTTGGTGTTAGGACTGCTTTGTTTCATTTTGTATGTCAGTGAGTTGGATGATGGAATTGATGGCTTTGTGGCAAAGTTTGCAGATGTTTCGAAGAGAGATGGTGGGGCAGGTAGTGTTAGTGAAACAGAGAGTCTGCAGAACCACTTGGATAGATTGGGAGAATGAACAAAAGAAGTGGCAGATGAAATATAATGCAGGGGTGTGTACGGCCACGCACTTTGGTAGAAGAAATAAAGGTGAAGACCATTTTAAAAGTGGGGAGAAGATTAAAAAAATCAGAGGTGCAAAGGGATTCCCTTGTGCAGGATTCCCTCAGTTTAACTTGCTGGTTGAGTTTGAGGTAAGGAAGGGAAATGGATTGCTAGCATCCATTTCCAGAGGACTAGAATATAAGAGCAAGGATGTGGTGCGCGACTTTATAAGGCATTGGTCGGACTACACATGGAATATTGTGAGCAGTTTTGGGCCCCTTGGATGGCAAGGTGGAGATGCATTTCCAGCAAAGGAGGTGTAAGGTGCTCCTTCCCTCCGCTACCTTGCAGGTCACCGTTGGGAAAGGTGTTAGAACCTGCTTAGCTCCCCAATCAGTGTGACATGAAGCCATGCGAGTAGGTGGTTGATCGTCGTATGAGCAGCTGGTGCATACCACAAGTCCTGGATATGCAATCATTGATGCCAGGCAATCTCTGAAGAGTATCGATAATAGCTGGGATCACTCGTCTTGTGAACACACTGCCCAGAAGAAGGCAATGGAAAACTTCTTCTGTAGAAATATATGCCAAGAACAATCATGGTCAAGTATTGAAAAATGAGGAGATCTCATGGAAACCTATCAAATATTGAAAGGCCTAGAGTGGATGTGGAGGGATGTTTCCTATAATAGGAGTGTCTAGGACCAGAGGGCACTGCCTCAAAGTACAGAGACATCCCTTTAGATCAGAGATGAGAAGGAATTTCTTTTACCACAAAGCGGCAAATCTATGGAATTCACTGCCACAGACGGATGTGAAGTAATTGAGTATATTTCACGTGGGTTCTTGATTATTAGTCAGGGCATCAAGGTTTATGGGGAGAAGGCAAGAGAGTGGCATTGAGAGGGATAATAAATCAGCCAATGTGGAACGTCTGAACGAACTCGATGGGCCGAATGGTCTAGTTCTGCCCCTGTGTATTATGGTCTTATAGTCTTCACCATATGCCCCTCATGATCAATTCACCTCTCATTCTCCTATGTTGTAGGGAGTAAAATCCTAGTCTACTCACCCACTCGTCACTCATTCCCCTGAGTCCAGGCAACATCCTGATAAATCTTTTCTGTCTCTTTTGACCAACAACCAACTCAGACATCGAAAGTTTTAAGAGGAGATAATTTCACTTGGGTCCACTGCCCAAGTAGAAAAGGGAGCAGCAGGTCACTGCAGAGAAATACAGCTTTGACCAGTGACCATTCTGTTTTTGGGATTGATTAGCAAGAGCAAATTAAGAAAGGCAGAGGAAAGCAGAGCAGCCATTGTGTGAGTGGACAGAGTCAGAGTGGTGATCTTGAGGCTTTAGCTCTTTGAGGCTTCAGCCAGAGAAAGCAAAATATAAAAAAGAAGAAGAAAAGCTCAAGGTTATTTTTTTCTCCTTCCCTTCTTTATGTCTCCTCGACTAGCTCAGTAGAGATGCCATGCAGGATGGTGCAGTGCTCTGCTCCTTTTGAGGTTATGTGGGAAGCATAGAGAATTCCAGTGTCCCTGATGACTACAACTGTGAGACGTGTGTCCAGCTGCAGCTTCTAACAATCCGTGTTAAGGAGTTGGAGCTGGAACTAGATGAACTCCGGATCGTTTGGGAGGCTGAGGGGTGATAGAGAGGACACATAGAGAGGTAGTTACACCCAATGTGCGGGACACAGGAAACTGGGTGACAGTCGGGAAGGGGAATGGGGTTAAGGAACCAGTGCAGAGTACCCCTGTGGCCATCCCCTCAGCAAAACACACACTTTGGATACTGTTGGGGGTGTTGACCTAATAGAGGAGAGTCACAGCTGAGTATTGAGTCACAGCTGGCACTGAGTACAGCTCTGTGACTTAGAAGGGAGAGGGAGAAAAAGCACATTAGTTAGACGATTGGACAGGAAGTTCTGTGGGTGAGAATGAGATTCCTGGGTGGTATGTCACCTCCTGGCTGCCATGACGTGGGACATCTCGGATTGAATCCTCAGCATTCTTAAGTGGGAAGTGAACAGCCAGAGATTGTGGTCCATGTAGGCATCAATGATATGGGTAGGACAAGTGACGGGACATAGGGAGTGTTCAGAGTCAGGTGCTAATTTAAAAGTAAGGACCTCCAGGGTTGTGATCTCAGGATTGCTACCCATGCCTTGTGCTAGTGAAGCTAGAACTAGGAAGATTATATAGTCAAGTCAAGTCACTTTTATTGTCATTTCGACCATAACTGCTGGTACAGTACATGGTATAGTGGCTAAGGCATTGGTGTAGGAGGGAGGGCGTTAGGTTCTTGGATCATTGGGCTCTCTTCCAGGGAAGGTGGGACCTGTACAGAACTGGAGGGGGAGTAACATCCTGGTGGGAAGGATCATTAATGCTGCACAGTAGGGTTTAAAGTAGAGTTGCAGGAGGGTGGGAACCAGAGTGCCAGAATAGTTAGTGGAGAGGTTGTGGAGGCAGATGCTAGTAAGACCTCAAACAAGGTGGAGCATGGTGCAACTGGTGTCCTGAGCTACATATGTTTCAATGCATCATCGGAGAGGCAGATAATAGTGCTGAGGGTGAGGTAGCTGGTTTGCAAATAGAGCCAACGTGTAGTGAGACAGGCTGTTGATGGGGCAAATTGCAATCAGCAGGCTGAGTTCCAGCATAAAAGGTGGGCAAAATTGGAAAGGGGGAATACAGGACTTTCTGTTATTTGAGGAAAGGGGAAGAATGAGTGTGAGGGCAGCTTGTTGTTCTCGGTGTCGGATGTGGGAGGTCCTGGAGTCTCCTAGCCTCCCGGACGTCCACGTCTGCGCCAGGTCCTAAGGGACCGTGTTAGGGGACTGGAGATGCAGCTCGATGACCTTCATCTGGTCAGGGAGAGTGAGGAGTTGATAGAGAGGAGTTACAGACAGGTGGTCACACCGGGGCCACAGGAGGCAGACAGGTGGGTCACGGTTAGGAGGGGGAAGGGGAAGAGTCAGGTACTAGAGAGTACCCCTGTGACTGTACCCCTTGACAATAAGAACTTCTGTTTGAGTACTGTTGGAGGGGGACAGCCTACCTGGGGGAAGCAACAGAGTCTGGCCCTGTAGCTCAGAAGGGTAGGGAAAGGAAGAGGAAGGCAGTAGTGATAGGGGACTCGATAGTTAGGGGGTCAGATAGGTGATTCTGTGGATGCAGTCAGGAGACCCAGATGGTAGTTTGCCTCCCTGGTGCCAGGGTAAAGGATGTTTCTAATCGCGTCCAAGATATCCTGAAGTGGGAGGGTGAGGAGCCAGAGGTCGTGGTACATACAGGTACCAATGACATAGGTAGGAAAAGAGAAGAGGTCCTGAAAGGAGAATACAGGGAGTTAGGAAGGGAGTTAGAAGAAGGACCGCAAAGGTAGTAATCTAAATATTCCTGGATTTCGTTGCTTCAGGTGTGATAGAATCGGAGGGGCAGGAGGGGGAGGTGTTGCATTGCTTGTCCGAGAAAATATTACAGCGGTGCTTTGGCAGGATAGATTAGGGGGCACATCTAGGGAGGCTATTTGGGTGGAATTGAGGAGTGGGGAAGGTGTAGTAACACTTATAGGGCTGTATTATAGACCACCTAATGGGGAGCGAGAATTGGAGGAGCAAATTTGTAAGGAGATAGCAGATATTTGTAGTAAGCACGAGGTTGTGATTGTGGGAGATTTTAATTTTCCACACATAGACTGGGAAGCCCATACTGTAAAAGGGATGGATGGTTTGGAGTTTGTAAGATGTGTGCAGGATAGTTTTTTTTTGCAGCAATACATAGAGGTTCCAACTAGAGAAGGGGCAGGGTTGGATCTCCTGTTAGGGAATGAGATAGGTCAGGTGATGGAGGTATGTGTTGGGGAGCACTTCGGGTCCAGTGATCACAATACCATTAGTTTCATTATAATTATGGAGAAGGATAGGACTGCACCCAGGGTTGAGATTTTTGATTGGAGAAAGGCTAACTTTGAGGAGATGCGAAAGGACTTAGAAGGAGTGGATTGGGACAATTTGTTTTATGGGAAGGATGTAATAGAGAAATGGAGGTCATTTAAAGGTAAAATTTTGAGGGTACAGAATCTTTATGTTCCTGTTAGATTGAAAGGAAAGGTTAAAAGTTTGAGACAGCCATGGTTTTGAAGGGATATTGGAAACTTGGTTCAGAAAAAGAGAGATATATACAATAAATATAGGCAGCATGGAGTAAATGAGGTGCTCAAGGAATATAAAGAATATAAAAAGAATCTTAAGAAAGAAATTAGAAAAGCTAAAAGAAGATATGAAGTTGCTTTGGCAAATAAGGTGAAAATAAATCCAAAAGGTTTCTACAGTTATATTAATAGCAAAAGGATAGTGAGGGATAAAATTGGTCTCTTAGAGAATCAGAGTGGACAGCTATGTGTGAAGCCAAAAGAGATGGGGGAGATTTTGAACAATTTCTTTTCTTCGGTATTCACTAACGAGAAGGATATTGAATTGTGTAAGGTAAGGGAAACAAGTAGGGTAGTTAATGAAACTATGATGATTAAAGAAGAGGAAGTACTAGAGCTTATAAAGAATATAAAAGTGGATAAGTCTCTGGGTCCTGACAGGATATTCCCTAGGACCTTGAGGGAAGTAAATGCAGAAATAGCAGGGGCTCTGACAGAAGTATTTCAAATGTCATTAGAAATGGGGATGGTGCCGGAGGATTGGCGTAATGCTCATGTGGTTCCATTGTTTAAAAAGGGTTCTAAGAGTAAACCTAGCAATTATTGGCCTGTACGTTTGACGTCAGTGGTGGGTAAATTAATGGAAAGTATCCTTACAGATGTTATATATAATTATCTGGATAGACAGGGTCTGATTTGAAGCAGTGAACATGGATTTGTGCGTGGAAGGTCATGTTTGACAAATCTTATTGAATTTTTTGAAGAGGTTACAAGGAAAGTTGATGAGGGTAAAGCAGTGGATGTTGTCTATATGGACTTCAGTAAGGCCTTTGACAAGGTTCCACACGGAAGGTTAGTTAGGAAGGTTAAATCTTTAGGTATTAATATTGAAGTAGTTAAATGGATTTAACAGTGGCTGGATGGGAGATGCCAGAGAGTAGTGGTAGATAACTGTCAGGTTGGAGGCCGGTGACTAGTGGTGTGCCTCAGGGATCTGTACTGGGTACAATTTTGTTTGTCATATACATTAATGATCTGGATGATGGGGTGGTAAATTGGATTAGTAAGTATGCAGATGATACTAAGATAGGTGGCGTTGTGGATAATGAAGTAGGTTTTCAAAGCTTGCAGAGAGATTTAGGCCAGTTAGAAGAGTGGGCTGAACGATGGCAGATGGAGTTTAATGCTGATAAGTGTGAGGTGCTACATTTTGGTAGGAATAATCAAAATAGAACATACATGGTAAATGGCAGGGCATTGAGGAATGCAGTAGAACAGAGTGATTTAGAAATAATGGTGCATAGTTCCCTGAAGGTGGAATCTCATGTGGATAGGGTGGTGAAGAAAACTTTTGGTATGCTGGCCTTTATAAATCAGAGCATTGAGTATAGGAGTTGGGATTTAGTGTTAAAATTGTACAAGGCATTGGTGAGGCCAAATTTGGAGTATTGTGTACAGTTGAGAGCCGAGGGGCAAAAGGTTAGGGGTAACACGAGGGGGAATTTCTTCACTCAGAGGGTGGTAGCTGTGTGGAACGAGCTTCCAGTAGAAGTGGTAGAGGCAGGTTCGATTTTGTCATTAAAAAAGAAAATTGGATAGGTATATGGACAGGAAAGGAATGGAGGGTTATGGGCTGAGTGCGGGTCAGTGGGACTAGGTGAGAGTAAGCATTCGGCACGGACTGGAGGGGCTGAGATGGCCTGTTTCCGTGCTGTGATTGTTATATGGTTATAGGACTGAAGGTGTTATATTTGAATGGTGCTGCATATGTAATAAGGTACTGCAGATGAACTTGTAGCAGTTACAGATTGGCAGGTATGATGTTATAGGCATCACTGAATTACGGCTGAAATATTATAGGTGGGAGCTTAAAGCCCAAGGATACACATTGTATCGAAAGGACAAGCAGAAAGGCAGAGGGGGTGGCGTTGCTTTGTGTGTATATATAAAAAAAAATAATGAAACCAAATCATTAGGAAAAGGTGACATAGGGTTTGAAGGTGTTGGATCATTGTGGATAGAGCTAAGGAACTGCAAGGGCAAAAAGACCCTGAATGGAGTTGTATACAGACCCCAAACCAGTAGTAAGGATGTTGCCTACAGATTACTATGGAAGATAGGAAATACAAAGGGGCAATATTACAGTAGTCATGGTGGACTTCAATATGCAGGTAGATTGGAAAAGCAGTTGGTGCTGCATTCCAAGAGGGGGAGTTTCTAGAATGCTAATGAGGTAGCATTTTAGCCCACCAAGGGATCAACTACAGGTATTCTAGATTGTATGTTGTGCAATAAACCAAAATTGATTAGAGAGCTTAAGGCAAAAGAACCCTTAGGGAATAGTGGACATAATATGATCGAATTCACCTTGAATTTGAGAAGGAAAAGCTAAAATATATCATTATTATAATGGAGAAAAGGAAATTACAGAGGCGTGAGAAAGGAGTCGGCCAGAATTGATTGGAAAACAACACTGGCAGGGTGACAGCAGAGCAGCAATGTCTGGAATTTCTGGAAGCAATTTGGAAGGCGCAGGATATATACATCCCAAAGAGGAAGAAGCATCTGGAGGAAAGATGACACAACCGTGGCTAACAAGAGAAGTCAAAGCCAACATAAAAGCCAAAAAGAGGCATATAATAGGGCAAAAAATAGTGGGAATTTAGAGGATTGGGAAGCTTTAAAAAACCAACAGAAGACAACTGTAAAAGTCATTAAGAAGGTAAAGATGGAATACGAAATTAAGCAAACCAATAATATTAAAGAGGATACCAAGAGTTTCTTCAGATACATAAAGTGTAAAAGAGAGGCGAGAGTGGATATCAGACCACTGGAAATGATGCAGAACAGGTAGTAAAGGGGAACAAGGAAATGGTGGATGAACTGAATACCTATTTACATCATTTTTCACTGTGGAAGACACTAGCAGTGTGGTTGAAGTTTCAGGTGTCGGGGGGCATAAATTATGTGAAGTTACTATTACTGAAGAGAAACAATATCGGGGAACTGAAAGGTATGAAGGTAGGTAAGTCACCTGGACCAGGTGGTGCATTCCCCAGGATTCTGAAAGAGTGACTGAAGAGATTGTGGAAGCATTAGTAATGATCTTTCAAGAATCCAGAAGATGGGAAAATTGCAAATGTCATTCCACTCTTCAAGGGAGAGAGGCAGACGAAAGGAAATTATTGGCCAGCTAATCTGACCTCAGTGGTTGGGAAGATGTTAGAGTCGATTGTTAAGGATGTGGTTTTGGAGTACTCGGAGGTACATGATAAAATAGAATGTAGTCAGCAAGATCTCCTTAAGGGAAAATATTGCCTGTCAAACCTTTTGGGATAGTTGGAAGAAATAACAAGCAGGATAGACAAAGGAGAATTGGTTGATGTTATATATTTGGATTTTCAGAAGGTCCTTGACTAGGTGCCATACAATAAGCTGCTTAACAAGCTATGATCCCTGGGTATTACAGGAAAGATTCTAGCATGGATAAGGCAGTGGCTGATTGGCAGGAGGCAAAGAGTGGGAATAAAGGGAGCCTTTTCTGGTTGGCTGCTGGTGACAAGAAGTGTTCCACAGGGATCTGCATTGGAACTGATTTTTTTAATGCTACACGTCAATGATTTTGATGATGGAATTGAAGGCTTTGTTCCAAAGTTTGCAGACAATATGAAGATATGTGGAGGGGAAGGTAATTTTGAGGGAGTAGAGAGGCTATGAAGGATAGACGAAGAGAATGAACAGAAAAATGGCAGATGGAATGTAGTGTCAAGAAGTGTATGGTCATGCACTTTAGTAGAAGAAATGAAAGTGTTGACTATTTTCTAAATGGAGGGAAAATACAAAAAACTGAGGCACAAAGGGACTTGGGACTCCTTGTGCAGGATACCCTAAAGGCTGAATCTGGTGAGGAAGGCAAATGTGATGTCAGCTTTAATTTCAAGAGGACTGGAATGTACAAGCAAGGATGTAATAGAAACATAGAAAACCTGCAGCACAATACAGGCCATTCGGTCCACAAGGCTGTGACGAACATGTCGTTAACCTTAGAGCCACCTAGGCTTTACCCAAAGCCCTCTATTTTTCTAAGCTCCATGTAGCCATCCAGGAGTCTCTGAAAAGACACTATCGTTCCCGCCTCCACCACCGCCACCGGTAGCCCATTCCACACACTCACCACTCTCTGCGTAAAAAACCTTACCCCTGACATTTCCTCTGTACCTACTTCCAAGCTCCTTAAAACTATGCCCTCCCGTGTTAGCCTTTTCAGCCCTTGAAAAAAAGCCTTTGACTATCCACACGACCAATGTCTCCTATTATCTTGTACACTTCTATCAGGTCACCTCTCATCCTCCATTGCACCAAGCAAAAAAGGCCGAGTTCACTTAACCTATTCCCATAAGGCATGCTCCCCAATCCAGGTAACATCCTTGTAAATCTCCTCTGCACCATTTCTATGGTTTCCACGTCCTTCCTGTAGTGAGGCGACCAAAATTGAGCACAGTACTCCAAGTGGAGTCTGACCAGGATCTTATATAGAACATAGAATAGTACAGCACATTACAGGCCTTCAAACCCTGCCTCCCATATAACCCCCCACCTTAAATTCCTCCATATACCTGTTAGTAGTCTCTTAAATTTCACTAGTGTATCTGCCTCCACCACTGACTCAGGCAGTGCATTCCACGCACCAACCACTCTCTGAGTGAAAAACCTTCCTCTAATATCCCCTTGAACTTCCCTCCCCTTAACTTAAAGCCATGTCCTCTTGTACTGAGCAGTGGTGCCCTGGGAAAGAGGCGCTGGCTGTCCACTCTGTCTATTCCTCTTAATATCTTGTATACCTCTATCATGTCTCCTCTCATCCTCCTTCTCTCCAAAGAGTAAAGCCCTAGCTCCCTTAATCTCTGAAAATAATCCATACTGTCTAAACCAGGCAGCATCCTGGTAAATCTCCTTTGTACCCTTTCCAATACTTCCACATCCTTCCTATAGTGAGGCAACCAGAACTGGACACAGTACTCCAAGTGTGGCCTAACTAGAGGTTTATAGAGCTGCATCATTACATCGCAACTCTTAAACTCTATCCCTCGACTTATGAAAGCTAACACCCCGTAAGCTTTCTTAACTACCCTATCTACCCTATCTGTGAGGCAACTTTCAGGGATCTGTGTACCCCCAGATCCCTCTGCTCCTCCACACTACCAAGTATCCTGCCATTTACTTTGTACTCTGCCTTGGAGTTTGTCCTTCCAAAGTGTACCACCTCACACTTCTTCGGGTTGAACTCCATCTGCCACTTCTCAGCCCACTTCTGCATCCTACCAATGTCTCTCAGCAATCTTCGACAATTCTCTACACTATCTACAACACCACCAACCTTTGTGTTGTCTGCAAACTTGCCAACCCACCCTTCTACCCCCACATCCAGGTCGTTAATAAAAATCACGAAAAGTAGAGGTCCCAGAACAGATCCTTGTGGGACACCACTAGTCACAACCCTCCAATCTGAATGTACTCCCTCCACCACAACCCTCTGCCTTCTGCAGGCAAGCCAATTCTGAATTCACCTGGCCAAACTTCCCTGGATCCCATGCCTTCTGACTTTCTGAATAAGCCTACCGTGTGGAACCTTGTCAAATGCCTTACTAAAATCCATGTAGATCACATCCACTGCACTACCCTCATCTATATGCCTGGTCACCTCCTCAAAGAACTCTATCAGGCTTGTTAGGCACGATCTGCCCTTCACAAAGCCATGCTGACTGTCCCTGATCAGACCATGAATCTCTAAATGTCCATAGATCCTATCTCTAAGAATCTTTTCCAGCAGCTTTCCCACCACAGACGTAAGGCTCACTGGTCTATAATTACCTGGACTATCCCTACTATCTTTTTTGAACAAGGGGACAACATTCGCCTCCCTCCAATCCTCCGGTACCATTCCCGTGGACAACGAGGACATAAAGATCCTAGCCAGAGGCTCAGCAATATCTTCCCTCAGCTTGTGGAGCTGCCTGGGGAATATTCCGTCAGGCCTCGGGGACTTATCTGTCCTAATGTATTTTAACAACTCCAAAATATAGCTGTAACATTACCTCTCGGTCCTTAAGCTCAATCCCATGGTAGATGAAGGCCAATGCACTATATGCCTTCTTAACCACAGGGTCAATCTATGTAGCAGCTTTGAGTGTCCTATGGACTCAGACCCCAAGATCCTCTGATCCTCCACACTGCCAAGAGTCTTATCATTAATACTATATTCTGCCATCACATTTGACCTACCAAAATGAACCACCTCACGCTTATCTGGGTTGAACGCCATCTGCCACTTCTCAGCCCAGTTTTGCATCCTATCAATGTCCTGCTGCAACCTCTGACAGACCTCCACACTATCCACAACAGGGCAAGCCAGTTCCGGGTCTCTTTTAGATCCCATGCCTCCTTACTTTCTCAATAAACCTTGCATGGGGTACCTTATCAAATGCCTTGCTGAAATCCATATACACTACATCTACTGCTCTTCCTTCATCAATGTGTTTAGCCACATCCTCAGAAAATTCAATCTGGCTTTTAAGGCACGACCTGCCTTTGACAAAGCCATGCTGGCTGTTTCTAATCATATTATGCCTCTCCAAATGTTCATAAATCCTGCCTCTCAGGATCTTCTCCATCAACTTACCAACCACTGAGGTAAGACTCACTGGTCTATAATTTCCTGGGCTATCTCTACTCCCTTTCTTGAATAAAGGAACAACATCCGCAATCCTCCAATCCTCTGGAACATCTCCTGTCCCCATTGATGATGCAAAGATAATCCCCAGAGGCTCAACAATCTCCCCCCTCGCTTCCCACAGTAGCCTGGGGTATATCTCATCCGGTCCCGGTGACTTATCCAACTTGATGCTTTCCAAAAGCTCCTGTACATCCTCTTCCTTAATATCTACATGCTCAAGCTTTTCAGTCAACTGCAAATCATCCCTACGATCACCAAGATCCTTTTCCGTAGTGAATACTGAAGCAAAGTATTCATTAAGTACCTCTGCTATCTCCTCCGGTTCCATACACACTTTTCCACTGTCACACCTGATTGGTCCTACTCTCTCACATCTTATCCTCTTGCTGTTCATATACTTGTCGAATGCCTTGGGATTTTCCTTAATCCTGTCCGCTAAGGCCTTCTCATGGCTCCTTCTGGCTCTCCTAATTGCATTTTTAAGCTCCTTTCTGCGAGTCTTATAATCGTTTCGATCGCAATCATTACCTAGTTTTTTGAACCTCACAAGCTTTTATTTTTGACTAGATTTTCAACAGCCTTTATACACCACAGTTCCTGTACCTGACCATCCTTTCCCTGTCACATTGGAACATACCTATGCTGAACCTCATGCAAATATCCCCTGAACATTTGCCACATTTTTTCCATACATTTCCCTGAGTACAACTGTTTCCAATTTATGCTTCCAAGTTCCTGCCTGATAGCCTCATATTACGAGTCCCCTTACTCTAATTAAACGTTTCCCTAACTTATCTGCTCCTATCTCTCTCCAATGCTATGGTAAAGCAGATAGAATTGTGATCAGTATCAAAGCACTGTTGAAACTCCGCTCTTCATCACGGAGGGAAAACCTGGGGAAGATACTGGTTGTCCATCCGCGGCAGTTGTGTAAATCCCCGGGAAAGGTTCCTGTCGCCCACCTGACTGTGCCTGAGGCCCTGCAGCCTCTCCCCCTGATCCCCGGGGACTCTCTAATTCTCTGCTTCTCCCCCCAGTCTCTGTCACCCTGGATGTGGAAACGGCGAATCCGTGGCTCGAGGTTTCTGAGGATCAGAAAAGTGTGAGAAACACCGGGACTTGCAGGGATCTCCCTGATACCAGGAAGAGATTCACATACTGGATTTGTCTGCTGGGATCGGAGGGATTCACATCGGGGAGACATTACTGGGAGGTGGAGGTGACAGGGAATCGGTGGTGGGGTCTGGGAGTCGCCGCAGAGTCTGTGGAGAGGAAGAGAGCAGTCAGACTGAGTCCGGAGACTGGATTCTGGATCATCGAGCGGCATAATGGCAAAATGAAGGCTTTCATCTCCCCTGAATCCCGTCTCCCTGCCGATCCCATCCCCGGGAGGGTGGGAGTTTATCTCAGTTACGAGTCCGGGACAGTTTCATTTTACAACGCGGAGACCAATTCCCATCTCCACACCTTCACTGGGAATAAATTCACGGAGAAACTTTATCCTTTACTCGGGGTTGCGGATACAAACCGGTGGCTGAGAATCTGCTCCGGTTCCGCTCCGCGTCTGTAAGCGGGTCGGATCCGGGACTGGAGTCAGGAGTAAGTCAGTGTAAATATAAATGTGCGGAGAGTGAAATAAACACGTTGTGAGAATTATCGATCCATTAATTTTAACCCGTTCACCGCATCCGTCAACAGAACAGAAACACTGCGGATTCAGCAGCAGCCGCGGGCGGCGGGTCCTGAGCTCCCCGGCTCCCCTGGGTGCTAAAGTCCACCCGCACTGAGACAGGTGAAGTGGGACAAGTGGTGGTGATGCTGACCAGGAGAGGGAGGTCAAGGTGAATCTTGGGGAGGTGGGACATGTGATGGTAACAGGCTGGAGAATCTCAGCATGTCAGGCAGCATCTATAGAGGGAAATGGATAATTGATGTTTTTGCTCAATGTCCTCCCACTGGACTGAAAGTGAGAGCGGAGATGACCGGTGTAGGATTTGGAAGGAAAGCTAGGATAAGAGCTGGCCAGTGAGGGGGTGATAGGCACATGGGGTAGTGATATATTTAAGGTGGAAAGTGATAGTTTCTTGATCGGTCAGGGCATCAAAGGAAATGGGGAGCAGACAGGAGTGTGGGGTTGAGTGAGATCTGGGATCAGCCATGATAGAATGGAGTATCAGACTCGATGGGTTAAATGGACTAATTCTGCTCCTCTGTCTTCTGGTCTTATGGATCTCATCTGTCGTCTGGCCTCCGACGCCCGAGAACTATCCAGAGAACAGTTTGGTAGGGGGGTGGGAATCAGAATGTGAGTGCAGGGATTAAGGTAGAAGGACAAGGGCATGGTGCTAAGAGTTCTGAGTTGATGAGGAAGGACAGGCAGGGGACAGAACATAATTGTAGCCAGTTAAAGGGGTTGAAATGTGTCTATTTCAATGCTAGGAGTATTAGGAACAAGGAGGATGAACTTATAGCATGGATTAGTACGTGGAACTACGATGTTGTGGCCGTTACTGAAACTTGGTTGGATGAAGGGCAGGATTAGATGATGCATGTCCCGGGGTTCAGGTGTTTTAAAAGAAATAGGAAGGGGGGTAGAAAAGTGGGGGGAGTGGCATTGCTGGTCAGGGATAGTATCCCGGCTATAGAAAGGGAGGACG
Source organism: Hemitrygon akajei (assembly GCF_048418815.1). Lineage (NCBI taxonomy): Eukaryota > Metazoa > Chordata > Chondrichthyes > Myliobatiformes > Dasyatidae > Hemitrygon > Hemitrygon akajei. The sequence continues at coordinate 200,039,718 of NC_133125.1, forward strand.
CTGCAGAAGGAGTGTCCACGGAGTCAGTCTGGGTGGAAGTCAGAAATAGGAAGGGATCACTCACTGTGCTGGGAGTAGTCTATAGACCTCAAATAGCCCTTGGGACACAGAAGAACAGATAAGCAGGCAGATTTTAGAATGGTGCAGGAAATACAGGGTAGTAGTTATGGGTGATTTCAACTTCCCTCATATTGACTGGCACCTCCTGAGTGCAAGGGGGATAGATAGGGCTGAATTTGTCAGGTGTGTTCAAGAAGGATTCCTGACACAGTATGTGGACCGGCTGACGAGAGGAGAGGTTATACTGGATCTAGTTCTGGGTAATGAACCTGGTCAGGTGATAGACCTCTTGGTGGGGGAGCATTTTGGTGAGAGTGACCACAACTCCCTTAGCTTCAGCATAGCTATGGAAAGGGATAAAATCAGATGAAATGGTAAAGTGCTTAACGGAGGAAGGGCTAACTTTGAAGGGATGAGGCAGGAACTAGCGAGAGTAAATTGGGGGGCATGAGAAGGCCTTGGCATGTAGGATTAAGGAGAACCCCAAGGCATTCTATGCATATGTGAAGAACAGGAGGATGACGAGAACAAAGGTGGGACCGCTAAAGGATAAAGAGAGCAACATATGCCTGGAGGTGGAAGAGGTTGGGGAGGTCCTAAATGAATACTTTGCTTCAGTATTCATAAGTGAAAAGGATCTTGATCAGGATGAGGTCGAAGTAGAGTGGGCCTGTGTGCTGGACAATGTGGAGATTAAGGAAGAAGAAGTGCTGGATCTTCTTAAAAACATTAAGATTGATAAATCCCCAGGGCCGGATATGATACACCCCAGGTTGTTGTGGGAATTGAGAGAAGAGATCGCAGGAGCATTAGCTATGATCTTTGAATCCTCTTTGGCTGCAGGGGAAGTGCCGGAGGACTGGAGAATGGCAAATGTAGTTCCCTTGTTTAAAAAACAGTAATAGGGAGAAACCTGGGAACTATAGACCAGTGAGTCTTACGTCAGTGGTATGCAGACTACTGGAAAGGATTCTTAAGGATCAGATCTACGAGCATTTGCAGAAGTACAGGCTACTCATGGATAGTCAACATGACTTTGTGAAGGGAAGATCGAGCCTGATTGAGTTTTTTGAAGAGGTAACAAAAGAAGTTGATGAGGGTAGGGCAGTGGATGTGGTCTACATGGACTTTAGCAAAGCATTTGACAAGGTCCCGCATAAGAGACTCATCCAGAAAGTCATGAGGCATGGGATAAGTGGAACTTTGGCTGTTTGGATAAAAAAAAATGGCTTAAAGGAAGAAAGCAGAGGGTAGTTGTGGAAGGAAAGTATTCTGCCTGGAGGTCGGTGACTAGTGGAGTGCCGCAGGGATCTGTCCTGGGACCCCTGCTATTTGTGATTTTTATAAATGACCTGGATGTAGAGGTGGAAGGATGGGTGAGTAAGTTTGCAGATGACATGAAGATTGGAGGAGTTGTGGATGGAGCTGCAGGTTGTCGAAGGTTACAAGAGGATACAGACAGGCTGCAGAGTTGGGCAGAAAAATGGTAGATGGAGTTCAATCTGGACAAATGTGAGGTGATGCATTTTGGAAGGACAAACCAGAAGACTGAGTACAGGATTAATGGTCAGGTACTTAAGAGTGTGGATGAACAAAGGGACCTTGGGGTTCAAATCCATACATCCCTCAAGGTCACTGCACAGGTTGATAGGGTAGTTAAGAAGGCCTATAGGTTGCTAGGCTTCATTAACAGAGGGATTGAGTTCAAGAGTAGAGAGGTCATGTTGCAACTCTACAAATCTCTGGTGAGACTGCACTTAGAGTATTGTGTTCAATTCTGGTCACTTCATTATAGGAAGGATGTGGAAGCTATGGAGAGGGTGCAGAGGGGATTTACCAGGATGTTGCCTGGATTGGAGAACAAGTCATATGAAGCAAGGTTAGCAGAGCTGGGACTTTTCTCTTTGGAGCGTAGAAGAATAAGAGGGGACTTGATAGAGGTCTACAAGATTATGAGAAGTATAGATAGGGTGGATAGTCAGTACCTGTTTCCCAGGGCACCAATAGCAAACACCAGAGGGCATAGGTACAAAATTAAGGGAGGGAAGTTTAGGGGAGACATCAGGGGTAAGTTTTTTTACACAGAGGTTTGTGAGTGCCTGGAATGACTTGCCAGGGATGGTGGTGGAGGCTAAAATATTAGGGGTATTTAAGAGCCTCTTGGACAGGCACATGGATGAAAGAAAAATGGAGGGTTATGGGGTAGTGTAGGTTTAGTACTTTTTTAAAGGATTATATGGGTCAGTACAACATGGCGGGCTGAAGGGTCTGTGTTGAGCCGTAGTGTTCTATGGTTCTATGGTTCAGATCCTGAATGTTGGTGACGCGATGTTCCTTCAGTGCTGGCCCGTATTTAAGCAGGAGACTGGACCTCACAAAACACCTCCTGGATTGAGCCGCTGTTCTGCAAACTGCCTGATGGACAGTGTGATGCTGGGCAGCAAATGGAGATTCCAGTGCCACGTGCCGGCTCTCCGGAGCTGGAGGGGTTCAGAGGACATGTAGAGGGAAAGAGGTTCCGCTTATGGAACCAGCCCTGAATAACAGAGACTGAATCTTCAGTTGGAACCACTCCACACACGGGTGGAGTTGGGAAACTACTTCACACGAAGGGCAGTGGAAATCAGAACTTTGCCAGAAAGCTGATAGTTTTCCCCTATGATGGATAACGTCCAGTCATGTGCTTTCTCTAGCAAATTCATCTTGGTCATCGCCATAGCATCTGTCACCTCGCAACACAATATTCTCTTCACATCCCCAGTTTCATGGCATTAAATAATTTAGTAGTTGATACTGTATTTATATTTACATTTAACCACCATTTCACACCGTAGCCTGCTCTCGAGCAAAACAGAATCTGAGCTGCTGGAGGGACTCAGTTGGACAGGCAGCATCTGTGGAGGGGAATGCACAGTGGACATTTCAGGGCAAGATTAGAAACATAGAAAACCTACAGCACAATACAGGCCCTTCAGCCCACAAAGCTATGCCAAACATGTCCCTGCCTTAGAACTACCTAGGCTTTACCTATAGCCCTCTATTTTTCTAAGCTCCATGTACCCATCCAGGAATCTTTTAAAAGACCCTATCGTTTCTGCTTCCACCACCATTATCGGCAGCCCATTCCACACACTCACTACTCTCTGTGTGAAAAACTCCCCCCTGACATCTCCTCTGTACCTACTTCCAAATACCTTAAAACTATGCCCCCTCGTGCTAGCCAATTTAGCCCTGCAGAAAAGCCTCTGACTATCCACACAATCAATGCCTCTCATTATCTTGTACACCTCTATCAAGTCACCTCTCATCCTCTGGCGCTCCAAAGAGAAAAGGCCGAGTTCACTCAACCTGTTCTCATAAGGCATGCTCCCCAGTCCAGACAACATCCTGTAAATCTCCTCTGCACCCTTTCTATGGTTTCCACATTCTTCCTATAGTGAAGGAACCAGAACTGAGCACAGTACTCCAAGTGGGGTCTGACCAGGGTCCTATATAACTGCAACATTACCTCTTGGCTCTTAAACTCAATCCCACGATTGATGAAGGCCAATGCATTGTATGTCTTCTTAACCACAGAGTCAACCTGCGCAGCTGCTTTGAGCATCCTATGGACTCGGACCCCAAGATCCCTCTGATCCTCCACACTGCCAAGAGTCTTACCATTAATACTATATTCTGCCATCATATTTGACCTATCAAAATGAACCACCTCACACTTATCTGGGTTGAATTCTATCTTCCTTTTCTCAGCCCAGTTTTGCATCCTATCAATGTCCCGTTTTAACCTCTGACAGTCCTCCACACTATCCACAACACCCCAACCATCCCAACCTTTGTGCCATGACACTATCCACAACGCCCCCAACCTTTGTGTCAACACAATTCTTGAACATCGATTGTCAGTCTTGCTTTTCAGGACATGTCCCTTTCAGTCCTGCCTCAGACTGAAAAAGGCTCTTCTCCCCGGCTTTTTTATGTTCCGACCAGTTCAATGTGTCTCTGATCCCACCCTGATGTGGAAATGGTGGCGATTCTTTCCCACTGAACACTTGCAGCAACATAACATTCATTCCCTGCTCCTGACCCACTGAACTTGTGAACGGATATTGATTTACCGCCTGGTTCAGTCCCTTCCAACCGACATCCAAGACACATCACACACTCTCCCCCCAACCTTCTTATTCTGACTTCTCCCCGTCCTGATGAAGAGTCTCGGCCCGAAACGTCAGCTGTTTACTCGTTTCCATAGATGCTGCCTGGTCTGCTGAGTTCCTCCAGCATTTTGTGTGTGAGGCTTTGGATTTGCAGCCTCTGAAGATTTCCTCGTGTTCGTCATTCCGTGAGACTGCAGCGCGAGTAGTGGACAATCGCGGTACTGCAGGGATTCACCTGCTCCTCTGAATCAGGAAGTGGAGAGGGAGTTAACATGGCTTCGAAAGGACGGATCGAGAGTTTAACCGAAGAGACAATTTGTCCCATCTGCCTGGATTTCTTCACCGATCCTGTCTCACCGGAATGCGGACACAACTTCTGCCGCTCCTGCATCACTCGATGTTGGGAAAAGGAGGAGAGAAACACCTGCCCGCAGTGTAAAGAGGAGTTTGCAGACCGCACCCTCAGGGTAAATCGGGCCTTAGCAAGTCTGTCCGAAAAATTTCAAGGACTAACCCTAATTCCGAAGGAGAAGGAAATTAAATTTTACTGTGAGGAACATGAGGAAGAACTGAAGCTGTTTTGTGAAGCGGACAAGAAACTGATCTGTGTGATGTGCGCCGCTGCGCAGGAACACAGGGAGCACCGATTCCTGTCGATTCAAGAAGCTGTTAAAATCTACAAGGTAGAGGTACCCCGCTTTAGATCGCGTCTTTACTCTGTCGCATCTTTATTGTCTAATTCTTTCACTCTGTGATTTCCAGGATCGTATTAAATCTTCCTTGGGCTCTCTCACAAAAAAGAAATCCGACTTCGAGAAAATGGAGCAGCAACAGAAAGAGAAGATCTCTGGAGTTCGGGTGAGGCATTTTCCGATGCTGTTGTGTAATTTTATTTCATTTAAAATACAATAGCAGAGTATCATAGCACCAGTGAACTGGTTTCAATCTAGTCCACTGGTGTTGTCTGCGTGGAGAATACATACATTCATAGTCAGCTACAGTACAGAAAGAGGTCCTTCAGCCCATCTAGTCTGTGCTGGCATTGTCTCTTGATGAGTCCCACTTAACCATACCCAGAGCCTTTCATGCATTTCTGATCCGTGTCCCTCATCAAAATTCTCTTAATTGTTACAATCGAAGCCGCATCTACCACTTCTGCTTGAACCTCGATCCACTCTTCACCACCCTCGAGGGAAGAAATTGCCTCTGTTTCCCGTTAAATATTTCAACCTTCACCCTAAACCCGGGGGTCCCAATCTTTTTTATGCCATGGACTCCTACCATTAACAGAGGGGTCTGTGGATCTCAGGTTGGGTAGCTCAGCCCTAAAGATTTAACTCACTAGCTCTAGTCTCAGCCAGCTGCTGGGGTAAAATCTACAAGCATTCTATCAATGTAAGCCCCTTATAATGTATATGGCTCTCTGGAAGATCTCCTCCATCTCTTGTGTTCCAGTGAATGAAGTCCTAACCAAGCCGCATCTGTGTAAGTTTCTCTGCACGCCTTCAAGCTTTCCAGTAGGCAGATGACCAGACCTACACAAAATACTCCAGATTTAGTCTCACCAACATCTTGTACAACCTCAACATAACATTCTAACTCCTGTATTCAGTGCCCTGATTTATAACCAAAGTTCCAAAAACAACTGTTGATGCTGATTTCATGGAATTTTGGATCTGTATTCCCAAATCCTTTTGTTCTGTTGCACACTTCAGTGCCCTACCATTCACTACACCGATCTTCTCCAAGTCTGTCCTGTCACCATGCAACACCTGACACTGTCTACATTCAATTCTATTTGCCAATTCAGCCGACTTTTCCACTGGTCCAGATCCTGCTGCACGCTTTGATAGACTGCCCTGCTGCTCCGGTCCTGGTGTCATCCCCACATTTGTGGATCCCGTTTACCCCGTTATCATCAAAACCATTAATATAGATGGCAAACAACAAACATCGGTCCCAGAGCACACCACTAGTCACAGGACTCCAATCAGAGAGGTGACCATCTACCACCACTCTTTGCTTTCTGCTAAGCTGGTGTTGAATCTAATTAACTACTTCACCCTGAACGCCAAGTTCATTGACTTTCCAGATCAGTCTCCCATACAGGCATTGAAGGCCTTGCTAAAGTCCATATGAACGACGTCCACCACCTTTGCTTCATCAACCATCTTTGTAACCTGTTCAAAAACCTCGAGAAGTTTGATTGGGCATGACCCAGCATGCACAAAACCATGCTGTCTGTTCCTAATCGGGTCCTATTTACCCAAATATGTATCCCAGCTCTTACCCACTACTGATTTCAGGCTCACTGGCTTATAATTTTCCCAGCTTATTGTTAGAGCCATTCTTAAACAACAGAACATCATTAGCTTTCATCCAGTCTTCCAGCACCTCACCCATGACTATGTTATGTTTTCAATATCTCTGCCAGAGCCCTTGCAATGTCTGCACTACCCTGCCACAAGGTCCGTTGGACACCTGCTCAGTCCCTGGGGACTTCTCCACCCTAATTTGGCTCAAGCCTGCAAGCACCTCCTCTTCTGTAATTTGGATACAGTCTATGATCTTCCTGCAGTTCTGCTTCAGGTCTATAGTTTCCGTGTCTGTCTCCAGAGAAGTAAAAAAATACTTTAAGATCTCCACAATTTCTTTAAGCTCAATAGACAGATGACCACACTGATCTTCAATGTTTTCCTTCACATTCCTTTTGCTCTTAACATACATACAGAAGCCTTTGGAATTCTCCTGCACATCGTCTGCCAGCGAAACATCAGCTACTCGTTCAGCTCTCTTGGTTTCTCCATTAAGTGTTCTCCTGCATTTCTTATGCTCCTCAAGCACCTCATTTGACCTAACTCCTAGATGATTTTCAATGATATTCCAAAGAAATCCTTGTTAACAGTAAATAAATAACAACTTTAATTAACCTTGCACAGATGGGTTGATTGTGAATCAAGTGGGAGATAATGTGCCAGTGAGGGAGAATATGTTTCATGGAGATGAGAGGAAATGGGATCGCAGGGATTGCTCTGAGAACTATTATACACTTTAATGTGCAAAATCTTCACGGTACATGGATTCATAGAGTAATGGAATACGATAGCACAAAGACAGACCCACAGCCCATCTAGTCCATGCCAAACTATTCTTTTGTCTAGTCCCATTGACCACACCTGGGCCATAGCCCTGCATACGCCTTCCATCCATGTACTTGTCAAAAGTTCTATAAAATGATAAAATCGAACCCATGTACACCACTTCCACTGGCAGCTTGTTCCACACTCTCCCCACCCTCTGAGTGAAGACGTTCTCCCTCACGTTCCCCTGAAACATTTCACCTTCCACCCTTAATTCATGACCTATACTTCTAGTTTCACCCTAAAAGTGGAATAAGATTTACCCGATCTTTACCCATCATAATTTTGTATACCTCTATCAAATCTCCCCTCATTGTCATCTGCTCCAGGAAATAAATTCCTAACCTATTCAATCTTTCCATATAACTCAGGTCTTCAAGTCCTGGCAACATCTTGTAAATTTTTCCTGCACTCTTTCAATCTTACTGACAGCTTTTCTGTAGGTCGTAACCAGAACTGTCACAATACTCAGAATTCAGCTTCACCAACGTCTCATCCAACTTGAACAAAACATCCCATCTCCTGTACTCAGTACTTTGATGTATGAAGGCCAGTGTGCCTAAAGCTCTCATTATGAACCTGTCTACCTGTGATGCCACTTTCAATGAACCATGGATCTGTATTCTCGAATCCCTCTGTTCTACTGTACTCCCTCATGCCCCTCCGTTCACTGGATTGACCTCACTCTTGTTTGCATTATATTCCACTTGCCGTTTTTCATCTCACCTTTCACCCTTAATTATTTCACCATTTAAATCGAAGCAAGAGGCGGAGAGGGAAAAGAGGGAAAAGAAGCTCGGAGAGAAGCTTTTTTTTTAACTGATCGCAGAAAAGAGGCTAGACTGCGCAGGCACGTGACATAGCGCGCCAAAGGTTTAAAAGAAAGACCACCATATACAGCGGCCATTGTCGGAGTGGACTGAGGCAGAGTGGGACGGCTTTGGCTCAATCAGGCTTCGGCGAGAACAGGCAGAGGTGAGGTTTGAATGGGGCACGACTGCGCAAGCGTGTGAAAGTCTGCCCGTGAGGCAGCGGGAGAATTTAAATAGCGACGAAAGGCTGAGTACGAGCTTCACTCCAGGTGAGGTAAGACCAGGTAAACTCCTTTAATTAATCTAATTAGCTTAGGAGTAGGTAATGGAGGCAGCAGTTAGGGCAGTTGAGTGCTCCGTTTGCCGTATGTGGGAAGTCAGGGCGAGCACAGCTGTCCCTGATGACTACACCTGCAAAAGGTGCATCCAGCTGCAGCTCCTGACAAACCGAGTTAGGGAACTGGAGCAGGAGCTGGATGAACTTCGGATCATTCGGGAGGCAGAGGCAGAAATAGACAGGAGTTTCAGGGAGATTGTCACCCCTAGGAGTCAGGAGACAGGTAGTTGGGTGACTGTCAGGAGAGGGAAGGGGAATAGACAGGAAGAGCAGAACACCCCTGTGGCCATTCCCATCAACAATAAGTATATCGTTTTGGATACTGTTGGTGGGGATGACCTACCAGGGACAAGTTGCAGTGGTTGCGTCTCTGGCACTGAGACTGGACCCTCAGCTCAGAAGGGAAGGAGGGAAAAGAGGAGAGCAGTAGTGATAGGGGATTCGATAGTTAGGGGAATAGATAGGAGGTTCTGTGGAAGAGATCGAGAATCCCGGATGGTCTGTTGCCTCCCTGTTGCCAGGGTCCGTGATGTCTCGGATCGATTTCTCAGTATTCTCAAGAGGGAGGGTGAGCAGCCGGATGTCGTGGTCCATGTAGAGACCAATGACGTGGGTAGGAAGAGTGAGGAGGTCCTGAAAGGTGAGTTTAGGGAGCTAGGTGCCAAATTAAAGGACAGGACCTCCAGGATAGCAATCTCAGGATTGCTACCAGTGCCACGTGCAGGTGGGTTTAGAAATAGTAAGATAGTGCAGATAAACATGTGGCTGAAGACATGGTGCAGGACAGAGAGATAATTGGGCAGTTTTCCAGGGAAGGTGGGACCTGTTCCGGTGGGACGGTTTACATCTGAACTGGAGGGGGACAAATATTCTTGCAGGTAGGTTTGTTAGAGAGGCTCCAGTGGATTTAAACTAGATACAAGGGGGGAAGTGAACCAGAGTATAGGAACAGATGTATGGGAGAAGGAAGAAAAAGAAGACAGTAAAGTTCTTTGTACTGTTAGAGATAAACAGAGAGGAAGAGGTGCAGAATATCTTAAATGCATTTATTTTAATGCTAGGAGCATTGTAAGAAAGGTGGATGAGCTTAGAGCATGGATTAATACCTGGAAATATGATGTTGTAGCTATTAGTGAAACATGGTTGCAGGAGGGGTGTGATTGGCAACTAAATATTCCTGGATTTCGTTGCTTCAGGTGTGATAGAATCAGAGGGGCAAGAGGGGGAGGTGTTGCGTTGCTTGTCAGAGAAAATATTACAGCGGTGCTCTGGCAGGATAGATTAGACGGCTCGTCTAGGGAGACTATTTGGGTGGAATTGAGGAATGGGAAAGGTGTAGTAACACTTATAGGGCTGTATTATAAACCACCTAATGGGAAGCGAGAATTGGAGGAGCAAATTTGCAAGGAGATAGCAGATATTTGTAGTAAGCACAAGGTTGTGATTGTGGGAGATTTTAATTTTCCACACATAGACTGGGAAGCCCATTCTGTAAAAGTGCTGGATGGTTTGGAGTTTGTAAAATGTGTGCAGGATAGTTTTTTGCAGCAATACATAGAGGTTCCAACTAGAGAAGGGGCAGTGTTGGATCTCCTGTTAAGGAATGAAATAGGTCAGGTGACGGAGGTATGTGTTGGGGAACACTTTGGGTCC